>NC_066382.1:7655092-7961296 GCF_013377495.2 Cygnus atratus | reverse complement strand
CCCTAGCAGGCAGCCCTTGCTTCCAGCAAACAGTTGGGTGTCACCAAGCCCTGCCATCTCCTCTGTCCCCAGTTCTGGCTGGCCGTGCTCTGCAGGGGCTGCAGCTCCCAGCCCTCCTGCATCTCCCTTGCAGCCCAGAGCTCACCCACTGGGTCCCCAGGCAGGAACAGCTCCCCCCACCCCAAAGGACAACCTGGTCTGGCCACTTCTAAAGTGGCAGAAGGAGATTGGGAAGAGTAAGAGAAACTGAACATTCTGTATCACAAATGCTGCAGTCTAAACAGGCTCTTGACCTAGCCCACGGCAGCACTGTTTATGCCCCCGTACATCCGACAGCCATGACTGTCAAAGTGAAGTTAGGGTTGAGGTGAGTATTGCACAAGGGCAGAATGAGCGTTGCACAGCAGGACCAACAAGCACAGCAACGCAGGAGAGCTGCAAATGAGGAGCTACAAAGGCCAGGAGCTCCTGGGCTCCAGTTCCCTTTAACAGTCATATTCAGGAGTAGGTGGAAGTCGGCGTCGAAGTTGCTGGGAGGGAGATTGCCCTAGTCGAGGTAGTTGGTCTCAAACTGCCTCTCTGACACACCGGAGCTGCTGCTCCTCCACCATTTGTCCGTTTTGTCATCTTGACCGCAAAAGTAAGAGTCAAGATGTGGATGGTCTTCCCCTAGCCTGCCAACCACCAAGTCACGTTGTCAAATTTATTTACTGAACAAAATCTGTAAGCAGAGGTTTACTTAACTTCCATCCTCTAGCTCAGCAGCTAGAAGACAAGGAAGGAGTTTTAACCTCACCTTAGAGTACAAGGAGGGTTTTTCTTAAATTAATGACTGTCAAGGGAACTCACTCACCTGTAATTACATAACGGATCATCAGGAAATCTGGATCAGTAGGAAGCCATTATAGCCCAATGAAGATCTTCAGACCCAATTATATCACAAATTCTTCAACATTCTCTCAAAAATAATTCATTATCCCTATGCAAGACGTGGGAGCAAATCAAGCATAAACATACAAGGGAGAAAACTAATACAGAAATAAACTTCATCACTAACAATCCATAGATAGGAGAATAATTTTTAATTTAAAAATCTCAAAGATACCCTTTTCCCCAGCATGCTTTCAGACAGTCTGAGCAGCTAAAGCAGGGTGTACCTGAAGCTGTGCAGCACACAGCCTGTCTACGCAGCTGTGTGAATTCAACTTCTGATCTGTGATCTCCAGTTTCTCCAGCAGCGTTGTTCTTTCTACCAGTAAATAAGCAATCTGTTCGCTGACATTACTGTGAGCTATTTCGGACAAGCCTTCCTGTTCCAGCATCTCCTTGACCTCCTTCAGCTGGGCTTCTGCAAGACAAGGCCTTCTGTGAGCACAAGAAGAAAGGAAGCCCAATTCCCTGCGGATCTGCGCCCCAGGTTCTCTAAACACCACGACAGCCCCAGTTTCTCCTGGAACCCTCCAACAGCTCACAAAACTTCGAGTCTGTTCTCCTGCTTCCCAGCTCCCTTGCTCCCTCCTATCCCCCACTCTCTCCTACTGTGGCAGCCCCATTCCCACCATTGTGACATTTCTGCTCGCACCCACTACCCTGCCTGTCAAGCAAGCGATAGGACCTGCTACATCTGAGTTCTCCTGCCCTTAAGAGGGGTGAGTTGTTATGACCATTTACCTCCACCCAGCAGCTAAGCTTCACCAACCTTTTTGTCCTTGACTCTCTTACCCCCTAACACACTTTGGTGGAAACTAAACAACAGAATAAAAAAGCATTGAGAGAAACCAAGCAGATGGGCAGACAATCACATAAGCAGTTTCTTTAGGAAGAAGAGACACAAAATATCATATCACTCATACAAACAGAATTTTCCTAAGAGCTTTTTTTCCCCATGCACGTTCCTCCAGAACCAGCTCTAATCCCACAGGCTAAGGACAACTTCTTGGTAACGCAGACCTGTTATTTAGAGGTCTCCTGTACGATTAAAGGAGCAAAAAAAATCCTTTTAGAATTAAATTACCACTCACTATTTATCCCAAAGTTACAGCTAGGAAGACTCTGTACTAGGAAAAACTTCAAGATTCAATGGCTTTTGAGGTAAATAGATCATAATGGTATTTGTTTACAGCTAGGCACTGCTGTGTTTGGGGCCACAGTTGGCTCTACTGCCCAGGTTACAAGCACTATACAGTTGTTTACACTTCTCCAGGTACATTGTTCAGAAGAAACGTTCAGGAAAAAAAAAAAAAAAACAATGCAAGAGGTTTCCTATTTGGTTTGAACTCCATTTTGCAGCGTGCTCAAGATCATTTGTTTAAAAAAAAATTTAAGCAAGAACCCCTCGCTTTGGTTGGCAATTCATCCACCTAGAGAGCATGAGGATGCCTTCGTCTCCTTTGTGGCCATGGCAGCAACTCCTGCACTGGATCTATTAGCTTGTTAACCTAAGGAAGGGCTTTGAAAACCTCCCTATGTAAACACTGCTCATTTCTCATCAGTCCTTTCTCCAGTAATTTAATTCATATTAAAAAGAAAAACTGCTCCCAATTTCTTGCCCCAAATAGGTTATAAAGGCTTCCAAGTGCTGTAGGATGGGAATCAGGGAGTTGTGGGGTTTGTGTTGACGAGGGAGGCACAGTCACACCTTCACTGCTTAGGGAGCTAAACTTCAGAAGTTACGCAGAACAAGTACTTCTCATACTCTTACACAGAATACATACACAGCTCTGGAGAAGCCTGCTCTGCACTTTCACATACTGGATTTAACAGGGGACCCGGCGCAATCACACCCTAGGGCTCGAATCAATTGCTTGTTTCCACTCTGCACTTTGCAGCTGGCTCTGTCCAGCCCTATGGATGGAAAACACCCTGCGGTTTCCCATTCACCCTCCCTGTGGTTATGAATTACAGCTTGTTCAATGAAGAGGTCAAGCACGGCTCTTTTGCAGTTTTCCTGTACAAAGGAGAACAAATATTGCAGTTTGCAGTTTAAAAATAACTGACCCCTTGCTCCATATGCCTTTTGAAGAGCCCACAGCTCACGCTAAACTGAGAAACCCACATGGCCTCCAAGCTGCCTCACAGATTCCTCCCACGGTTTTGCCAAATCCCACCGACGATCCAAACTGGGGTTCTTGCACCTTCCCCTGGTAGCTGCTTTGCTTATGGACAGAAACAGGACAGCAGGCGAAAGGGACTGAACTCACACAGCTGCTCCTGTATGGACAGTTTTGCTTGAAGGTACTTCCCTTGCATGCAGCCTGCAAAACGATACTACGCTATATAGATGTGGCAACAGGATCTAGACATTTTCCACGGGCTGAAGAGGAAAAAAAAGATCTGTGAGGATGAGAGGAGACTGCAGCACATAGCACAAATTACCTTCCTGTAAAAGCCCTCTGGTTCCTTACAAGCATCTGACAAACCCCTTCTCTATCACATTGTATGTGACCTACCAAAGAGAGCAAACACCTTGTATGATCAATGTCAGAGCAGCGCCCTGATGTGCTCCCACAAGCACGTACCTACTGCACCGCTGCTTCTCTGGAAGCGAGCTTCGTTTCTGCAAAGGTGTCTTACCTTTGTAAAGCAAGAGAGGAAGTTTCTCTCCCTGACGCACAGAAACGTGCAATTCACAAACATCACACCCACAACAGAAGCCGCGTCCTCTCGTCCATGCGGGGGAGGTTTAAGCAGTACAGCTGTTACAACAAACGAGCTCAGGCTACGACAATTCTTTTTGTTTCACTCCTTAAATCATGGCAAGGCCCCAGCAGCATCATGTTTTACTTCTGTTACATCTGTTTTTCATAAAAGCTTTGGTAATTCTGTGCATGAGTTTTCGATCTGCCCTCCAAAAACACTGAAGCATATCAGATGAGAACCATCAGAAACGGATTATGAAGTGCCTTGAGGAAAGGAAAAATGTCACTTTGGGCAGAGGTACCAAATGAGGTAAAGCTCAGATCAATAGCTCAGCATAAAACCAGGCACAGCTGCTCTAGGCAGGAACTCTCTGGGCCCGTTCCAGGCAAGAAATATATATATAAGCATAAACTTGCTTTATATCATCAGAAACAGCTTTTGGCAGATCAAATTGCTCACAGCAATCCTAGGACCAAGCACAGTTTCTGATCTGTTCGGGTGTTTTTTTGGAAGAGGGAACGTGCTCGGCCCCCACAGCCCACCCAAGTGATGTCCCGCATTTACCCGAGTCTTTGCACCTCTTTTGAGGGTGCTTTCCCTTCCTGGTCTCCAAAGCCGGTTCTCCCAGCTGCCACTGGCCTTCCCTGCACTCCAGATCAGGACAGATCCTCCTGTCCGCTTGTACCTCACCACTCATGCTGATCCTCTGGCTGCACCACAGGCTTGAACCAGCCACTGTCCTCAACTACCCTTTCCCATCTGAACTCACTTCAAGCCTCCCAAAAGCTCCCTGCCGTGACGTTACTCACATTTTTGTTTAACAGTCCCAGTAGGCTGGGGTCTTCCTTTTCACAAGACCCCTTCTCCAGCCCTGTTTTGTTAAAGCCTGATCTGCAGTATCATGTTGTCCCCCCTAAAGAGAAAACACGACAAGAGGTGCAATAAGACCCAGAGGACAACCGCCCCTCAGCCTGCTCTGCACCCCGCAGGACACGGGAGGAACCTCTGGGCTGGTTTGCACAAACTCCAGGAGAAAGCAGAGGCCCACGGAACAAATGTGGTGATGCAGCACTGAGCTGTGCAGCCACACAGCAGGCAGCAGAGGTGCATCAGAGACCCGGAGCAGGTAAAGGACTGAGCAACCACGGCTGCTAAGGCACAAGCACATTCCTCAGCACGCTCAGCAGCTCTGTGCCAGAGATGGCCTTTTTTTTTTTTTTTTTTTTTTGTAAAGGAGGAAGGATAGGTGGGGAGGAAACAGAAGGGAAAGAGAAAAATGGCAGAAATAACAAATATTCACAGAGCAAGAAATGACCCACATGAACTCCAAGCAGCTGAGTCACATCCTGCCCAGAGCCAGGGACCTCCGAGCACTCTGGAGCAATCACTGACGATGGACAATGTGAGCATCCACATCTGTGTCAGAACCTTCAGAGGGAAAAGCTGACACACGGACACAAATGTGCAAGGACCCAGGACACAGCTTCACAGGTATCTCAGATCTCTCCAACGTGAGGCTGCTGCCAGGCACCAGACCACAAAGCATGCCTACAGCCCTCAAGCTGCCCCCCCCAGCAGTCTCACATCACCCTCGAAGGAGCTGGAGGTGGGATAGGAAGGTGATGAACTTCACTCCTGGAAGAAAGGAACTCCAGTCCTCCCTCCAGCCCCTCTCCCTGGATCTCTGGGGACATGCTGGCACATGCAGACATGGTAGTTCAGCCAGGATCCAAGCTGCTGCCTTGCACAGCCAGTAATAGTGCCTCCTTGTCACCTGTTGCACCCCTCCATGGCCAGCAGCGGCCTTGCCAAGCCAAAAGGCCAGTTCCACAAGGAAGCTATCCATAAGCAACCCAAAACACACCAAGGCTGGCACCCCTCACTGTGGAGAACACCCTAGCGGAAGACAGGGCTTTATCGACGTATCCATACCACCGGCCAGATCACTAAGCCATCAGTATGTGTTGCAGGACTGCAGCTACTGCCATCAGTAAGGCAATAACAGGTCTTAAAAACCAAAGTCTGGCAGCAACGTCCCAAAATAAACTTCTCCAGAAAGCTGCGTGAAACCACCATACGGCACCAAAGCACCATGGAACCACAGGAACTCCTCAGGAACTGCAGGCTGGTAATAACTTGGCCACAATTAGGAACCCACCAACATCGTGGGCACGGATCTCAGCTTCCATTTCAGTGTTAACCATTGCTCAACAGCCATGAGAATCCTTTAAAAATGGACAAAGTTGAAAAGAGCAGAGCCACCACGAGGAAACAAATGTAAACACAGCTTTGTAGACGTTTTCATCACTCGCCTGCCACCTCGTGGGCAAGATGAGGGAAGAATCAGTAATAAAATTCTCTACTGATAGCCAAAGGTCACTGGGTCATTTCAAAGCCTTGCGCACCAGCACCCAACAGTAAAGTACAGCTCTTGGAGCCCAGAGGTGCCAGAGGACCAGATTTTCAAACAGTGCTTAAGCTCACCTATCTTTTAAACGTCACTTCACCAGACATGCTCCCTGAAATCTGCATGCTGGCCAGAGCCAAACACTCAAAACTGCAATAAATTTCCCCAAACTCCTATATTTACTGCCCCAAATAAAGCGTGCATAACAAAGAGCCTGTTCAAGCTATGCTTTTCACCCCCAGTCTCACCACTGGCCCAGGATAATACATACCACAGAAAGAAGAGCTAATGGTAACAGCGTGCTGCTAGCAGCACTCAACGCACAAGAGAAGACTCGTGAGACTGAAGAAAATCAAGAACAAAACGACCCCGGGTTTGAGAGAGAAGCAAATCATTTGAAGTGAAATAATTTGTTCTAAACAGAACAACTACACGAAAATAAGCACAAACTACAAGTTTTGGATCACTGTTGCAAACATATCTGTGTCCTTCAAAGTTGTTTTTAAAAACTATGGGCCTTGTCTAAACCAAAGCCAATGAATGGCAAAGTTGCTTCATTGACTTCAGTAGGAGCACGGCGCAGCACTCAGCTACTGAACAACTTAGAGTACGGAGATGAACAGCACAATCGATTCTGTTCTTCAAACAGCCTCTGGAAGATACTTCGTGTGACAATGCAGCTACCTGAGGTGAGAAACTATCCAACTCACTGAATAAAGCCAGTAAAAGCAGACAAGAATGGCTAAGTCGATTACAAATCAATTCCAACATTTCAGTTTCATCAACACTTCTGCCAAGCTCCCAAAAAACAAGCCATGCGCGCTGGTCTCACAGAACTCATTGAGAAATGTTGTTCTTCCTGCAAAGAAGCTTTCAGCCAGCTCTGCTGGAAAACCTGTAGAGCACTACCTGGCAACACATCCCCTTGGACTGTGCTTCCGAGGGAAAGGATTACCCTGCTGCAACTGCAGCTGCATCAGCTCATCTCGGAGGTGCTCGTTTTCGTTTTCATACTCCGTGATGACGTTGTCTCGTTCCTCTATCAGGTTACGGACATGGCGCACGTAGCTTTCCACCTAGGAATCAAGCAAATGTCCCTGCGCTTCAGCACGCTTACAAACAGCTCAGACACTTACTCGTCAGCAAGTTATTGGCACGAGTAACTCTCGAGCTCCCTTCACCCCCACGATTCACAGGATAAACTCAGCCATCTGCAGAACACTACGCTTTGTGCCATTTTAGAATCCGGGGACGTTTTGGTAGGGAGGCAGCCTTTCAACTAGAAAAGCCCCATTTCTCTCCCCTTTTTTTTTAATAGGTCTCATCAGAAGAGACGTGGAAAGGCTCAACGCTAGGCAGCAAAGCAGACCTGACACAGCACCAGGAGCCCGAGCCGGCCTTTAACCGGATTTACCAGCGAGCGCAGGGGACGTGCCCCGGCCACGGGGCACAGGCACCGGCCCCGCTCTCTGGGCGGCTTTTTAGCTCGGGGACCGGAGGCCAGCTGCCGGGAGCGCGGAGGCCCGAGGCCCGCCGCCGACAGCCGGGCCATGCACTTGGCAACGGGGCCGAGGGGAAAGCGCCTCCCGGCCGCCACCTCGCCCCGTGACACGCCGCGGGCGCGGGAGGCGAGAGAGGCGCAGCGGTAACGGCGGCCCCTCCGCCGGGAGCCGGCCCTTACTTCTCGCAGCTCCTCGGCCCGCCGCCGCTCGAGGTCTCCGAGCCGGGTCTCGGCTCGCCGCAGCAGCCGCCAGGCCAGGCCCAGCCGCTCCTCCGCCGGGGCGACGGGGTCGGCGCCCTCCGGCACCGGCGCCTCCGCCTGCGGGGGAAGCGAGACGGGCCGTAAGCGGCGGGCGGGGCGCTGCGGCCCGGGCGCTGCCGAGCAGCCCCCGAGCAGTCCCCGGCGACCCCCGGCACCCACCCGAGCGGCCACGGCCGCCTCCATGCGGCGCGGGCCCGGGCCCCGCCCCGCCCCGCCCCGCCCCGCCCCGCCCGGACGGCGGGCGCCATGGCAACGAGGGGGCGAGCGCGCCGCCGATTGGCTGGGGGAGCCGTCACTCAGGGCGGCGAGCGAGAGGCCCGCCCCCCGAGCAGGCCTCGAGGCGGCCCCGCGGGGTCCTGACAGAACGGCCCGGCCGGGCCCGGCAGCGGGGCTGTGCCTCGGCGGCTCGGGGTGAAAGCCGGCTCCCGCGGCGCGGCAGGCAGCGGGCGCGTGAAACAGGCCCCAGGCGTCCCGCGGCGCGAGGCCGGTGGGACGAGAGGCCGGGAAGAGCGGCACCACCCCGGGGGGGTGCGACCGAACCGAGGCCGGAGCCCTCAGGGAGCAGGAGCCCTGCGGCGGCCGGGTGCGCGCGGTGGCAGCCAACCTGCCGCGGAACACGCGCCGGAGCTGAACCGAAGCTCGATTCCTGCCCCTCGCGGTCCTGCGAGCTCTCGAGGTCTTCGTCCAGCCGCTGCTCGTTACAGGGCCACGCCGGGTCGGGACTGCTGGGGCTCGGCCCGAGTTTTCCCCACAGCTTCACCCCCTGCTGAAGCAGCAGCAGGCACCGTGCAGCGCATACCGCAGCAGCGTCCCTGCGACTCCAGCGGGCTCCAAGAGGTGGTGCCTGGGGCTTCCCTCCTTCATAACCCCCTCACAAAGGGCAGGATACCGAGATGACCATTGTTGCACGTTTCCCACCACGTGTGGTAACGCTACTTCAAGGGTGTGCTTGATTTACTTGCACATGACTTTGTATATTCTCACCTTTGCCAGCCCACCTCTGTCTTTAAGTGCAAGACTCAAAATAAGGCAACAGAAACCTCTAAGCTAGCAGGACCATATGTTCATATTGATCACGCACCGAAAGATTAAAACAGGCAGCTTTCAGAGTGCACCAGCACATACGTTACATGTGCAGCACGTTCCATCTTTTCCTAAACACTTTCCCTTCTTGCACTTAGACAGGTACTTTCCACATCTGATCACAGTCTCCATTTCGGCTTCTTAAAACACCCTCTGCTGTTACCCTACAGACATGAGGCGACCTTGAACTCCCTAGGATAGTGCAGGTCAGCCAGATCTCCAGGGTTAAAAGGAATATTCAGCACCAGCCACGGGCACATCACTTGTGCTGGCAGATTCTCCCTTCAGAACAACCACTTTTAACAACCACTACAGACCTCTGCAGGCATCAGTCCCGGCCATACAGAAGGTATTGGTTCCTTCTCCTAAGCTGCTAGCTCTCTCAGCTCTGAGGAACCTGGGCTATTTCTTCCACCACTAAATATAACCTGCCTGCACGCTGTAAGTCTTTCAGACACCCCTCCTGCTCTGCTCAGCCCATTCTCGTGCTCTTTTCAGCCTCCTGTTCTGCTGGGTTTCTTTTCCTCATTGAGCAAACCTATTTTCAGGTGATCGGTGCTGTTGTAACAGCACTTTTTCCTGTTGCCTTCTTGTATGCTCAGTGGCTTTAAGATCATAGAATGGCTCGGGTTGGAAGGGACCTTAAAGATGAGACGATCCTCACCTTTGGAAAGGACTCAGTGTGAGAATTGCACTACTGTGCATTATTTTCTTTGTTTACAGAATTACAGTAAATTTATTTCAAGGAAAGCATGCAAAAAGGCACACGTTGGACAACAGTAGATATGCAATTAAATTTATTCTTTTTTTTTCCTTTAACTCTGTAATTAATGGCACATTTAACCAGCTTCTAAACATACATTCCTCACGCTTACAATAAGCAATCATATGGAAGCAGGATTTAGGGAAAATCAGGAATCCCACAGCTCTAACTGGCTCCCACTTTAACTCCATCCCAACAGCTAACAAGTACTTTCCTCCCAAGGCTGATCACTCTAACCACCTGTTCCCAAACCTGACACCGCCACTTATGCTCTGTGCCACACATCCCTTTCGCTTTATGCCCCCCAGCAATCTGGTAACACCCACGCTGGAAAGAACACCACTGAGCAAAGCTGCTTTAAGGACACCATTACAGTACCTATTTGGCTGCTCTTTTGCTCTTAAGAGCCACTCTCCAGTTCCTCTCAGCTCAGCTTGAACAACAGCACTTCCTACAACAGGTGCCAATTCCCAACAGATACTCAAGAGGACTCAGCTCAAAGAAAATAACCACAACTGCAGCAACTGCTACCATTTCTGCTCTGAAAAGTGTTTGTAGGCAGAGTTCTTGAAGTGTGGGTCCACAGGATCCATCTCAGAGCAACAGATGCTCTCCAGCATTGCCCGTTGTTACCACGATGGCCTCCTTCCTTTTTGCCACACCAGTTTCACCATCCACTTTCAATACCAGCCGATTGCCAGCACTACGGTTCCACTCCACGTGTGTAACAGAACATCTTATTTCCTGCAGAACTCCATTCCTTCCGTCCAGCATTTCAAAAAGAAACTTTGAAGAGGCAGATTCAGAAAAATCATTTATAGACATATGGACACCATTTCTCCACCTCCCGGTTCTCCCAGCCCGTGGGGCAGAAATACAGCAATATGCCCGTTCCTTTTCTACAAACTAAAACAATTTAATTTATCATCCTTTGGAATGTTTTCACTTCTGTGTATTTTACTTTTTCAAAGCAATCAACAATAACCATCACCAAGCTGTAGAAAAGTAGACAGTTTTGGACGGCAGCCTTTTCCATAGCGTGATTCTATTTACCTGGAATAGAGAACTGCTCCAGTTCCACTCCCTCTCTAGTACACTTTCATTTAATTCATTCAGAGCCGAACCTCAGATTTTCTTCTCTATAAACGAGGTATGTTGGCCCTGAAGATAGCTCACTATCTTTTCCTCTATTTCCATGCCTTGCGCTATTTCTTCATCAGAAAGAGACAACGGAGTCTGTGAATCTTTGGTTACAATAATAACAGAGGTTCTCCGTGACTCCAGGATATTTGCTACCACCACCTGGTGACGATATTTCTCCAGAGCCTTCAGTGATTTATCAATTAAAATCAAGGGATCTGTCTCCAATTTAAAGGAAATAACAAAAGCCTCCGGAGCCCATTCTTTGACAAGAGGAGACAGCATTTTTGGCACCATCTTCATTGTGATCTACGTTAGAAAAACACAACAGAAAAAAAGTTTCAGTTAAAACATAACAATGTGTTTTAATGAGAGATAAGGACAGAAACACAAGGACTAAGGAAATTCTGCCTTCACGTGGCTTTTACATTGGGAGATTTTTCAAGACCGTATTTTGTCAGGTATCACCAAAACAAGGTAAAACTTCACTAGCACGCACTGAAAAACTAGATTCAAATACCTGTCTGCTATTCACAACAATCAGGGTGTTCTTAAGCAATGAAACTGTAACTGCAACAATGAAGCCCACTGCATCAACATGCTTCTCGTATTTAAGTGCTGAAGAGCTCAAGTGTAAGCAGAGGAAGATTAGTACAGACTTAAAACTGCAAGACATTGTGTCTTTGGCTCTCCAAAATCCACCTTACCACGGCTTAACTCTTCTATGAACTCTTTTAAGGCACATGAGGCATATATGTGCCAAAATATGGTGGGGGAAGGGAAGGGAGGGGGGGCATAGTAGTCTTTTTATTCAACTTCTCAGCCTCTGGATTTGTCACTGGATTCAGGTAGGATCTTATTTTTTCCTACATTAAGGATTAAAAAAAAATAAGACCAGCAACTCATTAAAAGCCAATTAAACTAAACCAGCAGAACAAATTTGGTATTTGTTATATACAAAACTCCAGATCCACCTGTTCCCATAGGTAAGAGGGGCCTGGGCACCAGAGGCGCACGCTACACCCCTTAACCGCAGGAAGGGTACTAAACGTAAACACAGATCACTCTAGGACAGGACTGATCCTGCCGTGCCCTCTTATCTTTGCCCACCACACAACCCCACTGCTGCTTTTGCAGCAAAGCTCAAAGAGGCAGCTGGGGAAACAACAGAGGAACTTGATCTAGGCAACAATTCACCCTAAGACAAACAAATAAAAAAAACAGCCTGGTGCAAGGGATGGAACAAAACAGTGCAACTCCACTATCTTCAGGGGCTCCTGCTCCCATGGAAACGCACCCTCGCATTCCCAGGGAAAACGCACGTTTTTGGCCAACGCGCTTCTGCTTTGTGACCTCTCCCAGGTCTTATTCAGTCGTCCCCCCAGCCATCCCCACCCTGTCAGGATACCAGCACCGCCAGGGCACCACCAGGGCGCTCGGAGGGGACTCCGAGGCTGCAGATGGGGGCGGCCAGGCCCAGGGGTGCCTCACCTGCAGGGGCCCCTCCGAGGACTGGATCTTGTGCTCGGGCATCTCCGAGGCGGGGATGTAGAAGTCGGACACGGCTGCTGCCAGGTAAAACATGACGCTGGAGCCTGCGAGAGACAACAACCGCCGGCGCTCACCGCTGCTCGCCTGCACCGAGCTGCCAGGCCCTCTCGCACTGACTGCGACCCCCGGGGACCGACCGGGCCCCCCTCCCCGGGGACCCCCCCCCGGTGCCGGCCCCCTCACACCGCTCCCCCCCGCCTCCGGTACCGAAGGGCGCCAGGGCGCGGGCGGCGGCTCGCAGCAGCGCCAGGTACTCGGCCAGCCCGGTGAACTCGATGGGCAGCAGCGCCCCGCTCTCGGCGGCGCGCCGGTACTCGCGGAGGGCGGGCAGCAGGCCGGGCAGGGCGGACGGCTCGGCGGCCACGCCGGGAGGCGGCCCGGGGGTGAGGCGGAGCGCGTCGAGCAGGGCGGGCCCGGGCGGCGGCAGGGCGCGAGCCCAGGGGAAGGCGGAGCGGGCGCGGTGCAGGAAGCAGACGCCGTACCCGGCGCCCACCAACCGCTCGGCCGAGGCGGCGCCGCGCCGCCCGCTGCTGAAGTTCTCCAGGAAGCGCACGGCGCGCGCCTCCAGCGGCACCTGCGTGCCGCCCGACGTCACCAGCGCCACGCGCCGCCCGCGCGCCGCCTGCGCCGCCGCCCAGGCCCGCACGCGCTCCTCCGCCGCCGCCGCCGCCGCCTCCTCCGCCGCCGCCGCCGCCGCCATCGCCGCAGGCCGCGCCCCCACCGCGGAAGCCACGCCTCCTCCGCAAGCCGCGCCCCTTACGCGAAGCCACGCCTCCTCGCGCACAAGCCACGCCCCCGTCACGCGAAGCCGCGCCCCCACGCGGAGCCTCCCCCCCCCCCCTTCCCCCGAAGCCCCGCTCCGTCGCCCTGGCAACGCTGGAGCGGCCCCGGCGCTGCGCGCTGCGCCCGCCGCCGCCGCACCGAGCACTGTCGGGTCCCGGTAACGGGCCCGGGGGCACCGCCCCCGCCCCGCCGCTCCTCCGCCGCCGGCTGCACCCGCAGCGAAGCCCCGCGGCTTCGTCAGCTCCCGGGCCGGGCTCGGCGGCGGGGAGGCGCGGCTGGCGGCTGCTGCTGCTGCTGCGGCGTCGTGCCGAAAGCGGCAAAAGCCGGCGGTCCCGGGGGGCTGCGAGCGGTGCGGGAAAGGCGCAGCGAGCCTTGGCGGGCCGCCGCTGTCTTCTGTGCCGAGCCCACGTTAAGTGCTCTGTGGCCGGGCTGAGTAATGGACGGTACGGGCCGGTGGCTGCTGTGAGTAACTCCTGCGGCGGGAGCCCTGCAGAAACAGTCTTCCTTCACATCGATTCCAAATAAACAAAAATATCATTCTCCCCTTGTTCGGCCAGCGATGTCGATCACCAGAAAGCCGGCTGGGTTAGCATCCATGAGAAGGTGTGCCAGCTGCCGATGCCGGTCCGCACATCCCTCCCTTTGCTCATTCCTGAAGAAGAAAGAAAACACGGAGCGGAGCAGCTGGTGAAGAGGCAGGTATGTACAAGAAGGAACACCACCTCAAAGTGCTGCCGGCAAAGTTTAATTACATCTCTTCTGCCTACATGCTGATGTGTGTTGTGCTGGGAGGGCGTGCAGTTGGTTCATCAGTATCTTAAAAAACTAAAAGAGTGGAGTTTGCAACTAAAACTTCCTAATAAAAGGAGTGGGAGTCTCCTCTTTCCAATTCTACAAGCCTCCTGCCTTGCAAGGGCAATCCGTAGTTCGTACATCTCCCCAGTGAGCCTGGGATCCAGTTTTGGTGCTTACAGGGTGTACTGGTGCTTCAGTGATGAGAGGGATTCCCCTGTCTCCGAGCAGGGTGTAAAGAAATAAAGTCCTCTCCCTTTGTTTACCCGGCCAACTTTAAATGCTCCTTCCCACTAACTATGGTCTTTCATCTCTGCTTTGTTGGCCTCTTAGAAGTTGCAGAAGTGCAGCTCCGTTCCAGCTGGAGAGGTTTTGAACTCTTTTTTGTTTATGGGGTGCAGCATCTGCCTTTCCACAATGTTGGTAGAATAAAATAACCCACCCAAATACGTCTGCCATTTAGAATGATCTTTCCCATAAAAAATAAATTATCCTTCTGTCATTACTTAACTCCAAATCACAGAACAGTAGGACAACAGAACAACTGAAAGTAAAATGGTAACAACCAAATGTTGCCACTGAGAAGATTAACATCGTTAATCTTCCGGATTTTACACCCTGTATTGCTTTTAAGATTGTTTCTGGGCCAGATGCTAGTACTTTGGTGCGAGTGGCTCATTGCTGCAGTCAATGCCTCTCTTGGGAGCATACAGAAGAAAAAAGGTTTGAAAGGGCTGCAACCTGGGTGGACAAAAGTCCTGCGTGGTAAAAGCTTGTGAAAGCTTCAGGCAACAGATTCCTTTAGGATTTGTAGGAATTAGGCACTGACAACCCAGTCTGTTTTTGAAAATGCCATCTGATGGAAAATCACAAATAAGATTGTTGACCGAAGAAAGTGTGTTGTAACAGTACGTCCTAGAAGCCAAGAGGGTGGTAGTGACAATGTAAAAAAGGTTATGGATTTAAACATGTAGGATGGATTATAATCGCACTGTCTGGGAAAGACACCCTTAGTATCAGAAAAACAGGCTTCACTCCTGACCCAAACAAGCCCTTAAGTTGCACAATTGTCTTTCAATTTCTCTGAGTATTTCTGTAATACAGGGTCAGCCTCAAGAAAAATGCAAAAGCATGGGGGTGGGGCAAACCAGGCAATCCTACTTTTTGAAGCTTTTCCAGAAAACTTTACCTACGTATTGAACATTGACATTGAAAGCATCGGCCATTGCATCATTGATTTTATAGCAGCTAAAGTTATGCTGTGTACATTACAACAGTTCACATGACCACCAAATCAGGGAAATACTTCAGCTGGAAGCTAGTCATTTGTTTTTATTAGGTTCCAGTGAAAGCACCCGGAACACAGGGCTGGTAGAGAAGTATGCAAAGGGAGAATCCCTCCTCTTGATTGGAGTGCACACCTAGGTTAGCATGCAGTGACTCCAGAAGTGCTGCTTAAGCCAAGGCTTGGATTGGCTTTGTAGGAAAAGCTACAGACAGCAGACTCAGATTGTTTTTCTAAGTGAAGATATTTATAGGATTTTTAACAACTATAATCGCATTTGTTCTTTGACCTTTGTCTCCAAACTATTTAAATAAAACACATTCTCGGAATGTTATATGAAGGTACGCCTTGTCTTCCTTCTCTCCTACGAAAGGAGTGAAGAAACAGAAACATCTTGTTTGTTACTTGCTTTCTCACACATCGAGACTGCAGCTCCTAGCCTACAAATGAGGTCTGCTTTTATGTACAGCAAGGTATAGGGAAACTGCTAAACAAGGGTTGGCCTAGGTTGACTGACAAGCATCAGAAAAGCAGTATGGAGACAGTGAGAGTATTTAATGCCCCATCTTGCTGACTTCGTTATTTTCCTATTCATAGAGCTAATAAAAAATGCTCTAAAGAAGGCCTTTGGAGCTAAGGGAAGAGCTACGTAGTGTCCTCACAATCAGAGAGAAACTATTCTGCTGAAAGCCAGCACATAGGTTTATTATTTTTTGAACATTTCTCTTGTACTTCACAAACTCCTGCACTGTGTTTATTTGAAAAAAACACAGCTCGAGCCTCTGTCAGGACACAGGAAAGCCTGTGCACATCAAAATGCCCTTTGGCCTAAGGGAAGGTGGTGCATTAAGCTGAGAGCCAGGAGGTTATGAGTTTCATACCTCATATGTACTCCAAAACTTTGTTGATAGAAATCTGCTTTTGTCAACATAGCCGTGGGGGTGCCTACAGACAGTACCTCCAAACTGACAAAACTCCAAGTTTCTGTTTGTAAAATAGCCTCACCTGCTTTTGTGCTGTCAGTTTACCCCAGCCTCTGGGTATGGGAAAAGATTCGCACCGCAGCCAGCTACAGCAGTCCTCCAGCAACCATGCTAGCCCTGCTGATTGTGGGTTTTAACTCCAAGGACCCACGTTCAAAGTGACTGGAAGCCTGACTTCCTCTTTAAATTGTGTTTTCTTCAAGCATGCCATCTTTATGGGTGCCTTTGAGTGAGGAAATGAATGTGGCACAGAACCCCAGGTGTGCGCCTAGCCCCCTGCTCCCGCCTGGGGTCCTCAGCCTCCTCAAACCCTAACTGGGGGAAAAACTGTGTGGGGGCATCTTCAGAGAAATCTCTGTAATTGCAACACACATGAAAAGAGCCCAGAGCATGCAGGTCTCCGGGAAGGAGTGGGGCTATGAGCAAGACAGTGCAGGGCCAAAGCTAACGATGCCCTCTAGGCTTGCAACTGTGCTGCCTTAGATATTCAGCACTGCAGGGCTTCTCCTGTCTCCTGCCCTTTCTCCTCCTGGGAACTGTGCAAGAGTCTAACCATTAGCTTGTCCTCACTGCCAATGTTTTAAGGTAGCTTACCTGATGGGAATCGGTGATGATCCTATTGACAAGGAGTAAAAAAAGAATGATGCAGATCTCCAGCACCTCCCCAGATGACAATCTGATCATCAAAGCCAGCGTTGGTTGTAACAGAGAACGAGTGGCAAGGACAGAAAAGGCAGTCTGATAAACAGCAGCTTTTCATTGCTTCTCGCTCTCACCATGTGCTGACTTTCACCTCGGCACCTGATCCCCCAACTCAGTTTGTGTTTTGTGCATATGCACTCCCTGACAAAGAGTCCCTCCCCAGCTTTCTTGCAGGCCCCCGTTAGGTATCGGAAGGCTGCTGTAGGGTCTCCCCAGAGCCTCCTCTTCCCCAGGCCGAGACCTTACAGTGGCCTTCCAGTGCGTAAAGGGGGTCTATGGCAAAGCTGGGGGGGTACTGTCAGGGGGTTGTAGTGATGGGACAAGGAGTTAAGGCTTTAAACTAAAAGAGGGTAGATGTAGATTAGAGGTAAGGAGGAAATTCTTCACTCAGAGGGTGGTGAGGCACTGGCCTAGACTGCCCAGAGGAGCTGTGGCTGCCCCATCCCTGGCAGTGCCCAAGACCAGGCTGGATGGGGCTTGGAGCAACCTGGTCTGGTGGGAGGTGGCCCTGCCCAAGGCAGGGGGTGGAATTAGATGATCTTTGAGGTCCCTTCCAACCCAAACCATTCCATGACTCTACGTCTTTTTCACTCTATATATGCTGATAGCTCAGGGGCTAGAGAGGGGGTGATGGTTGTGTTTCCGTGCTCTTGGATCTCCTTGTTGCAGCAGGGTTCTTCAAGGCTCTCATTTATCTGGAAAGCACAGTCCCTTTATCTCAGCTGTGATCTCCAGGACACACTCTCACACTGTCCTTGTGGTTCCCTGTCCCTGAGCCATTCTTTCACCCATGGCACGACTCTCTCTGAGCACTTAAAGTTCAGTAAAATGCCAAAGCCATAACCTGCCCTCTAAAAGCACTGGAATTTGCTTTTTCTGCCCTCTGCTCAGCTGCAGCTGGAAAACCAGGCAACAAAGCAGAGCCTGCAAAGAGGTAAAACGTAATTTTCTGCGGGTGCTCGCTGCACAGGCCTGCCCGTGCCTGCTAGCAAGAGAAGAATGCCTTGCTGCCTTACCATGGCAGCCCTGCTAGGCACACCAGCAATGAGGTTTCTTTGCAGGCAGCCTTCCCTCTGCACCACTTGTGTGAAAAGCCAACACACAAGTGCCAGGAGTTGGCAACAATTACGATGAAAGCTAAGAGAAATAGATAAGTAAGTATCCTGGCTCTTTTTCGTTGGCAACCCTTAGCGTGTTGTAAGGGCACAGCTTCTGCAGTTGCTGGAGAGCACTTGGCAACGAACAGGCATTCAAATGGCGATACATTTTGGGAGCTGATGAACAAATCAGGTGCTGCAAAGGGTAAAAAGACCAAATGCAGTGTGGACTGCTAGGAAGCAACTATACCTATGAGAAACATTATGGTTTCTGACAGCAAACAGAAATCCTGCAAAGCTGCTTGACCACCAAGCCAAGCTTGGGCGATGGAGACACAGGAGTATAATTCAATGCACTGGGGTTTTCTGACTTTGGCCAGCTTTCCAGACTCTGCACCCAAACTAACAGGCCTTCAGAGCCCAGAACTGGCCAGGAGAGGGTGAGGGGAAGCTGTCGACCTCCAGGATGCATGCAGGTACGCAGCCGTCCCGCCCCGACCTCACTCAGAGCTGCGGGGCAGCGTGCTGCAGCACCATGCAGCGAGCTCTCTCCTTGCTTCCAGACAGCGTCTCCTGCAGCTGGAGCTGTGCTGTGCTGGCACCAGCGTGGTAAACCATACGCTCTGCTGCCTGCTATGAGCCACCGTTATTACCATCAGCAAAATCCTGCCATAGACCATTTGTCTAATCTTTTCTGTGGTCTTGTGATGATCATTTTCTGTGCTTCACAGCTTTTATTGCTATAACCTTGTTAGTCTTTCTTCATAGGCCTCACGGATTCCTTGTCTCATAAGACACCACCTGACCTAAGAGGGTGCCCAAAGCTGTTCTTACCAGAAGTAGTGATGGAATCCAGGCTCTAATATGACAGCTTTAATTTCCATCTATTAATTACAGATTGAAAAAATTACAATCGCTGTTAACAGTTGGCAAACTTGGATGTAAAAAGAGACTGTGTGTATTCTTTCTCCTTATCCCATGCTCACTCTGTCCCACTATTATTTTTCCCTGCAGAAATACATCATTGATCTTACATACAGCACAGCCCAGAAGTTTCTTTGGGATGGAAAGCACGAAAAAGCAATGTCTGCAGCTTTGCATGCGTTGCGTTTCAGCACTGAAGTGTATGGCTCAAGTTCTGTGCAATTGGTGCCTGCTTATCTCCTCTTGGCTGAGGCCTGCATTGGTAAGCACTGGTCTAAATAGTAACTTTGGCAAGGGCAAGATCTCCCTTGGATCAGGTTTCCAGTTTCCTTTTACCATTTATCAGGGAAGGACCAGCTCTGCATTTCAGCATTGTGCCATGTCTCTACTCTGCCCTGCCTCAAGGGCATTCCAGAGAGATTTGAGAAGTTACTCCTCATTTTCTGCGTGAGTCTGGGGAAAAGAATCACTCGTCTGTGGTGAGAGATCAATGAAAGCAAATGAAATGTTTTCTCCGTCTCTACCGATTCCCACATGAGAAGCAGTATAAAATTCTATTGTTTACCTCTGTGGCTTCATAGAACTCCCAAAAGCATTAAATTCCCAAGCGTGGTTGGTTGGGCTGTTTTCTCTGGGAACCAGCACATTTCTGAGGCCATTGCATCAGAGGAACACCTCAGTTCATTCACAGACGTGAGCTTCACCTGAAGCAGAGCTTTTTCTCATTGACTGCGTGCTTTATAAAAAATGTCAAGTTAGGACCTTCTATGCAGAGAACTGGTCTCCTCAGCTGCAAACATAAAAGACTGAGAAATTAAATTTAAACTTTTAAAATTAAAGGTTGGACTAGATGATCTTAGAGGTCTTTTCCAACCTGAATGATTCTACAATTACTGTAAACCATTGCTATTATAGGAGTATCCACAATGCTCTACTGGCAAAACTGAGCGATCTCAAGTATTGTTGTAAAATGGGGTGGCGAGATAAGGGAAAAAATCACATCAGTAATTCTAGTGTGATAATACACTAGTTGTTAGTTGCTGCCTGGAGCTAGCGTGTTTTGTACACGTCTTTCAGAGGTACTGAATGCAATACACAGTTTCTGGTTTCTCTCCTAGCTCTCGCCTGCCTGCAAGTTAGCTTCTGAACACCTGCTTGACTGAGGAGCACTCCGAAGAGGAGAGGGGAATGCCCAAACTAGGTCTTCATGTCAAGCTACAGCAAAGGGATAGCTGGCAGTATCCTCTGCATTTCTAAATATGAAATTATCTTTATCCTGCCTTTTTTTTTTTTTGTCATTTCAGGTGTTGGCCATCATCTGCAGGCATCTAAGTATCTCTCCCAAGCTCAGTGGATTGTCCTCAGAACTCCAGACTGCAGCACTGCAGTTCAGCATAGATTACATCGCAGTCTGGGGCTCCTCTGTGCTGCTGAAGGAAACTTTGAACAGGCTTTACATCACCTGGCAAATGATGTAAGCCAATTAAAATACAGCAACACTTAAATTTTCTTTCCTTCTCTAGCTTTTCCAGATCCTATGGAAAACCTCAGCAGACAGTTTTTTGGGACTGATCTTAAGTACCAGAAGAGTACACGTTAACAACACTTGACCTGTGTAGTCTAAGACACCTGTGTATCCATGTGTTAGATAAAGTTGTGTTTTACCACTTACCATTATTCTCTTGAGTGATATATAACTTGGCTTTACTAGGTCTGCTTATAAATTTATCTATTGGTTTTGTTATGGTCCTGAGATGAACAGGCATTCCTACCACAAATTGGTATAGTTGCCTTTTATTCAACAGATAGGTTACTTTATATTTTGGCTGTCATTTTCCTTAATACTTTTCTGTTAGATGGCAATTCTGCACCATCCATTATTTAATGAATGCTTTACTTAACTATTTAAATGTCTGGTTCAATAACATTTTCCCCAATTCAATCTTTTTAGCCATGAGAGCAGTTTGTAAAATTTGAAGTCGTTATTGCCAGCAGTGTTCTTTGGGATGCTTTGCCTGTTATTTAATCCCCCAAAGGCAGATGGTCTCCATGACTTCCTATTTATGTCCCATATAGCCTAAATTTATCCAGTGCAGAGTGATGTATACCCACTACTGTTGAATTTGATAGTAGCTTTTTACAACAGCTTTGTGTGGGTGTAAACGATGACATAAGGTGGAGGAGAATTAGACATTTTCCATCGTAACAAATACAACCCTGTCTTTGTTTAGTTTGTAAACCTACTGGGAGAGATTCCCTGCTATGCCACTGTATTTTTAGGTTCCCTGGATCTGGTGCCCAAACGGAGTAAAGTAATAGGTTTTTTTACTATTAGTGAGTCGCTGGCCTACATTAGAGCAGCCCAAGACCTGCTAGAATTCTGGCTGCGTGTCTGAGATCTGCTGAGAGTCACACGCCAGCTCAGAATAGCTGGAATGTACTACTGCAATGTACCACTGCCTTCCCACTTCCCTCCCCTCACTTTGGCTGGGTCTTTGGGGAAGAAACAGCCTCCCAGGGCATGACTGGAGAGCTGAAAAGCAGCAGCAAGTTGTTCGTTTGAAGAGGAGAGACATGAGTTGCGCAGTAAGAGGTGTGGGAAACCTGTTCCACGCTTCAGCAGGGTAACACACCGTGATAAGGAATCATCTGCCCCATCTAGCAGGGATTTGGGGGTGTTGCATTCCTTTGTATAAAACACAAAATACAGGTTTTGTAGTAACATAGTTTATAGTTATAATTAGGTGTAACTAACGCTGTAGTTACACAGAAAGACAGAATGCTTGCAGTATTACTAATCTGTAGTGAAAAATTTCCCAGGGTAGATATGAATGCTAAATTTCTGCATAATTATTTTTTAAATATTGTTTTCAGATTTACCTTGCTAGTTCTACATTTGGGCTAAAATCTATTGAGGCCTCTGGAGGGTGTTTCCACATGGCTAACGTTTTCTTTCGCCAAAACAAAATGGACATAGCAGACTCACTGTATGCTGAGGTTAGTAAAACCAATACTCATACTGTATCTGTTTCTCAATTAGTTTTTTTGTCTTCTGTGCACTTTCCAATGTTTTCCTGTTTCTGACTGCCTTTAATATGATGGTCACAATATCAGCGTTTTAGCATGAATCTCAGAAACTGTTTTCATATCTGTATATTTCCCTGAGTTAAACCAGAATAGATAAATTCTACATGTGGTAAATATATGTGTATACATATATATATATATATATATATACACACACATATATAAGTTGCAGTCTTCAGTTTTGGCAGCCGAACCTTGTTAAAAATAGCTTTACTATCAAAAGCTCCCCACAAAAGGTTAAAGACATACCCAGATGTCTTTGAGATGGTGGCCAGAGTTTCCATAGCGAGGGAAGGGCGGCAGAGCAGCAATGGAATGTGAACAAGCAATGTAAGATTTAAGCAGAGTACCAGTGAAAAGTCCCAGTGATAAAAGCTTTTCAGCATGCAAAGCAAAGGAAGGAACAAGAAGAAATTCTTCACTATGAGGGTGGTGAGGCACTGGCACAGGCTGCCCAGAGAAGCTTTGAATGCCCCATGCTTGGAGGTGTTCAAGGCCAGGTTGGATGGGGCTTTGAGCAACCTGATCTGGTGGGAGGTGTCCCTGTCCATGGCAGGGGGTGGAACTAGATGTTTTTTAAGGTCCCTTCCAACCCAAACCATTCCGTGATTCTGTGATTCTATGATTCTGTGAACAATTGTCTAACCACCATAATGACTGAAAAGAAAAAAAAATCTTTAATTTGTTTAGCCTGATTTTCTGTGGTAAATGAGGCTTTGTCAGATAATGCAATCTGCCTCCACTCCCCTCACAAACATCCACCAAATTTGCTTTTGGTTAACAGTTTAGTTAGATTTATTCGAGTCTGATGAAAATTAATAGATAGAGCAATGAAATTCCAGCTTGTGCTCCCACTGGGAGAAGACCCATCAGATCTCTGTGTGAAAGAGCCAGCTCGGCAGCAGCCGGCCCACTAACCAGCAAGCACTTGGGTTATTGTGGCAGGGGCGTGCATCGCAGGACACATTGTTTATAGAACAACTAGTTACTAAATACCATGTGTTCATACAAGTGAAATAATTCATTTACTTCCTGGTAGGTTACCGACATCTGGCATGCCTTTCTTATGAAGTCAGTTCAAACACAAGAGCAAATTCACAAGTCAAGAGCAGAAAAGTCTCCATTCACTGAGGACAAGGAAGTCAGCGAAGACAATATGAGTAAGCACCGATACTGCGCAAAAGTGTTTGCGCGACAGGATTTTAAGAAAATCCATACATCTTAGTGTTTGAATTTACTGTGTTGGGTTTTGCACTGCATTTCTTTAGACCAAATTTAATCAGAATCATGGGTATTTATGCTTAGTGGATAGTGCTGGATGAAACAAATGAGACCACTTTAGAAATGAGTGTGTTCAAGTGAAAACACAGTGTTCCCCTTTTGGTTTACCTGCTCCTTTTCACAGCACCCTTGGCAGTGACTTCAACGATACAAGATTTTGTCTTTCAGGATTTGATTCCACTTGAGCATTCTTGTTTCTTGGCAGCTCCTTTCTGTCCATTTAATTATGTGAAAGTGATATTTCATCTCACTTAGGTAGCTTTCCATCTGAGGCAGTGGGACACAGTGGAATAGCATATGCTGATAATTGGATATATTAATCTGGAGAATACTCTCAGAAGACTAGCTGGGGAATCTCCCACTAGGACGCAGGGGAAGTTGCATGAAGCATTAAGAAATATGCTAGGTTGCATGGTACTACTCTACACTCCACTGAAGTGAAGTGACTGGGAAAAGACTAGGCTCTGTTCCTCGTCTTCTTTTAACCGTCTATGCTCATAAGAATATTGTCAGAGAAGAAAAATGTTTCTGCAAATCTCCATACCTGGCATTCTCTCAAGCAGTAGTTGCTGCAGTAGAAACCACACAAGGCAGGGCTACATGATTCCATCTTTGGTTATGACAGGAGTATGAAAGTTGCTCTTTTCATGCAGCTGTTATGACTTCACATCCTTACTAAAGGCTAATCAACACAATTACTGACTGGATGAAAAGATATCTGTTAATGGGTATGGAATTTGCATGGAGCTGGGATACCACATTGATGCTTGTAGTAGAAATGCTTTGATGTCTAGAAGAGATAATTGGTTAGTTTTGAATATATTATCTTGTATACATACATCCAACAAGTTTATTTCATTCTTGATGCAGCTGAAGCCCAGCAAGCAGAAGCAATTCAAGTACTGAATGCAGTACTAGATATCAGAGAACAGGCACCGAAGCAACAACCTGGTGAAACTGCAAGAGTTTTACATGCTCTTGCAATGCTTTATTATCTGATTATGGATTTATCAAAGGTAAGTTTCACCAGGTGAAAGGGTGCAGGAGGGTTCCCTAGCTCTGCTTCAGTGTTGGCCCCATCCCACAAAAGGAGGAACACAAGCCAGTCCTGGCACCTGTCCTGAGTGCACAGCTGCCTTGGAGCACTGGATAACCTAAGGCAATTCTGCCTTGGCAGCTCTGCATGAAGCCAGCCCATGATTTGCACCCTGTCAAGGTTAAAGAAGCCCACTGGATCTGTTTTGATCTCTGCCACACCATCCACAATGGGTCCTGTAGTTACTCATGTTTTCTAGGTTTGTCCTTTATCTGGGATGTCCTGGCAGTGTACCTGCCTGTCACAAGCCACATTTAGAAATCAGTTTGGATGTTAAGCAGCAAGAAGAGCATAGGTTTTGCACGTGTCTCTACCTGAGCAAGATTCCCTGCATCTACCATGATGTTTATGTAGGTTCACACTATCGGACCTTGTAATTCAGTTTTGAATTTGCGCTGCTTTATTTGAGAGATTATGGCTAAAAATTTCAGGTGCAACTGCTAACTTCAGCGTCCAGTTCTCTGCATTCAGAATAATGGATTTTGAGAAAGCGCTGAACACTAACCATCTAGAAATCGGGCCTTTTTGTTTGGGATAAGCAGTCAGAAACTCAAGTTTCTTCTGCTTGTGATTTGAAGGGTGAAAATACAGATTATTAATGGTCTCTTTGTTGTACTAAAGAAAGCCATAGGATTTGGAAGACACAAAGAAACAAATTCAAATTAGAAAAAAGGCAAAGCTTTATAATTGTGAGAATGTCTAGTCACTGGATGAACTGCTGAGGGAAGTGAGGGATTTAGTTCAAACTGAGTCAATACAGCTGTTTTTGCCTGAAATAGCTTTGAGAATGTTCAGATGAACTGCTGTATCAGATGGGAGGTAATGCTCTCCAGCAGGAGGAGCTGGGGTTAGTAATCTCTTCTGTCTGCACCACTGGATCCTAAATATGATATCTGTTTGCAGCTTTACTCTCTCCTCTAAAGCAGCTTGTACAGGTCACCCTCTGAAACAGGCAGCTGAGTGACTGGAGCCTGGATCTGATCCAGTGCAGCTATTCCAATGAGCCTCTGCAGGTATTTTAAGTACTCCTTGAGAAAAGCCAAATTCTTGACAATTACATTGTCTTTTTTGTTTCATTCCAGGCTTATGAAATGGGGACAAAAGCCTTTGACCTGCTGAAACAACTGCCCCAACAAGAATCTCTAGAAGCCATTGGCCATTTGTTAAAGTTGATTAACTCCAAGCCTTTCTACACAAAATAAGGAGCTCTTTCTACCAGAGCCAGGTCCTTGGCTACAGATCCTAGTTATCTAACTACGTTGCTGAAAACAATGAAAATACATTACAAGGCATAGGTCCTGTCTGCTGTCGTCATCTTTCTAGATGTGTCCTTTTCCATCTCCAGGTGTTTGAAAGTTCAGCTTTGTGGTATTAGTTTATTTTCACATGCTGGTCAACCTCTGTAGACTGTTATGGAATAACAGCGTGAGGGTGGGAAACAAAAGCACAACCATCACAAGATGCATAAATTGTTATCTACTTGCTTATGTAAATAAGCACAACAGCCTTTTACATCCTCGTGTTGTCTCTTCAGAAGCTAAGACCAGCTGACATATATTTGTTACTGTTTTCCTCAATTTTCTTTTCACTTTCATGAGTGAGATACCATGGAGAGATATGGGAGGAACCCAGGGAAGGTCTTCACTACATTCCTAACTTGAGTGGTTGACACCTGCTCCCCTGAACATTGCTGGGCTTGCTCAGGTGTTTCACCTTTCTGTAATACCCCTCAGTCTCCAACCATGGTTTCACTTTTTGCAGCACTTTAGAGGAGTCTCATAGCTCTGGACACTGAGGGACTCATTTGTTCCACTCATGGGAGAACTTGCATCCAGGAGGACCCATGAGAACAGCATCAAGGGTTGTAAGCATGCTGGTCAATGGACTTGAGGCAAAAGATTAAAAAGCCAGCTAGCCTTTTAGCCAAGCAGAGCTTGCAGCCCAAAGAAGTGGTTTCCTCATGTCCGAGAGCTTGCCAGCACATAGCCATCCCGTTATCTCTGGTGCCAGCCCCAGGAGGACAAAGTCCCCTGAGTTGCTGTGCACTGCTCCCCATAGGCTCCCATCAAACTGGCTGCCAAGCTCTCATGGGCTTCCTTGCAGAGCAGAGAAAGAAGAACAGCAGGGCACAGAGTATGTGTGACCCTCGGTGTGTGAAGGCCAAGAGGCATTAGAGAAGGGCTAGAGGAACCCCGAGAGAGCCAGCCCTGTACCTGGAGGCAGCTGCACAGTGAGCTTGGTTCAGACCCTGAAGCATGTGACAGCCTTGCACAGCTGGGAAAGAGATTAAGAGAAACTTGCCCTGCTGCCGAGGTCTGGATTCAGCTGAGCATTAAGCCCATGATTAAGTCTCATTTACTTCAGGAGGATTTATGAATGCATTTAATTGCCTTGCTGAATTGGGATGGAGTCAAGTACGCCTTTAAATGCTTCGTCGAGCTGAGACCTGAACAATTAGAAAGGATTGATGTTGCTGGTAAAGGGAAAGCCACTCACTCCAGTTCAACTGATTTTAATTACAGAGGGTGGGATAGCTCCGAGCGGTGCACGCAAGGCGACCCATAGCAGACAGACTTGGGGGCAGGTGGGAGACCTCCAAATACTGCTACAGGAGATGCTGGTGGACACATCCACCCTCATATTTCTGCTCCAGCCGACCAGGGCAGCTCTCACTAAAGCTGGGCCGAGCACACAGGGGACTCAAGGGGGAGGTGCCAGCAGCCAGGATGCTCAGCACCTGCTGGCACCGTGCCTCAGGACACGGAGGATTTGGATCAGTGTGGCTGGGGATTTGGAGGCAGTAATCCCCCCAGGGCATGCCACAGCCAGGCTGTCTCTGCGTGACATGTCAGGCTGGTGTCCCCTCCATGGCAGTGCCACACAGCACAGTATCACTGTTCCTGGCTATTTAAAGCAGTGTGAAAATTAATTTTTTATAGGTTTGAGGGCCGGGCATCTCCAGGAGCGGGGCCTACACACTGATGAGCAAGGGCTGGAAATGGAAACCCTAGCAATGGTAATGAGAGGAGCCCTGGGCAGATGACCTTATCCTCAACCCAGTGTTCCACTGTGTGTCTTGCTGGAATTTGCACGAGAAGCATTTTTGGGAGATTTGGAAGATTTTTTACAGGAGCTATTTCCTCTGACCCTCAGGAACAGCCTTTTCCTCTGTATACACTTCAGGGCAAAGAGACATTTCAATAAATAGCAGAAAACTGAAGTGATCAACATCAGCATTTCTTTGCCTGGAAGTGTTTGGACTTGTAGCGCTTGGCACCTTGTTAAAGGGAAAAATTCCCCCAGGAACCAGCACCATCCCTCCCTGCCTTAGGTACTCGCAGTGGGGCCACAGGACCACGCTGTCCTGACGCAGATCCCAGCCCCACAGGCTCCCAGCACAGCTGACTGGGCCAGGGGCAGCTGTGGGGTCCAGCGACAGCCCCCAGGGGATGGATCATGTCAGGCGTCCACCCACAGAGCTGCAGATGGAGCATGAGGAGGCAGGGGTGGCACCTCCACAGCACAAAGTGCAGCTCTGGGTGTCCCAGGTGGGGCTTGGGGCAGTTAAATCCCAGGGATGGCCCTGGTAAGGCTCCTCCATGGGCCCACGCGGGGGCTCGGTGATGTCTGAAGTCAGCTCAGCAGTACCAGGAGGTGGCAACAACACATCCAGGAGCACGGTGCTGCTTGGCACAGACCTTTTGTAACCAAGAGTGTTGGTTTCCTTTGAGGGAAAGCTTTGCGCTTGCTGGGGGAGCCCTGCTAATCTGCACCTGTGCTGAGGCAATCCCATTAAGGAGCTCGTTGGCAGGAGCCCTCGCTTGGCACCTGGCAGGGCCCAAAACGGAGCTCCTGGGCCAAAGGCAGCACCTCCAGCACCCGAAGGCAGCCTGGGCCTGACTGCAGGCAGGCAGCACACGATGCCGGTGAGCAACAAGGCTCTGCTGGCTTGCGTCAGCCAAAACCACAGCCCCACGGCCCAGCTGGGGTCTTCTGCAGTCCCCAAAAGGTGCCCGCCTGTCCCTGTACTGCTCACTCTTTGCCAAGTAGTAAAAATGGAATTTAGCCCATCGCATGCCCTGCCTCGCCGCGTGGGGCTTTGGCTGCACAGACTGCTCTGGTCCGGAGCAAATTGCTCTGGGAGCAGGACAGGCACAGCCACTGCCTGTCCCAGGGAGCCGGAATCCACAAAAGGTGCTGCGAGCAACGTTCCCAGAACAGGGCCTGCATCCATCAGCCGCGCTCATCTCCAAACCAGTGGAGAGAGGGCAAATTTCCCCATCCCGCCTCCCCGCTAGCCCCAGCAGCGTGACTTCCCCCTTCCCAGCCCCACTGCAAGGAGCTTCAGGGAAGAAAAACGGAGTTGGGCCACAGCTAGCCCAAATCTGGGCACTGGTGAACACAGCCAGAAACCCTTAGCTTAGGCCACAGCTGGGATGGCAATGGCACCATGTTGGGGAGTGCTATGGGGGTTGCACTGCTACCCATCAACCACTACCCCTGGAGTAGCAGGTGGCACAGAGAAAAATGCTCTGTGAGCACAAACACATGTCCGAGGTGGACCAAGAGCCAAAGGGGAAGGCCCAGGTAAGGGTTTGATCCACTGCCCACAAGTCACCAGCGTGCCCCAGCAAAAAAAAAAAAGGCACAGCACACAGGAGGTTGGGTCGCTGCATACATTCTCATTTATTGTTAGCACACCACACGCCTTTCGCCTTTCTCTTGGCACTTAGTTTTATGCATCTGTTATGGGGAAAAAAAAAAAAGAAGTGCACAGTTTCTGGTATGCTGCACAGATGTGTGATGAGTTCTGTCATGTGGTTGTTTTTTTTCTTTTACTTCCTTTTATTTACTTTCAGGTGTGGTTATTATAGTCACTTCCAAAACAGACAAATAAATAAAAAAACACTATTAAATAACTACCTGTGCCAGTAGCTCCTACAACAGTTGCACTCATGGGAGAAGGGCTGCTTTTTGTTTTTTGTTTTTTTTTTTTAAAGTTTTGTTTTAAAAGAAGAGTATTTCTTATTTTTAATATACTAAAGACTAAAATTCAGTGCAATAGATACAACTACAGTGCAGGTAATTAACTATACAAAAGTCATCCTAACCATGTACAAGCTTTCCTTACAGTTGCTATAGAAACTATACCTTTTTATCTGTACCTTTTGTATACATTATACAATGTGAATATACTCCAAGAATATTTACAGTACTTTGCTTGTCAATCAGAAACACTATAACTTAATGTCTACTATTAACACCATTGAACAAAAATATATATAATATAAATATCTTCCAGTCTATACACAGAGCAGGAAATGTTTGTATCCATGTGATGAATTTCGGTGAGTCCGGGACTTGATGTGGTAGCGCTGGGCAGGTTTGCTGGATGTAGTATGGGACCGCCGGCCGCTCCTGCCAACGCAGGGCTTCGACTTGGCAGGGATGCCGTCACGCTAGGGAAGGCCAGGGCTGCCGGTTTGCTCTGCTGCATTCTCCCCTCTCCCATCTGCCGACACTTTGTGCCACCGTTGACCAATCAGGCAAATATTGCCAAGATTAAACTAAGAGACCCCTCTCCCCTCCCATCTCAGCCCACCCGAGCGCACAGCCAGCAAGAGAACAGCTGAAATCCAGGCAAGGAAGCATGCACAGCCAGAAATGGAGCCCTCCGCTTGGAAAGGCGAGGAGCTGCTGCTGGAGACTGCAAAGGGAGATGGTGCTCTGCAACCTGCTACAGTACTAGTGACCTTTCCAACCTCCTCCTCGGGAAACGCTCAAGCCCGGCACCCGCAGAGGAGCGGGACTGCACCCGGAGACCTCTCCATCCTCAGTGCTGCCCCAAGGCATTCCCAGAGGGCAGGGAATCCCCATCCACGAACCTGCAGGGGGTTGAAATCTTAGACTGTTTTAAAAAACTTTTTTTAAAAAGAAATTTGTTTTAGACTTAGTCAAATTACATGTTTTTCTCTATGATTAGAATGTTAAAAAAAGTTTCCAGCTTTAAAAACCTTCCACTATGTGATTTCTCATTAAATAACCTATCACTTCATTAAAAAGGGAGCCACCCTCCTGCTCATGGAGGCTGGACGACGCTGCTTGGTTGGTTTTAAAATATTAGTCATTGCTTCTGCATCTATCAGCTTTGAAATCCTGGACATGAAACCAGCTAAAATCGTTCCTAGCAAAAATATGTCAGTCTGTCACTGATAAACCAGGCGGCCAGTGGGGGAGTCTGGAGAAGGAGCGTATGCAGAAGAGCCAGACCCCCCGCTCCCTCCTTCCTGGTTTCTGTACAAGCATTAAAAACACTCAGGAGAGAAGTTGGGAGGCTCGGAGGAGACGGGATGTGCCGCAGGCTGGTTAGACCTGGGAATCAGCACCCAAGCTGTGAAACTCATCCGGGGTCTTGTCGCTCTGGCTTGCACCTCCCTGACGGAAGCCGGAGGCGATCTCATCGAAGGTCCGGCCTTTTGTCTCTGGCACCTTGAAGTAGGTGAAGATGAAGAAGAGGACTAGCAGCACTGTGAAGATGATGAAGACGTAGGAGCCGCAGAGTTGCTGAAAAGGGGAGACACCGAAGTGGTGAGTGTACGGACAGAGCCCAAGACCAGGGGCTCTGCGGGAGCTGCCAGAGCACAGCTGCTCACCAGTTCCAAGTGCAAAGCAGTGCACCACAGCCTGTGCCTGACCCCCCCAGCCAAGGGGCTTCTCATCTAGCGACTGTCCTGCCCCTACCTGCTGCTTCAAAAATAAATCCAGCCTGCTCTAGGATATGTCTAGCCCCCCAAGTCCTGTCCCCACGCCTCTTCCCAAGGCGCATTTCCCAAGCCAAGCTCAAAGCAAACCCAGGTCCTGTTCTCAACACAGGTTTTAGGACTCAAAATCTCTTCTAATCACATAATCCAGCTGGCGCAATGTAAGGCTGCCTGCACACACCCCCAGACCCACTCCCCCCCAAGATCAGAAGGAGATGATTACCGCGATGTACTGGAAGCCCATGCCCACAATGAAGTTCGAGGTCCAGTTAGACAGCCCAGCAACAGCAAAGGCAGCAGGGCGAGGGCCTTGGCTGAACAGTTCTGCCACGATAAACCAGGGGATGGGACCTGGACCAATCTCAAAGAAGGCCACAAACCCAAAGATGGCAACGATGCTGAGGTAGGACATCCAGGGCATTTGGTCCTAGTCCAAGGGAGAGAGAAAAGGTTAGTGAGTGCCCTGCAGTGGGGATGGACAAAGCATCTGGCCGGCACAAACAAGACTGCAGGCAAGCCTGATGCTGGCAGAAGCCATGAGGTTTCTCTACATTGGAGACAGGGTTTCCGGGGACCCCAAGAGTAATCTGGGCAGAGAGGACCACTCTGCAATCACCCCTGGGAGGAGGAGGTCCTGCTCTCCCACCGTACCTCCCCACAAGCCACCAAGTGAGGAGCAGCATGTAGTGCCCCCTCCCAGCCCACCCACCTAGGGGTGCTCTTCAGCCCCCATCACTCACCAGCAGCGTCAGAGCGATGGTCATGAGCACTGCACACCCTGCCATCCCCGCCAGGCCGATGAGGTGAAGGGTCCTACGTCCGGCTCGCTCCACCACGAAGAGCTGTCAGATGGGGGAGATGTTTGTCAGCACACCCCCTGCCCAGGGAAAAGCACTCCTATTTCCCCTGCACCCACCTTCCCTGGGGAGCATGTTACATGCTTACCCCTGAGCTCACCAGTCCAGCCCTGCATTAACACAATGGTTGCTGGTGGGGCAGCCACAGCAGGCTAAAACTCACCGAAACAACTGTAAAAGCTGTGTTCACCACCCCAGAGCCAATGGTGGCATAGACAGGCTGCTCCACACCTGACTTCTCAAAGATGCTGGTGGAGTAGTAGAAAACCTACAAACGGAAGGGAAGCGCCATGAGGAAAGGAGTCGGGTCTCAGCTTGGGGCTGGTACTGACCCACGGGCAATGGAGACATGGAGCCAGCACAGCCCAAGCTTTTGTGCCCAGGTGGAACAAGCTACCTGTGGTACCTAACCTGCCAGCCCTGCCCTAAACTCACCGCATTGATCCCCGAGAGCTGTTGGGACAGCTGCAGCACAATTGCAATGAGGATGGGCTGGCGATACATGGGGGAACGGAAGAGCTCCATTATAGTGACCTTCTTCTCTCTCATCATTTGCCGGCTCTCCTCCTTCATCTCCTGGAGGTCGCTGCTGACATCTGTTGTGCCCCGGAGCTTCTTGAGGACTGAGGGGAGACAGGGAGGGTGGGTCAGGAGTGGCTGAGAGCCTCACGCATAGTGCAATGAATTTGGGGACATGGGTTACTCACCACTCTTGGCTTTGTTCTCCTCATTGCGGTTGATCAGCAGGAAGCGGGGGCTCTCGGGGGCAAAGGGCAGGATGGCGCACTGCAGCAGCGCAGGGACAAAGATGAACCCCAGGAGCAGTGGCCAGAGTGAGTCGTTTCCCATGATCAAGTCCAAACCAAACACCTGAGGACAAGAGAGGTTGAGCCACGTGAGTGCTATGGAGCCTCCCCTTCTCCTTTAACCCAACTTGCCGCAAGCTGGATCCAGCTCCCCTTCTTGGGGCACCTGAGGATGCCCAAGCCTCACAGTGCACTTATCGGAGGGGCAGAGCCCCACACTGCATCCAGGTGGCCCACAGACATTGTGCCCCAATGTTGCCTATCCAAATCCTAGATCTCACAGCACCCTCGTGCCTGCTGAGCCCTAGCTCTGTCCCTGGCTCCTTCTGAATGGCTGTGCAGAGCCACAGCACAAGCAATGCTCCTGGGCCACCTTATTCCAAGACCCAGAGCAGCTTCAGCAACATGGAAGAAACCCTGGCTGACTGTGCAGAAACAGCACAGTGGCCAGCACAGACAGACAGACCACCTGGACAGCACTTACTTGTGCAATGAGAATGCCCAAGACGATGCCAAGCTGGTGGAAAGTCCCCAGTGCGCCCCGCAGTGCAGTCGGTGACACCTCACCCACATACATGGGCACGAAGCCGGTGGTGAGGCCAGAGTACAGGCCGATGATGAAGCGGCCGAGAATGAGCATCTCAAAGGAGAAAGCCATCTTGGAGAAGCCCATGAGGACAGCGGCCAGGAAGGCGAGCACATTAGACATCAGCATGGAGTTGCGCCTGGGGAGGCAAGGAAGGAGGGTGGTGAGGACCACGGGTGTCAGGCTAAAGGGGGTATCAGTAGGCACTGTTTAACTGCATGAAACCAAATGCCAACTCTTTGCCTGAGGGAGGTGTCCAAAGCCATTTCCCATGCAGAAAAGCATCCAAGGCTGAAGCATAAGCACCACGCAGGGCTCAATCTGCTTCCACAGCCTGTGAGGCAGTGCAAGCACATTGCCACACACAGCTGAGAAACAGAGGTGCTAGCAGGGATGAGACCAATGCCCCCCTGTGACAGCCAGACAGTTAAACAGATGCTGTCCTAAGGACCAAAACACAGCACAGCTTTGACACAAGCTGATCCGAATCAGCGGGCTCTGAAAAAGCCAACAGGGAAGCTATTATGGGACAGGCGATATGAATTTGGCTCAGATGAAGGGCTCAGCTCCGCAGCAGGCCAAGCCTTGGAGAAGGCAGGGAAAGGAAGACATGCCAGCTCCCAGCACAAGCAGTAACAAGCTACCGAGGATGGAAGAATGGTCTCATGGGCAAGGCATGAGCCAGAGCCAGTCCCGCCTCCACCAGTTCCCACTGCCAGAGGAAGTGGTGGAGCTCTCAGAGGAGAGAGCTGCCGTCACTAAAGCAAGGCTGCAGCTCTGGGCAGTGCTCCGTGCAGCACAGAGGGCAGGTGTGGGTTTGGGACGACAAGGGATGAAGCAGCAGGGCCCCTGGGGGGGGTAGGGGGGGGGTCAGCACAGGTCCCACATGCTCAGTGCTCACCGGCCAAAGCGATTGACGAAGAGTCCCACGGAAAAGGATCCAATCATTCCTCCGACAGAGAAGATGGCAACAGAGAGGGACCACAGCGTGGTGAGGGTGCCAGGGCTGATGGGCTCATCATATCGGTATAACCAGGTGCGGTTGTAAAAGTCTTCAATCACCTGCAAGGGGGAAGAAACGAAGCCACAGGGTAAGACTGTCCCTCATTCATGCTAAGAGGTTTGCCTACATCTGCCTAAGGGACCACACTGCACAGGGCTAGGCACTTCAGTGATAGCATCCTGTCCCAGCCACATGGGCACCTATATTGCTACCCCCATTTGAGGAAGACCAGCCCGCGGCTCTGCTCATGGCCCTGTTGATGTCCCCACCGTGATGCTGGGTACCACAACACAGCCCTCAGCAGACCTCGTCCCCAGCACCACTGACGCAAACCATGCTGGCACAGGAAGGCTGCAGCACACCCCAACACAGGTTTGCCTGGATCCAGGCTCATCACAGGACCGGCCCTTCTCCCTCGTGCTGCAGGGCAGGGTTCACCCGGCCTGGGGTACGAAGCTAGGCCCAGGCATGCTTTGGAAGCGGTGCGGACACCGGGCTCACCTGCAGCCTCCAGCCCCGGCAGAACACTGTGGCCGCAGCCACACACTGCTGCTCACATGGTCTGGACCAAACATGGCACCCCAGGCCAGTGGCTGACATTCCCCTTCCCAGTTTCGGTGGGGAATGAGGCTCCTCGCCTCGTCACAGCCCTAATTCCTCCCTGCAGGCCACTGCGACCCCGCCATGACTTCGGTGCGGCCGCCGCAGCCCAAACAACTCAAGGCCAGGATGGGCCGGCAGCAGAGCACCTCCGCCGCTGAGACCCAGGCTGGCACAAGAGCAGAGCCAAGCACCCTTCAAAGCGGAGGGGCTCTCCCTGCTATTAACCACACACCCATCTGCTAAGGCTGGGCACGTCCTCCTCCACTCCTGCTGCTCAAGATTTCATCTGCATCACCGGTGCCACAAATTCCTCTGCCTCGGCCCAGCCACCTACAGCCTGCAGGCAGCTCCCCATCGCCCCTGCCTTGGCCCGCAAGCCTCAGTCACAAGACTTGGCCCATCTCTTCCCCGTCACAAGACAATGTGTCACTGAGCAAGCCCTGGTTTGCAGGCACGCTCCCATTAAACCCAGTACTCGTTGCTTTCCACTAGATGGGAGCCACCCAGCTGCAGGCTGGCAGCAAGCTGATAGCAGGGCTCGGATCTGGGAGGAAACCCAAAGGGATGCACAGGGAAAATGCAGCCAGACAGGTTCTGGGCTCGCCCTGCCAACGCTCAGCGCTGCCAAAAAGCCTCTGAAGCGGCCGCTCTGCTGCGGGAAGGTCGGGCTCCTCCTTGGTCACCACCACAGAGCCCAGAGAGTGATGGCAAGGGGCTGAGCAGGCTGCAGGAGGCGGCTCGGGTCTCCATCCCTAGAGGAGAAGCTACACGTGGGGAGGAGGAAGATAGGGATGAAAGCAACATGGTCTGTGCAGCTGGAGGTGGATGAGTTCAGTTTTCATCCCCCTGCACAGCTCCTTGTGCTTGTTTCTAGTGTATTTTTGCAATACTTGTGGCAGAGCACAGCTTGAATCCTACTAAACAAAGACCTCAGTTTAAAAAACAACCCCTTTTCCCTACTGATATGTTGCTCGGGCTTTAATTTAGTAGTAGTTGCTGACAGCCAAGACAGGTGCACATTTTTAATTACCTTCTTAGCAGAATAACATTTTTTTAAATATATATTCTTAAAGAAACACAGCCAGCCAACTGCCAAAGAGCTTCAATCAAGTTACCTAAGGGTCATGGACAGCCCCTTCCCGGAATAAGGCTCACCCATGCCCAAAAGAAATACGCATGGGTCTCAGTGATGCACTGACACCGTCCCTTCTAAGAGAGGAGCAACCCTGTCTGCAAGGAGGAAAGACTTCATGCAAGCAAGAAAAGCTGCTCTTAGACATAATCATGGATCCTGAGGCTTCAAATGGCTGCACACACGCTCAGCTCCCAAGCGGGAAGCAAGCCTTCATTCCTGCAAGCGGTGCTACGAGCCTCAGAAAGCATCTGCACAATAAGTCTTAGTTTAGTTTTTCCATCACTTTAACTATGAATGAGAATCCCTGACAGAGAAAGCCCAAGAAATACAATCTGTATCATGTACCTCACTGTAAATTTCAATAATGGTGGTGGGATTTTTTTTTTTTTTTAAATTGTTCCTTTCACAAACCCCCAAATTACAAGGATTTCACAAGGCTTAAGTAATTTCATTCATCTGCCTCCAGGTCACCCAGTCCTGCTTTGCCTAGATGTTTTGACGCTTGTGTGTCCTGTCCCCACCCCCTCCCTCCTTTCCTAAAGTCACCAAAACAAGCAATTGTCATTATTTTGAGCACACAGGATTGCCTGTCAGAAAAGCCCACTGCCTTAAACACCCCATGCCAAGCTGGCTTGCACAGCAGCAGGACTCGGAGATGCACAGAGCAAGGAGCAGGCTTCATTTTTCAAGCTCTTGATTTCTCCTCCCAGATCAAGAGCCTGAAACCCAAAGTCCCAATTACCAAAACACTTGAAAATTGTGTTAGGGAGATGGATGCTGGGTTAAAGGGAAACAGTGTTTAAAATATCAGGCTGGGCAGAGAAGGTAATAACCCTGTCTTCTCTACCAGGAATTTACCGGCTGCAGTTATTTAACAGTTTATATAATGAACACACCAGCATGATGTAGGCTAAAAATAGGGGCAGCAATGGGACACGGGATGCAGCTCCACACACAAAGCACTATCAGGTTGCAGCGGCTCTCCACTAGGACACACAAGTGGAACTGTTAGCAGCAGCAGCCCTGATTCATTGTTTTATTGCCTCCTGGGAACGAGGAACAGCAGGACTGCAAGAGGCAGTTTGGAAACCATCACCTCCTTCTCCAGTGGGATCAGAGTGCAGGTGCCATCGCTCCCTTGAGCAGAGGCTGCACACCCTGACCCCACTGGGAAGACCCCAGAGATCCCCCAGGTGAGCAGGAACAGCTCCATCGCTCACCTTGCCAGCATGGGCAGCTGCGAGGCCCCTGGGCACAGTCACCCCCCAAAAACCTGGCAGTGAGGGAGGAGGAAGGCTTCTGGCCGTGCTCTCCAGCACTGAGCCCTGGCGAGTGAAGCCCCTCCAGCAGGCGGTACCTGCCAGGGGGGCTTGGCTGAGGCCAAGCAGCGAGGGAGGGTGCAGGTCCAAAATCCCCAAGAACTTCTCTGCCTCCCCTGAGGGTATAGCACACAGCCCAAACTTTGTGGTGCATGAGATCCCTCCCTGCCTTCCCCAGAGGCCTCCATCTTTCTCCCCTCGAGGAAAACCATTCAAGTGCCGGCTGGTGCCCCAGGGCTGGCTGAGATACGCAGCCAGGGCCCAGCTTCCTCTGGGCTGTGGGTTTGCTGCTCCTCTTGGCACCATGAAGGCTCCCCCAGCTCAAAAAAAAACAAACAAACCAACCCTCCTGCAAACCCTTCTCCTCGTGCAAAAGTGATCGGTGAAGAATCCCACCGTGATCTGATTGCCACACAGGGATGAAAAACCCTTTTGAGCTTGAAGCATGAAGAGTGGGGGGGAAAGAAAGAAGAGCTACACTTCCCAAAGGCTCTGTGTCCCTCCTGCCTTCCTCCCTCACCCCCACTTAATTTGAGCTGAGTGTTTTCCACGAGCCCTCACCCAGTTTCAGGCCATCCCCTGCACGCATCATGTCTACAGACGCCCCACAAGGAACAAGCAGCTGTTTCAGCAGCACCGAGCAGGGAGGACTATATTAAGAGGACCACAAAACCGGCGTTCAGCCCTCAGTGCAAGAAAGGAGGCTTTCTTAGCTGTTTGTTTTTTTTTTTGTGAGGCAGCTGGCTGCAGGGTGCTGGTGCAGGCAAGCATTGCTGGATGCACGCTGCCAAAGCCAAGGGGCTGATGCACCCCAGTCCCATGCCCTGCTTCCCACAGGGAAAGTTCAGGGCTCAGATTCAGCAGGGACACAAAGCCTGCAGCTGCAGGGGTTTAATTCCCACACCCAGAACATCCTGCTGCCCACAACAGAATTCCTCCCAACTCCCTGTGCGCTGCTGTCTTGTTCCCCTGGTACAGAGCACAGCTTTCCTGCAGTAAGTGGGCACCTCAAACCACTTTTCCCATCTCTTCTGCACCCCAAGCACAATGCAGCTTGCTAGGAGACTCGCCCCCAAAACACAGCCCATCTCAGGGCTGAGCCCAGGGGCTTAACACTAAGAAAGCACAAGGGGAAACTGAGGCATCAGAGGGACCTTTGTTTGCTGTGGGTCTGTATGAACCAGAGCTCCCAGGGTTTTAGGGCACAGCTGGACAGCTTCCACCATGCTCTGTAAGACATGGAGGCACCTGGAAACACACCTTGGGGGAAGATCTTACCCATTCCTTGCTGAAAACCCATCCATGTGCCTCCCCTCATATCACACCTGGTGCCTGCCCCCAAGAAGAGACCCCATTAGGGCAGTTCAGATGTGGTCCCTGCCCACCTCAAGGAGACTCACATCTCCCTTTGCAGTGGGTCAGCTGGACAGGCTGGAGAAAAGTCCCTGCAGCCATAAGGAAAAGAGATGTAAGGAAATGACTCACATCCTCATCCCAGGCACTGAGTCGGGCAGGTATGGCGCTGATGCAATGCAGTAATTACAGAGCATCTGCTCCCCGAGGTCCCAGAGCACACTGCGCCACGTCAGGAGTGCTCCTCTGCACGGAGCTCAGGGGATGGGGAAAATGAGAGCAGAAACCATAAAGCCACCTCCCAGCACACTTCCTTGCCTTCCCGGCTCACTGTGCTGCACACGCTGCTCCTACTGCCTGTCTCTGGGATGGGCAGGAGGCAAACGCCTTTCCCCAACCTCCGCCTCGCACCAGAGCCTCGCCACTGACCAATGTGAAGGCCACCAGCACAGGTGGGTCCTGCTGGTGCCCGGGGATGACATCTGGCAGGGGAAGGCCAGGGTTTTCCAGCAGAGCCAGAACAGCACAATGCCTTCAGCAGATGCTGCAGAGCTCTGGCTTTTGGATGCTTTCAGTGCTCCTGACTCTACACCCAAAGACTATGGGAGCAAGGAGGCTGGGCAGGAACAGGCTCGAGCCCTTGGGCTTCGTTCACACAGGCAAAGCACCGACACCAAGTCAGCTGGAGTGGTGGCACCCTCCGAGGCCCTCCTACAACTCCCCCTTCCTGGAGAGGGGGACCAGATGTCCCCCAGGAGCAGAGCAGTCCCTGTGGCTGCCAGCATGGGGGCGACGTTCAGAGCCATCCAGGCTGATGGCAGAGCCAGTGCAGAGGCAAAGATGGCACCATCCCACGAGCCCATCCTCCACAGGCACCACAGGAGCTTGCCAGGAGGTGCGGGCCCCCAGCATCCTGCAGCATGAAGACTGCTGCAGCCTCAATTAAGCACCTTGCTCCCCTCAATTAAGAGGATTCAGCCTCCCATGCTGACATGTTTTGGGAAGTACTTGCATGGGATCTTCCCTTTCACAAGTTTTTCAGTGCTCGAGGTGACACGCTGGTGTTTGTGCTCCCAGGCAATGTCAGGAGATTTCGCAGCCCGTTGGCCAATCCCACCAGTAATAAGATTAACAGTAGTAGCACAAATTCTGCCTCAGTGTTTTTAATTATTTGGGATTGTGTACCAGAGGCTTTGATGTTTTAACTCTCTCTGCAGCCCAGGAACAGCCAGTTCCTTCGAGCCGAGCAGCAGCTGGAGCCCAGTTTGTCTTTCAATGCCTTACCCTGGCAGCTGAGCTTTGCCCAGGGCATGTAACAAGCACAATACAGGATTTCTGAGCTAACATTTCCAGGGCTGTAAAACTTCAAAAGGCTGTGCAATTCTGAGGAACCCACGTTTTTCAGAGCTTCCAAGTACCCACCAGGTGCCTGATCATGGGAGGATCCTGGTATCTGCTAGAGGCAGTAAAATAAAGCAAATACCTACTGCTGTTCATTCCCCCTCACACACAGCTATGTCATTTCATCTTGTCTGTCCCTGCTCATCCACTTACCTGGGGATGTTTGGTCTCTGATGCCTGCATGGGATCCCCCCCATAAATGCTCCTCCGGGCATTCCAACACCCTCACCCTTTACACCACCAACTAACTGGGGTCTTCAAATTCCCTTTGAAACCCCATGAAGGATCCTGCCACCCCCCACCAGAGACAGCTGCCACATCCCACAGCAGGTCCCCATGTCTGCCCCCTGGAAAAAGCCCTGCAGCCACCCCAGCAGCTGGGAGAGGGACTGCTCCCAGCCCCCCGCAGCTCTGCCCCACGCCAGGCTCCTGTCTCAGAAGCGGAAGGGAGGACAGCATGCTGCAGCCTGGCAGGACAGCAGTTACCCACGCCAGGTGAGTTATTGCTCTCCACACCCAGAACAGGATCAGCCCTGCCTTCCATCTCCCCAGCCGTCACCACCTGGCGCCTGCTGAGTCAAGGATGAGCAAGTTCACCAGGTACCCCGCACTGTGGCAAAAGGGCACAGGCAGGAGGCAGTGCCAGACACCCTCCCTGCCGCAGCCGAAACTGGCCCTCGGAGCCAATGACGCCTCCATCCTGCAGGGCAGAAGATGGGTGTGAAGGCTCAGCAGGCACGGGGGGGCTGGTGCACCCCGCTTCCTTTGTGGTGGAGGCCAGGCAGCTCTGGCAACCCCAAACCATTGGTATTTTGCAGCCTCCTGCACATTGCCTCTACTGGGGCAATAATTATCTGCCCCTCCCTGCTAAGGCAGCCCACCGGGGCTGTTATCTAGATCTGTGAGGCCATGTGGGTGAGCACTCCCAGGCCTGCTCACATCCCAAACTCCTCCACCGCTCGCCCTGCAAAGCCACACCAGAGAAAGTCCTGGAGTTCTCATGGCATGCCTTGCACGTCTGGGCTCCAGCTCTCAGCCTCATGTGGGAGAACAACCAGCTTCTTCAGCTGCCCATCAGCGAGGTCACTGCCCGGGAGATGACTAATTAGCTTCGAAATCTTCACTAAGGCTGAGGTTAAAAGTTACACAGATCCCACCCCAAGAGCCTCTCGAAGCACACACATGCATTCCCAGAATTCACCAGCAAAATGCTAAGCAAGAGGAAACTAATTCTCCTGGGAGCAGAAGAGCTAAATAGCTCCTTAACAAATCCCATTAGAGGCAGTAAGCTGCCTAGCAGGATGTACTATTTTAGCCAGGCTCATGGTGGAGGGGCGAGGTGGGCAGTAAGTGTTTGCTTGCAAGAGCCTCTTTGTACAACCCCCCCATTTTGCCACAGACAGGCTGCACGGTGCACGCTGCCATGCCTGGATCGGCACGCGTGCTATCCTCCTGCCGCTCCGCTCTCACCTTTTGCGGGGCATTGATGACACCAGTGTTGTAGCCAAACTGCAAGGAACCCAGCACTGCTCCTCCCACAGCCAGCATCAGGCGAGCTGTCATCTGCGTGAAAGAGAAAAAGGAGAGGGGTTAGGTGTGGGTCCCAGCCTCTGCCCCACGCAGGCACCCCCAGCCTGCTCAGGACCCGGCAGCGGGCAAGCTCCCATCTCTGCTCAGGCCCTCCTACCCCCAAGACCAAGGTCCTCCTTGCCCACCCTCAGCACCCTGCCCATCTGCCCCTGCCTCCGGGACCCCCGGTCACCTTGGGGAGCTGCTAAGTACGAGGCAGCACAAAAGCCCCAGGAACTGCTGGTACTACATACTTTATAAGTCAAGCGACTCAGATGTCCGTCCCTGCCACCCTGCTCGCACCACCTCCGTCACAGAGATCCTCTATGGCCAGATTACACACCCGTGACTTCTTCCCAGGGGAAGCATCGAAGGCTCATGCTGTGCCCTCAGCAACCCCCCTTGGCCTCCATGGGGCAAGCCCCCCAGCACGATGGCTCCACACGCTGCTGGAGCAGGCAGACACGCTGGTGGGCCCACAGCCCGCTCAGCAGCCACAGGGTGCAGACCCCAGCAGGCTCAGGAGGTCGCATGCCACAGACCCGCCTCAGGCTGCAGGGAGCCCCCCAACCAAGATGTGGGACTGTCTGTGCTGAGGGGGCCAAGTGACCCCCAAAATGCCTCCCTCCAGAACTCCAGAGGGAAGGGGTCTTCCTTCCGACCAAAGCCACCAGCACAGCCCCGGGCCCCCTCCACAAATCCAAACCACCAGAAAACTGAAATCACAGCACCCCGGGGGGGCCCTGTGCTCACCCAAACCGAGCCAGCACCTGGGCACCCACCAGGGTGGACCAGCTGTGCCAGGCAAGTGTGAATGGGCAGAACCCAGGACAAAAGGGACATCCTGCTTTCATGGTTTCCTGACATCCACGTGGGCTAAGTAACACAACACTTTCGGGATCCCAGGATTATTTTTTTTTGCCTCCTGACTCAGGCCAGAGGCTTTAAGCCACAACAGTCCCAGACATCAGGGTCACTGCATGTGCCACATCCCCCAAGCCAAGCGCTCAGAGCCAGGGTGCCGCAGCGACAGCACGCCAGAGATAGCCACATAGCAGAGCATGCCAGCGATATCCCCAGCCGCCCACCGCACCCAGCCCTGTTTGGTTTGGCCATGCAGTGCCTGGCACCTGGCTCCTGGGGCCACTTTCAGGGACATTGCAGGAGCCCATGCGCTGGATCTGCCCAAAGCGCCTGCGTGCTCACGGCTCCTGCTGTGCCGCGCTGCGAGGCTCTGCTGCCCAGGCACCTCGTCAGACTCTGTGACCTTGGACAGAAAACAGCAGAGGAGGAGAGGTGCTCCTGGGGCAGCCAAGTCCCAGCACCAAAGGCTTGGGGGTCAGCATGGTGAAGCACAGCCATGCTCGGCAGCACCATCCCCGTCACCAGCATGGAGATGGCCTGGACCGCATGGTTCAGCCACCGCTAACAAAGGTTTGTGTCAGAGCCTAATTCACTGTTACTAAGCAAAATCCCAGCATTTATCCAATGCCTCAGTGCCTTTGGCTATTTGGCAAGCACTTGCCCACCTCCCTTTTCTCCTGCTTAAGCTACAGCAACAATTGGAGGCTTGTTTCTGAGCAAGGTCAGGGCAGGCCAGCACTTGGACACCTCCATCAATGGCCCAATTATCCCTGGCAGGAGATTTCCCCATTGCTCAGCCCAGCCACAGTGCCCCAAGAGCAGGGATTTGATGTTCCCAGGTTCCATTAATCAGCTTAGGGACATTCACGTGAACTTAAAGCCCCTTCTCTGGGGCTCAGCACTTGCACACAGCTGCGATGCTTGCTGTGGCAGACAGGAGGCCTCGCTGGAGCAGCGAGCACTCTTTGCCAAATCCCAGGCATTGTTCCCTTGCTGGGGAGAGCCAAAGCCTCAGCCACAGGCACCTGATTTGGCACAAGAGCCCTGCTGCACACGCCATCTCGTTTTGGGATGGGCCAGTCTGTGACGCAGCGAGTCTGCCAGGAAGGGCCCGAAACCGCATACAGCAGTCTCACTTCTCCTTCCTCAGCTGCCGCCGGCCTCCTGCGGGTTACCTGCGAGCAGCTGGGTCCCACAGGGCGCTTCCTGCCTGCCGACATGAGCGCCTCCTCCGCTGTCCCGGCACAACCCCGGCGGCACGGCTTGCGCCGGCTCCCTGACCTGACCACCTACTTATTCCTCCAGCCGCACTTCTCCCATTCACATCCCAGCCCCGACAGCCGTCCCTGCAGTTCTCCTCCTGCTCCTTTTCTCTGCCTGATTGCCTGAAAGGGCCTTTCTTCCCTCAGTGCGTCCCCCTCGCTTCCTGCCCCCTGTTTTCCTGCAGAGGGAAAACCCACGTTGCAATTGTCAGATGTCAGGTCCTGGTGTCTGGCTGTGGCTGTCTTTGAGGCGAGACCCACATGCATTTCTCTCATTTCACTCGATGCATCAACAGCAGGCAGCAGTGCTGTGGCCCAGAGGCGAGGTGTGCGATGGGAGCCCAGCACAGCCCCCTGGAAGGTGAACCTCGGCCCAAGTGGAGGGCAACAGCAAGAGAAACAGATGGTGAGTGCACACAGGGCAAGTCCCCAAAATACAAGTGATGTAGCGCAGTGGTAGCAGCCACCCAGCATGCTCAGTGTGCAAGGCTTCACCAGTACCCCAGGCAGCTCACCGGCGCGCTGCCAGCCCAGGTCCAGGCTAACGCCCACCCAAAGCCCTGCCCTGGTTTTCTGGTGCTGGATCCAGGCCCTTGGAGACCTCCAGCCAAGAGGAAACACCAGACAGACTCCAAGACAATTTTGGCTGAGCTGAATCCAGCCCAGACAAACCTAGCCCTCTACAAGGGACAGTTACATCTGGCTACCAGACCCTTCACAAGTCATTTCATGGGGCTCCCCAGGCTCCCCACACCCCTGCAATTAAGTGCTGGCCGCTCAGGCAGTGCGGCTGGGCCCTGGCATTGTTTTCGGACAGAGCCCGGCACTCCCAGGTGCTCCTGGCCAGAGCACGCTGCCCTTCCTGCAAAGCAGGAATCCAGTGCACGATTCCCAAGGAATCAAGATTCCCAAGAAGAAACTTATGTGAGCAGCAGCTCACATAAAAGTGTACCACATAAAAGCTAGAGCTCCCCGCAGCCACTGAGACCCCCCCCCCACTGCAGGTTTTGCCATATGTCCAGTGGTCCACAGCACTTATTTGTAGCTGGAAGACCAAAAGCAGGAGTGTAGCTGGGGAGCACAGTGAAACCACAGACCTGGAGGCAGTGGCAGCCTGCCCAGCTACCTCCAACCCCACTTTGCTCCTCTGGCACCACAGAGGGACATTTCCAGAGGTCTGGTGTCAGTCAGACCCACCTAAGCACAACATGGTGATGGTGACAGCTGACTGCAGACAACACACCAAGAGATATGCGCTGAAACACGAAGCGTTCGGCAACGGTAACTACCGCTTGCTGGTCTTGACTCTCCTGCCAATCTGCCTTTCTCCGCTTTAACAGGGAATTAAGAAGCTCACCGGGAAGAGCAGCAACAGGACCCTGAGCTGCCTCAGGAAATAAAGCCACCCCGTTAATGAAGTTCATTAATTAGTATTGGCCTGAACACAACAATTCCACTTCACAAGAAATTGGGGAGGTTTTGTCACTTGCTTTTGTTCAGCACATCCGACAAACCTTGTAAAGAAAATGCCAACTTCAGAGCAAGGACCAGCTCAGGGCCACAGTTCCCAAAACTGGCCGCAGGAGTTTGGACTTGGGTTTCCTGCACCCCACCGACCCCACAAGCCGGTGGCGAGGCCCCGCACACCCGGCAGGTTTCCATTTTTACAGTGACACTGCTCTCCCCCGCACTGCTGCCCAAAAGCCTTTTCACAATTAAAAATGCACTTCCGCCCTCCCAACAAATCCCAGCACTGCAGCTTTGTGGCCCAGACCTGCAATGTAGGGTGAGAGCAGGCTGAGAAATGCTGCCAAAGTTAGAGAAAAACAAGTGGCAGGCACAGAAATCCACCCCGTGCTCCAAAACCCCAACCCCAAGTTCCCCCATCCAGCCAGCACAGCTCGGTGTCACAGGGCTGTAATTTCTTCCAACTCTCTGGCTATTCAGCACAAACCACACTGGCCTCAGATGGCTTTGCTCCACACAGCTACAACGCACACCACCATTAATGTATAAAAAACAACCTGTGCTTGAGCAAACACTTAGAAATGCCTTGCATTTTTTGTTTTCCCCATCTGAAGGGCGGCAATTTCAGCCTTGTTTAGCCACACAAAGCCTTCTCCTCACACAGGAGCGTGCCGGCGAGCACCGGTTCACACATCTAGGAATACCTGTCATCGATCCCCATGTATTGCACACTTGGGGCGAGCAGGAAGCAAGGAGGGGTGTGCAGTACATTGCAGGTGAGTCACGCCATTGCAACACGCCTGTTTGCCCAGCTAGCTTTTATGAAAGGGAGCAGCGACAGCCAGGGATGGGGATGCGGCGCTCTGGCCAGTCCTCAGCGTGAACTTTGCTCCAGGAAGATTACAGGCAGTACTGGCTCTTCACAAGGGGCTTTCTCCAGCACAGACTTGGGATTTTACTATCAAAAAAAAGACAATCAGCACAACTGAGGACAGAGGCTTTGTATTGGTGTACAGGAGAAACAGGGCGCTAAGCCTTGCTTTAAGTGAGTGAGTTCAAGGAGCGAAAGTCCTCAGCTCTGAGCATACACTTTGGACTGCACTGCAAAAAGTTCACTAAAAAACATTTAATAGACCCTTCCTTCTGTTTTATACACCCCACGGTGCCTATCAGGAAGAAAAACACTACTTTTGCAAGCTTAACCTTTGACAGAAATCCCCAGCTTTCTGTTAAGAAACACCACCAGCTTCAAGATGAAGGAATAAAGTTCCAGCACAGGCTTTTGGCATTTTTGGCCACCATTCCTGGGCAAAGCCAGCAGCCTGGCCGGGACCGCTGTGAGTCAGCGCTGCCTGCTCACTGCCGTGCGCCTGCATTCGAGTGCCAAGCACGCTGCCGAGCCTGCTCCGCCGTTCGGCCGGCCGTGTTTCAGCCTTAACCTTGCCATTAAAGGAGAGGCTCAAGATGGAGAGCCGAAAAAAAAAAGCTGGTTTCTAGTGGCCGTCTTTCATGGGAAACTCTTGTAAACCCATGCAGCGAGCTCTGTTTTGTTAACCCCTCACTTGGAGCCTAACAGAAAGCAGCAGCTTTGTTTGGAGCTCAGCAAAAGCACTTCCCCCTCCTGCTCCTGCACAGCTACTTCCAAATGAACGCCCGCACAGCCTGAAGACAGACAACAGCCGTGTTGTACCGGCTACAGGGAGCCCTATGTGCTATAGGAAGAGACCCATACCCTCTCCTCGCTCCGGCATACTACAAGAGCCAGGTTTTTAAGCAAAGGTGAGAGCTTGCCATGAAGGATGTTTGGCTCACCGTTTCCTGCTTCCTTTGCTGAACATGGAAGTGAAGATGCTCTGAGGATACCGCGGAGCGTCACCTGGGCGCTGGCCCACTCACCAGCACCTGCGGCTCGAAGGATGCTAGCTCAGCCCCAAGCAGACCACGCTGCCTTTGCTCATCTCCCTTGCCTCACTTTTTACCCATTTTTCACCAGCATGGAAGGATTTAGGAACGCTGCCTGCCTAATGGAACAAGGAGATGAATAATCTCAAAAAAAAAAGTCCCAGGAGGGAATTCCAGGATGATCCACTTTTAGAATAGCCTGTAAAGATGAGGCATGCAGCCTGCTGCAAATGTGACCCCTCCACAACGTGCCTTGCCATAGCGGGCACCGGCAGCAGCAGGCTCTGCCTGCAGGCTGCCCGGTGGGGGGAGCAGGGTCTGTCAGCTCCCCGCAAGGTTTTCTGAACGCCAGGCTGCTTCTCGGACAATGAAACTCCGTGGGTGTGCGGGGGCACCCGCCGGCTTGTCTGAATGCAGCCTGAACACATGCTCAGTGTTTTGGAAAAATAAAGTCTGAGGGAGCAAATCCTTACTCGTGTGAGTAATCCTCCCCACCCCACAGCCGCCAGCAAGGTCACTCGGAGTAAGGGTTCGCAGCCTGCTCGCTCCGCAGGATGTCTCCGGCAAAGGCTTTTTATGTGACGAAACCACTGCCCAAGAGAGGAAGCCAGCAGCACGAGAGGCTTCCGCCAGGCTGCTGGAGTGGGGGCAGCAGACGACAGAAAATAAACTTTGCATCACAAAACAGACAGCCCTGCAAGCACGGCGTCTCACCCAGCCATGGCGCAAGCAAGCTAGGATGGCACGCACAGGCAGGCTCCCAGCAAACTAAAATGAACGCCTCAACACCTCCAAGACGTCTCCTTACACCTCAGCTACACAGGGGCCCGTCCCACAAGGCGCAGACCCCCTGTCACAGCCCAGTTTGGGGATTGGGGGGGGGGGGTGGGGGTGGGAAGAGAGAACACCATCACATGCCAACAGCTTCCCCCCTCATGGAGACGCCGTCCTGCTGGGGAAGGGACTGCGCCACCACCCCGGCCCCCGCTGCATCACCGCGCAGCCTCCGGGGAGGCAGCCAGAGCCCAGCGATAACGCAGGGCTTGCGCTGGCTCTTGGTTCGGGAAAAAATTCTGTCACTGCCCAGCGCTCGGTAAACCTGACGATAACGCCACGCAGCGGACACGGCACTGGGAGCACGTGTCACAAGACCGGTGCCCGCAGACGGGGTGGCTGAGGAAGTTTCTTCGCAGCCGAGGCAGGGCATGGGAGGCTGGCACGGCCGCCAGCCCCACCGCGATCACCGCAGGCTCGTGTGGGGCTCTGGGGCCAGGCGGGTGCTGGGATTATCACTGCCAAAGGGCCTCGATGTGGGAGAAAGCTCACAGCAAGGGGAGGGGAAAAAGCCTAATGTTTTTACTTTTTTTTTTTTATTTTTTTTAAGAAGGTCAGCTGGGGACATCAACAAGATCCCTCTGAATTTTGCAACCGCAGGAATGCCTCTCTAACAAGCCCAGGAAGTGTTTTCTTATGCAAAGTCCCGAGCCACAGCCCCGGGGTCCGCCCCCCACCCCGCTGCTCATGGCCCCCGGCCCCCCCAGGGGTGGGCTGCCAGGTGCCTGGCTGCCATGGGACAGGCCCTTTTGGAAACACACGCTTGGGATTTAAGCGTTGCCCATGATGGGTAGCAGGCTGGCCCTGTGATTGATTACTCACTTAACCAAAATAGACCGTTTCTAACGTGAGTTGATCTAACGGGGATCACTGTTACAGACAGAAAGCCAGACCGGGTTTTTCTCTGGCCCCTGCAAGCCTCCATTTCTGTAGCTGAGGGCTGGATTTGCCCGGCAGTGCCTCGGATTTCTTTGTTAAGGAAGACAGCAAGTTTCCTTGATGCCTCCCCGCTGGCTCTGACGTGCTCCCAGCCGTCACGTCCCCAGGCTCCTTCCCCAGCACCTTACACTGCCTGCCAACCCCCTCCTCCCCACAGCGATCCCCCAAAAAAGCCTTCCCCCAGCAGTCCAGCACAGCCTGCTTGAAGGAAAAAGCCCCGCTACTCCCAATAGACACCCCAAACCTGGGGACAGGAAGAAGGCTGGGTGCAGCTCCCCAGCCCCGCTCCGCCAGGGGCTGACCCGGAAAGTGGCCGGGAGCCGAGCGCGGCTCTCGCTGCCCGCGGCGGAGCGGGAACATCGCTCGGAGCCATTGCTGATAAAGTCCAGAAGCTACGCGGGCTCCCACCACGAGTTGAACTGCAAGACGGCTTTTTATTATGCGGGACAGCGCGCCGCCCGGCTCTTGGCACCGCCAAGGAGCCATTTCTGCTCCCTTCCCCAGCAAGGCTGCCGTGCTGCCATAATGCCCCGGGACGGGGGTCTCAGCAGCAGCCCGGCGAGCAGCTCTGCCCACCCAGACCCCCCCCACACCGGGGTCTGATATGAACGACCCTACAGCCCAACAGCCCATCCCGCGGCCTCACGGCCCCACAAAGTTGCATCAGTTTTAAAGCCCTGCCCTGCTCCAACCCAACCCCTGCGGGGGCTGCTCTGAGTGTGGTGCCTCCCGCTCACCCCCTGACCACACTCCTGGGACCTCATTTCCAGCAAAACACGGGAGAATCGGGGCTCGGCACCACTGCGACGCCACCGGGCCCGCGGGGAGCCCCCACCCGGGATGGGGCCAGCACCCGGGGTGCCTCCAGCCCCCCGCAGCCCCCCGGCTGGGCCGGGGCAGCGCTCGGTTGCCCCTCGGTTTGCCCTTCCCGGCTGCGCCCCCTCCTCAAGCCCCTCTCCGAGGCGCTCTCCGGACAGCTCGGGCCGGGATCAGCTGCTGCGGTTCGGGGCTCGCCTTTCGGTTTCTCGTTTCGTTTTAGTTTCGACCCAAAACGCGAAGCGGTGGAAGGGGCAGAGGGGAGGGGAGGGGAGCGCAGCGCCGCCCGCAGCCCCCCGGCCCGGCCCCGGGAGCAGCGATGCAATTAAATCTGACGCAATTAAGCTCGGGCAGCTTCAAACCCCCGCGGCCCAAGCCCGGGACAGGATCCCGAGCAGCCGGACCCCGAGCAGCGCCCGGGCTTTATAGTACCCCCCCCCCCCCCCCCCGGGGAACCGGCGCCGCCAACTTGCACCGGGGTAGCGCCGCCGCTCCGGGGGCACGGGAGAGAGCGGGGCCGGTGGGCGGGGGGAAGGAATAACAGCCCCGGTGCTGCGGGCGGGGCGGTGCCGGTGCCGCGCGGCGCGGGCTCACCTTGCTGCCGGTCTCCATGGCGGGGCCGGGCGGCGCGGAGCTGGGCGCGGGGCGGCGGAGCGGTGGCGCGCGGCCGGCGCGGGGGCATTGGAGCGGCTTAAGAGCGCGGGGGGGGCGGGGCGCGGGGGGCGGCGCCCATTGGACAGCGCCGGGGGGAGGGGGGGAGAGACAGGAGGGGGCGGGGCCTCGGGGGGGGCCCGGCGGGGGTGTGCGCGGGGCGGGGGGGTCGGGGAGGGAGCGCGGCCCTGCGGCTTTGTGCGGGGGGGGGGGGGGCATGGGGGGGAGCACGGGGGGAGGGTGGGGGGGTGTGCGGGGGGGGGCGGGGGGGGCATCGGGGGGCATGGGGGGTGGGGGGGGCATGGAGGGGTGTGCAGGGGGGTGCATGGGGGGCTGTGCATGGGGGGTGCATGGGGGGTGTGCATGGGGGGGCGTGGGGGGAGCATGGGGGGGCATGGGGGGTGCGTGGGGGGGGCATGAGGGGCTGTGCATGGGGGGTGATTGGGGGTGTGCACGGTGGGAATATAGGGGGGTGCACAGGGGGTTGCATGGGGGGCCGTGGGGGGTTGCATAGGGGGGTGCAGGGGGGGAGTGTACACAGGGGGCACATGCATGCGTGGGGCACCGTGGAAGTATGTGCCTAAATCCGCACGCACGCGTGTGGAGACGTGTGCATGAATCCATGTGCACACGCATCCCTGCACACATGCGCACATCCATGCATGTGAGTGCACGCGAGTGCGTGTGCATCTGCAGGGGCTCGCCTCTCCACGCGTGTGCGTGCACCTGTGTGTGCGCAGAGATGCGTGTGGCGGTGTCGGTTTGGCCGTGCACGCGCGTGCACGCCACTCCGCGCGTGCAACAGTTTCCACACGAGGCCTCCCGCTGCACGTGGAGCGTGGCGGCTCCTCGCACTGACCCCGTTCGCTACGTGCAAGGTCTGGGGGTCTCCGGGGCTCCCGCGCTCCCTTGGCCGCAGCCCGGGCTCCCTTCCCAAAAATCCGCCAGTCCTGCCGCTGAATAAACTCGGGCTCGCCGGGCATGGCGCTTGAATACTAATACCGGGCAAAGAAAGAGGCTGCGAGCGAGCCCTCGGTGCGTGCAGCAGGGCTGGGTGCTGCTGCACAAAGCGGGGCCGTGCGAGGAAAAAACTCGCCCCAGCAAACCCCGGAGCTCGAGGGCACCGCGGGGCCAGCAGCGTCGAAGCCTCTCCTGCGCGGGCAGGCCTTGCCGCGAGTTGCCGAACTGCAGTCTTTCCATTAGAAATAAATAATTTTTTATATATATTTTTTTTTAAAGTGCGTTTTTGAAGCCGATGGGGCGGGACCTCCCGCAGCATCGTCCCACGATGTGCGCCCGGTGAGGGGCCGGCAGCTCAGTCCCCCCCCCCCCCCGCCCCGGTGCACCCTTTTGGTGCAGGAGGGGGCTTTGCCGAGCTGCAAATCTTGGGGGAAAGGGGCCGGGGACGGGTTTCGGGGCTGGATGTGCCGGCGCGCACGTCCGCCAGCTCCTCCCACCCCATCCCATCCCACCCCATCCCACCCCGCCGCCCGGCTCCGCTCGGGGCCGCGCACGGCGGCGGCGGGGGTCCCGCGGGGGGGGGCTTTGTCTGCCCCGGCCCCCCGAAGCCTGCCGCCGGCGCCGTGCTCGCAAATCAGCAAAAGGAAAGCAAAAAGTCGCTGCTTCCCAGCCCTAGAGCCAGCCCGGCGCGGCGGTGTGAGCGCCGGGTCGGGAGGGGGGCTCGCCCTTCAGCCTCCGGACGGTTCCTTTTTGCCTTGTAAAGGAGCGAGGAAGCGAGAATTGTGCAAAAAGTCGTGCCGGGGCGGGGGGGGGCGGGGGGGGAGCGGAAAAAGTCAAGTTTTGTTTTCTTCAAGCCTCCTGGTTTGCTCCGAATTTGGGCATTCGGGCGAGTCCTCGGCTCGGGCTGAGCAACGCAGGGAAAGCAGCAAATCCGAATTCTGGCGGCTCCACGACTCACCCCACGCACCTTTTCTTTTTTCTTTCTTTTTTTTTTTCCTCCTTCCCCTTTATGCTCATCGCAAACGGGAGGCGTAAAATTCCCGTGCATGAGGAAGGGCTTTTGATTAACTGGCATTTTGTTCAAAAAATAAAAAGAAAAGAAAAGAAAAGAAAAGAAAAGAAAAGAAAAGAAAAGAAAAGAAAAGAAAAGAAAAGAAAAGAAAAGAAAAGAAAAGAAAAGAAAAGAAAGTACTGTTGGGAGCCGAGACCGGTTCGCCACAATGGGCGAGTGCTGATGGAAGGGAAAAGGGTGGCTTGGAAACACAGAGGCGATAATCTCCGTCTGCACTGATAAGCTGCTCCCCGAGGGCTTGCAGGGGGATTTAGGGGATATTTTGCCCGTCCATTCCCTTGGAGTGGGTGGGCAGAAAGGGTAAAAATAAAATCCCCGCGCCCAGGGGGAGTTCTCCCGGCTCTGGCAGGTGCTAGGGTGCTGGGTTTGCTGGGGGGCTACAGTGCGTGCGGGGAGCGGGGGTCCCTTCGCTCATCAGAGGGCGAAAGGGGCGCTTCTGTGCGGGGGGCTTCAGCTGGCGCTGGGGACAGAGGCTGCGGCGAGGGGCTCTGCCTCGCCGTGCCCCCACGTGGAGGGAGCCGAGCCCTCGCTGCTTGGCTGGGCCAGAGAAACCCGGTAGGTTGGGGTTGTTTCGGCGAGGGTTGATTCAGCAAAGCGTGCGAGCACGTGCCCGCTCAGCCGGCCGGCCGCAGCGCCGCTGGGGATCACGCCCTTGCCGGGGCTGGGCGAGCGGGCAGGCGGCTGCGAGCGCTCCGGAGCCCAAGTGCAAAGCTGGGCCACCGCTGACTCACAGGGCCGCGGGCGAGCGGGCTCCTTCCCTGCCAGCTCGAGCAACCTCTGCCTCTCGCTGGCTTGTCCCAGCCTGGCCAGCGCCGCCAGCACAGCGATTGCACCGACAGGGCGAAGCTGGAGCTTTGGGTCTCGTGCATCTCCCTGTGTGCCCCACGCCCCAAAACTGCCACTCCGCACACAGCTGGCATGATTTCTCTGGAAAAATCTGATCTCCGGGCGTACGAGGAAGTCTGCTGTCTTTATTTTCCCCTGTGTCACGTCAGCGCTGCCACCTCCATGCAGGCCACCTCTCCCATCCCCAGGGTGCCCGCGGCTGGCACCGATGTGATCAGGCCCAGGGCTGCCGGACACGCGGCTGTCCCGGCACCCAGATGCCCAACAGCTGAAGTGCTTTCCCCCCTTCCCCCTCCACAGTCCCAGCCCTCCCAGTCTCGGCTTGCCCTGTTCGCTTGAGCAAAAATAAGAGACGAGTGGCCCAGAGCAGTGTTAAACCCCCCCTGCGGTGCCAGGACGCAAAGTGGGGATCACCTCTTTCTGGGGCTGTTTTTTGGGTGTAGGCAGTAAAATCAGTATTTCCGAAGGGAAATCTTGGGGGGAGGCAGCTTTGCAGGGATATTGATGTTGTTGGCATCGACGTGGAGCGACTGTGGAGTGAGGAGCCAGAAGCACTGGTCCCACAGGCAGGGGAAGGGATGGAAATGCCCCTCGCCCTTGTCCTTAAAATCCATGGAGCTGGGCACAGCGGGGGCCCTGTGCATTGCCGCCCACCTAGCTCCCTAAAAAACCACTCCCTCGCCCACCCGAGCCAAAACCCAACCGCCCAGGGGAGCCAAATCCTGCTGCTCCAGCTGCGCCCTCCCAGCTAGGAGGCTTCAGCTCACCTGGCTTGGGTTTGCTTTTTATTTTTTTTATATATATTATTTTGGCTGAAGCAGCGGCGGGGCTACAGCCAGCATCGGGGGGCCGGAGGGGGGCCCACAGCGGTGCTGTGCTGGGGGGCTGGAGGAGCAGGGCGAGGCAGGGAGCTGAAGCGGGAGGCAGAGCTCTTCCCGCTGCGGGGAGGTGAAGCACCGGGAGCTGAAGGAGAAGGCTTCTGACACCCCCTGCTCCCAGCGTGGGGCTGAGGGGCCAAAGTTGCCTGGGGGGGGGGGCAGCTGGCTGCGGAAATGCCTTCGGGAGCTTCGTTCCTGCAGCTGGGGCTCGAATCAGCGCCCAGCTGCTCAGAGCCACCTTTCATCAGCCCCAAAGCGAATTTGCTTCTGGAGCGAGTGAAGAGGAATTAAGCCGAGGGCACTTGAACTCTGAATCAGAGCATCCCCACCGCGCCGCGGGACAGAGCTAATCCACTTCAGGGCAAATTTGATCGAATGTTTCCCGAGGCCTCCAATGTGTTTAAGCCCCAAGGAGCTTTAAAAGAAGCAGTCACTGAGCTAAAAGGGCTTTGGGGTGTGTTTTTTTTTGTTCACCGATCAGGGCACAGAACTGTCCCCGGAGCTGTTTGCACCTGCATGCCGGCTCCGCCGCCTCACCGGGAGCAGGTTCATCATGCAGGGTGCTGGGCAAAGCCATTGGAACTGACCCTTAGATTTAGAGTCTGAGCTGTGCTCCGTGCCGGTGTGGACATGCTTGTTCGGGAGTTAAATGGCTTTAATTTGCTTGGTCCTAATTCACAGCTTTGGTTAGTTTTCCAAAGTCACTTTTCCTGCTTGCTGTGCAAAGAGAAGCCCAAAAAGCAGCACAAAGCCACTTGTCTTTGCAGCGTGCAATGTCAGGGCTTTTGAAGCACGGCCAAGGCCATCATCCCAATTTGCCCCCATTTCCCAAAAATCCCAAAGAGCCCAACCCGTGCCGCATGGCACTTGAGCCATGCGTTGCAGCCCCGGGACTGGCAGCTGGGTCACCCCGACTGCCCATGCTTGTTTGGGTGTTTTGGTTTAGCTCTTCAAAGCTAGCATTAAATGCGCTCGCATTTCCTATTACAGCTTGCACAACAGCTGGGAGCAGCTGTCAACATCTGGCAGGCCGCGGCCCTGCCTGCCCGCCGGCCACTCCGCACCCCGGTCACCCCATCGCAGCGGCCACGTTCTGCAATCCAAGGCAAACTGGGTCAAACCTCCCGGGCTGGGTGGGTTGGCCACCCTCGAAGCCGTGTGGTGAGACCGGGTCAAGCCCAGAAGCGGCAGGAGCTGAGGCAGGTGCCCGGTGTGAAAAGCATCAGCTCAAAGCGACGAAACACAGGCAAAGTCCAGGGGGCAGCAGGGCTGGGCGACGGGAAGGGTTGGGCAATGCCAGCGCAGCCTTCCCTAGAACCGTCCTCATCACCCCGTGCCAGCAGGAGGGCGCGGTGCGGTTTGTCATCCCATCCGCCGTGGCTTGCCCGTGCCCCCAGGGCTGTGCTTTGCCCCCGGTGGGGTTTTCAGCTCCCTCCCCGTTCCCCGTCCTGATGCAGCACCCCAGTCCCATGGGGTCGGGCGCAGGAGGCGAGCTGTGGCACCTGAGCCCTGCACCCCCGTTTCTGGAGATGCTGGCAGCACCTTGACGGCCTCGAGGTCGGGGTTGAACAGCCCGAGCCTTGCAGCGTGCTCCTTGTCCTTAAAACGGGGCTGGCAGCAGCCCCATCCTGCTCGGGCTGGTCACAGCACAGGAAAACCAGAGCGCTGCAGTCCGTGGACTGCGAGACAGACAGATTACCTCGTGGACTGTATAAAAGCAATAACGATTAACACTCTAAGTAAGAGCCACTACAGCCAGATGTGTCATATAATTTATCCCAATTAATGAGCAGCAAGGCTCCAGTCTAATGTTTTTCAGCTTTCCAGCCACTTTCTGTGCGGGGAGGAAAGCTCTCCCAGCGATACCAGCACCGCTTCCAGCGCTAACGCCTGTGCCTCTTCGCCCGCTAGAGAAGACGGAAAGAGCTGAACAGAAGAGGGAATTTTTGTTGTGTACGGAGGAATTCAAGCTAGATTTTTAAAAGCTGGGCGTGGGGAGGAGGTGGGAATTGCCAAGCCGACAACCAGCGCCGCGCTGCTGTCCCCGCTGCATCTAGGGGGGAGAGCCCGTCCCTGGTCTTCTCAAGGACCAGGTGTTGCAAACGCTGGTGTTGCACCTCAGCCTTTTTTCTTCTCACGTTTGCATTTTTAGGGCAACTTTTCTGCCCAGCCGACAGCTGAGAGAAAAGAGGCTGCACCTAAAAATAACTGTGCCGCGCTGACGGCGGTGAGTCACCGCAGCACCAAGAGGCGAGGGCCGTGGCAGGAGGCAGCCGCCTGCCCTTCAGCCTCACACGTTCACGAGCCTGGGTCACGGTGCTGGGTGCTTCCTCCCCCCCCGACCTGCTCCTCTTCCTGAAAACACAGATTGATACATACATCCGTATTGACACCGATGTAAAACGCGCTGCTTTCCCTCACCCCGACCACTCAGACGTTGCAAACCATTCCTGAGCCCCCCCCGCCCCCGCGCACCCAGGTTGGCAGAAAAAAAGGTGATTTTTTCGCTAACACCCAGATGAAACAACTCCCATTTGCTGGAGCTCCCTTCTTCTTTGGGAGGTATTTCTGGAGGGAAAGGAGAGCTGCTGTTAATGATAATAATTAATCATTAGCAATAACAACCAAGGGAAGTGCTGAAAAGGTCATCAAGTGACTCCTGTGTCTTAATTGTCTTAATTTGCAGGGAGGCTCCTTTTTCTTTGATTTCCCATGAAATTAGTTATTTTGTCACCCCGTCCCCTGCAGCGTGGGCAATGCTATTGGGCAGCCTGGGGTCTGGCAGGGTTCTGGGTTTGACCACGGTGGTTTCCCCTCCATGGGGCGCAGAGGAGGGACATCCCAGCGGGGTTTCGCCCGCTCGCTGCCTCGAGGCTGCGTCCCGGGGGCCCCGACCTCGGCCTGAGGCCGCCCTGACAGGGGCTGCGCCAGTGGCAGCCGCGGCAGCCCCACAAGCGCTGCAAGGAGACCCTGCAGAGAGGAAGCCTGCTCCATGGAGCCATCCCTAAGGATGCCTCACCTTTCAGGTAGGTTTTAGGGTGCCCATCATCCCTGCAGCCAGTGGTGAGAGATTTTGGGCATGGCAGAGCCAGATAGGCTGATTTTCCAACCCAAATAGTCCAATCGTGCTAATTTTAAGGCATGCTGGCAGCCTGCTAGCTATGGTGGGGGTGGATGGGTGTCACCACCGTTGCAGAGGGAGCAACCTTTGCCCACCCGCATCCCCAAAATGGGCTTTCCATGGCAGCACTAGCCACAGGGCTGCAGGTAGTCATGGGGAGGAGGGCAGAAAAGGGGCTGGAGGAGGATTTTGGGACCAGCTCACCAGCATGGGTGAGCTCCTGGGTTAGAAGTGGGGAGGTATTTGGGGATGGGGGGGCTGAGTGAACATAGTCCCCCCTCTCGTGGGAGGCTGGGAGCATCGTCACTGTTGCCATATTAAATGCAAGGGCAGGCGCAACCCTGCTTAGCTTCTCTCTGATGATGCAGGGAGAGCTGCTCCTGCCTCAGACAGAGAAAGGAGAAGGAAAAGAGCATTTGGGGTGCTCCCTGTGATGCCCCCCAACCTTTACCCCCTGTTTTTCCCTTCCACCATATGCCCGTGCAAAGCTGGAGCCAGGTGAATGTGTCCCGGGTACTTTGGGGAGCACATGGGGAGCTGCAGCGTGGGCACCCCCATGCACTCTGCAAGCTGCAAAGCACCAGAAAGGAAAGAAGTCCCTCCTGGGGCTCGCAGAGCCTCACATCTTGCATGAAAACCCCTCCAGCTACGGGCACGATGGGCTTTGCCCCACATCTCCCTGCTGGACTGGGCCCCACTGGGAAGTGCCCGGTTCCCTGCACTGGGAATATGTTGGAGCAAGCTCGCTGCAGCAATTACTGCCGCACAGGAAGACGAATTAATACCCATTACCTAAATAACTCCCTGAATAATAATTAGTCAGGTATTCTTAGTCTTCAGTCATGAAAAGCTCTTTTGTAGAGGCATGTTTTAAACGCGGCCCTGTACATCAAACATGCCGACTTGCGATTCTGCTAACTCAGAAGAAGGAAAAAGCATCCCCTGGCCCCGGGCGGTGAGAGTCAGCGCTGCCCCGTCCCGACATGGCAGCTGGCAGCACCGGACTTGCAGGGGAAAAGTAGTGGTGTTGGGCTTTGCATTTCAGCTTTAGGGCCCTGGAGTCTCCCAGGAATATGCAAAAGGGCTGTTTGGGGGGTTCAGGGGTGCTTTGCAAGGAGTGGCCCCATCCTTCCCACCAGGGGGTGGCAGCAGGAGCAGGGGGACTCAACAAAGTGCTCTGTGGCGCGGCACCGCGGGGAGCACATCCTGCTGCATGGTGTGGTCCTCTGCCGCCCAGCTGAGCCCTTGCCCCCTGGCTGGGAAGCGTTTCCAGGACAGGGCCGAAGGATGTCCCCCAGGGCTGACATGGTGACACAATACTCGTGACAGCAGCACCCATGGGTGCCCCCTGCGCCCCTCCGGGTCTGCTGCACTCGTCTCGTTCCACCCAGCCAAAGGCTTGGCTCTTCCACGCGCCCGCCGCCTAGGCAGCACCAACAGCCCTGCGCTCAGAACTCATTACTCAGCGAGTCCCTGAATCTGGGAGCTGGGTTTCGAAGCTCAAGACTTGACCTGTTCTTATCCAGGACGAGTCTGGGGAGCGGGAGAGGTTACGGCTCCGCACACGGCTCCACGCCGTGCTGCAGCCCCGGGAGCAGCACGGGGAGCCACCGGGCAGTGGCGCAGCTCGAGGCGCTTGGGACCGTCCCCACGAGCCCTGCCCGTCAGCTTGGGGATTTATGGAAACCTTTATTTACGGTTTATAAAAACCATAAATAAACCTGGGTGAAAGGCTCTGCAGAACATGTTTGTAGCATTACTGGCCGCGTCAGGTAGGGAGAGGCGAGCAGTCAGCAAATCCGTGCCCTGAGTGCAGACGCGGTGGTTTCTGATGGGTGAGATAACAGCCGGTGCTTTTGCAGCCTCGGGGCCTCTCCTGTGGGGGGAAAAGCGTCCGGTGGCACTGGGAGGGCACCCGAAAATGCCACCGGGAGCAAGCCTGGGCTCACCGCCAGCAGTGCTTAAGGGGAAGCCAAGGGGAAAGCCACCCTCACTGCCAGGAGGTGACGCTTCCCCTCGGCTTGTTTCGGGGCCCCCCTGCTGTCTTGCAAACCCTACAGGGGTTTGGGGACACTGTCAGAGGAGCCGCCCCTTTTTTGGGGTGGTGGGAAGCAGCCCTATAAAATGGGTGGAAAATGGCCCCGAAAAGCCCCTGGTTACCCTTGCTGAGCAGCTGGGAGCTAGCCGGGTCACCGTCCCACCGCTTCTCCCAATTAAAAGAATTAAAGAAAGGAAATTGGAAATATGTCGGGCCCCGCTGCACCTCGTCTGGAGCAATTAAAGCAAAAGTTTTAATGAGCAGCTGATTAAACACAAAGGCGGAGGGAAATTCTCCGCTCATTAGATGAAGAAAGCAGTGGTGCGGGACTGGGGCTTGGGGACAGCGTGCTGGCAGGTTTGGCTGCCGCTCCCCACGGCCCCAGAAAAGTGGGGATGGTGTGGGGTAGCCATGCCATTTGCTATAAATCCCCAAATTTGGGGGTTTCTCCTGTTGGATTTGGCCAGAATGCAGAGGATGCTGGGAGGCAGCTGCTCAGGGCATCCATCACCCCTGGGGCTTCTCCTTATCGTGGCAGTTTTCAAGCTTAAACTGCCTTATCGGAGCAGTTTTCAGGGTTCAACACTTGTAAGCCAATTGTAAAGGCTCCAATGGAGCCTGAAAGTCCCCCCCCAGCCAAACTGGCTCTGGTATCTTTCCAGTGATCGAGGTTGGATTTTCATTTCATTTCTCATTCCCAGGGGCTGTAAATGCAGCAGGACCTTTTCAGAGCCCTGAAATTCACTGAAGGGCTGCTGCAAATAAGGCGGCCAAGTCCGCCCCAAACTGCACGGATGTGAAATATTCCCCTTACCCCGCATCCCCCAAACCCTCCCTGTGCGTGCGGAACCGGCTCTTTCCCCATTTTCAGGCATCGCTTCCCATGCAGTCCCATGCAATTTTTCCTTTTTTTCCCCAAAGCCAGACCCCACGGGAGCAGGACATGAGGGGAAGGTGAGGTTGAGCAGAGCGAAGCCCATGCTCCCCGTGCCCCAGGGCAGGTTTTACCACCAAATGCTTTGCATGGGAGTGGAGAGAAATAGGAAAATGCTGGAAAAGCCAGCGCTTCCCAGCACGTCCCAGCACGCCGGAAAACCCGCCTGGGGCTGTGCTCTGGGGACAACCGTGGTGGTGGGGCTGGGGGCTTCCTGGGGACGAGAGGGGGTGCTGAGCCATGGGGGATGCTCAAACCACCTGGGATCATCAGGGAATCTCAGCCATGTGTCGTCAATGCCATTGCCAGCTCCGAAAACAGCCCGTTGTTGGGCTCCAGTCGGTTCTTCAGGCCTCTGGTTTTGGGGCTGGGGAGTCACCTGAGTGACTTGGAGGCAATTTTATGCTTTTTCATATTCTTTTCAGGTTACATCTCGCTCAGGCAGCAGGAGAAGGACTGGAGCTCACCCAGTGCTTGGGCTGGGGAGGAGCAGCCAAAAAACCCCACGGTGCAAACCTCTCCTGGGCCAACGCGCGCCCCGGCGCAGGCAGGGTAGGGAGGCAGGATGCGGCCCCGGCTCGCCTTCCCCACGGCTGCGCCGCCCAACGAGGCAGCCCGGGGCACGAGCCACGGTGTAATTAACCAGCATGACAGGGCACGGAGGGGCCGGGTCGGCTCCAGCCCCGCAAGAGGGATTTTGGCTTTGCACCTGCCCCGGTGCTGGGGGGGACAGTTGGGTGCAGTGGGACAGCACCCCGGAGCAGGGACCCCGATGAGCAGCAGCAAGGTGGGAGGGGGCCCTGCTTTGTGGGCTGGGTGCCCTGCGTCACCTTGGGGTGACCCGTGCCACCAGGACGGGCAGGGGTGCTGCCTCCCAGAGATTTTGGAAGTCGAAGCAAGGTCATCTTCAGAGTGGGAGCCAGGCAGGAGGCGATGCTGGGGCTTGCGGCATTCCCACGCAGGCGCTTTGATCCCTCACTGAATTTTTAGCCTCCAAAATACCTGTGGCTTTTGAATTATACCCTGAGCCTACCGTTCCCTGCCTTTTTTCTTGCTTTTTCACCCGCTCGCCCAAGCTGCCTGTGGCCTGCTCTCCAAATTCCTCAGCTCCTTTGAGGTTGGCAGCCCTGATATTTTGGGGAAAGCGCCGCCGTGCCCACCGCCCACACCCACGGGCAGCCGCCAAGCCCCCGCATTGCCTGGGGGCCCCCAAAACAACGGTCGGCATTTGGAGGGGGTGCCAAAGAAGCGAGCCAGTCCCTCGCGGCATGGGGAAGGCGGATGCTTTCCTGCCCCACGCAGCAAGGTCAAACCCCGGCACTGCCTGCCCCAGGGGAGCGAACGCGGCGCAGCTTCGCCCGCACGGCACTGCAGGGACCTGTCCTCACTCCCCGCGGGCTCCAGTCCACCGGGCTCCCACGAAACACGTCGGCAGTCCCATGCCCGGTGCTGGGCGTCGAATTGCCCCGAGACTGCTGGCTCAGGCCAGGGCTTGTCGCCTCCTGTTGCAATAACACGGGCCGATTGCCGGCTCCCGGCTGGGCTGGCTCCTGCCCTGCTCTGCTCTGGCAGGCAGGATCTGGCCGGCCGCACACCCACCGAGCCCAGGGAAGCTCGTGGCACCATCAGCACCTCCCCCGTCATGCCGGAGAGGCGAAGTGTGTGCCTAGGCCATCCTGTCCCATGGCACACGGTTCCCAGCCACCCCAGCACCTCCCTGGAGGTGCCACAGCATCGCTGCAAGCCGCCCGGTGCTGGCACCACCTGCGGTGTTCGGTGCCTCATTCCCTGAAGCCAGGCACATCCCTGAGTGAATCCCAAATCCCCCTCAAGCCTCCTGGGCTGCGCAGCATGGGGTGGCCACCCCTGCCATGATGCAAACTGCCGACGTGCCAGGCTTCTACCAGAGCCACGGTGCCTTCTGTCCCATTTGGGATGGACCCCTGCAGGGTTTTTTGGGGGAGAGTAAAACCCCCTTACTGTGCCGACGGGCAATACTTGCACCTTTCTCAGCATCAGCAAAATGCTTTGCTGCCAGCATGGCTGTGGCAGGGCCCCGCTGTGCCACTGGGGCAGGAGGCCTCGGTGGGGGCCGCTTGGCACTGGCGGGGAGATTCGGGGGTGATGCACCACTGGGACCTGGCGCGGGGATGGGGGGCACGAGTTTCTTCCTCATACCAGGTGTTTCACAACGGCGGAGGGCAGCGGGGCCGTGCATGCAGCAGCCTGACGCTGGGCTGATCGGCACCGTCTTGCCTGGCACGCGCTCGGGACCAGGCAGCTGCCTCCCCCCTGCGGCTCCCCATCCTCCGTTTTCCACCTCAAGGGACACTCCCGAGCAGGGGTTGCCCTCCTGGCTTCTTCATTTGGGTGGATCGTGGCCGGAGGCTGCAGGAAATGCAGGCAACAGACCCTGGATCATACTTACGGCTCAACCAATTGATCTGCTCTGCTTTGAGAACTGGTTGAAAACGAAGAAAATGAGAAATTTTGTTTTCTTTTCTCACACTGCAGAGCCAAGCACGGGGAATGCCGGATGCTGCTGGCTCTGCCCATGCACTCCTGTGCCTTGGTTTCCCCACTCCAGAGGACCTGTCCTTGGCACCGCACCCAAGCGCTGCAGTGCTCCAGCACCGGGCAAATATGAGCCAGGAGAAGAGAGCCACAAAGTCCCTACAGATGCCCTCACCACCGATTTGTGTTTGCTCAGAGCCCAGTCCCCTCCTGGCCGGACCCCCGGCCTATTTTCAGCAGAGGAAATTCCCTGGTGGTGTCCCCTGTGGACCTTTCCCACCTTTCCCAGGCCTCAGCTACAACCCGATGCCACCTCCTGCAGCCGAAAATGCCCACTGGGAGCCAGTGTGGGGCCGGGGGCTCTTCCCCCCACCAGGGCAACCTACTGTCCCCAGATCTTGGCACCTGACTTTATGAGATTTGCACCTGAAGGGGCCCCAAAACGAGCCACACGGCCTATTTATATCCCAGGCTGTGGGTGCTAGTGCTGGGTGCCTGCCTGGCTTCAAAGCAGCATTTTTTTAATCTCTCTATTTCTTTTCCAAAAGACAAAAAAAAAAAAAAAAGCCTGTCTATATTTTGCCTTCAGGGGCAAAAGCCCGTGGGACCTGCAGGCCAGCACTTGCAGTGTTTGTGTTGTATTTGCAGCGTCAGGGTGTCCAGGCTGGGCTATACGTCTGTGTTTGCTTTGCGAGGCTGAGCTCCTGCCTACGTGCCCGCCCGGCGCTGCCTCGCTCGGCTGCGCTGCCAGCTCTGGGAACGTGGTGAAGGGCTTGCTCCCCGCGCCAGCGTGCTGCTTGCCGAGCGGTGCGAGGGTGAGTGAAGCAGGGCAAAGGAGGAACTACCACCCTCAAACCCCGGTTCCTGCAATGCTGGGGGACCAAAATCCCCGAAACAGGTGCTGGGGCTGTAGGAGTAGAAAATCCCAGCAGCTGGAAATAAGCCCCGGCTGCCATGCGCGAAGCCCCTGAGATGGAAATTGCTCGTCCTGCCGGCCTCGAGCATGGGCATGGGGCTGTTGGGCCACGCAGCAGCATGGTGCTGCTTTGGCACGTCCCCATTACACCAGAGCCATTCATTCCTAGCTGCTGGCAATTCCATCTAAGAGCAAAAATCAAGCAAGCACCTCTGGCTTTATGTGATTTTTCACTAGGGGCTCCTGGTTGGTCCCAAACCACCCCAGGAGCGGGCAGAAAACAGGGCTGGAGGGCTACAGGTGGGGCTCGGTACCTGCGCCGACAGCTTGAAAATGGGGGAATTTGGGAAAGAAGCAGCAAAGCGTGGAAACCTCCTCCCAGCGGATCTGCACGGGTTGCCCGCGCCGGCTGCGCCGCTTCCCACGGCCGTGCTCCCCGTCCCGGCTCCGGCCCCTCCGGGGGCGCCTATTTTCGCAGCCCCCCGCAGCGAAAGCTTTTCTCTCTCTTCCCTTCCCCTGCCCAAGACTTCCTCCGCCTTGCCCCAGCTTCCTGGCCCGCCTGTTTATTCGCTTCCCGCTCCCAAACCCCGGATTTCTTTGTTCGGCCCGTGGTAATTTTCCACCGCCACCGCGTCCAGCTCCCCCAGCGCGGCGCAGCACCGCGGCCCCGATGCAGCCTCGGCCCCGATGCAGCCGCATTGTAGAAGTGGTATCCCACACTTCCCCACTGAAATAATCACACTGTTCACAAGTTTTACCCAGTGGTTGCTCCTTTTTCCACCCTTTTCCAGCCTGAACTGGTTTTCAAAGAGCATCCAGCCTCGGGCTGCCAATGGGTGCTTCATCAGCACCCATTTCAGCAGGGTTTTGGCTCTGCTGGCATGGCTAAAAGTGGGGGATTTGACCTTAATATTCACCCCCTGACAACTGGGCCTCTCGTGTTTTGCTCTGTCTGCCCCAAAAGGACCGGACTTGAGCCAGAGAAGAGCTGGGGGAAGTTTGTACTTGAAACCACAGCAGCACCGCAGTTTTGCCATGTCATTCCGTACATCAGGTGAAAGCAAGGAGCAACTTCCACAGGAATCCAGGGCTTTTCTAAATGAAACTTTTTCCTTTTTTTCCCCCTGAAACAGCCTTGACTTTCTAAGGACAGGTTTCAAATCCACCAGGAACTGGGCAAAACCTGCTGGGGCGGAAAACAGAGCAGTTGAAAGGATCTGCCTGAAACAAGTTTTCTGAACATTTCGAAAACCTGTAGTTCTGCATCTGCCAGGAATGAATTCATTCTGAGTCTGATGTGCTGGGGATCATCTGTAAGGGTTTCATCTGTGGCCAGGCCACAGGTACCAGTGTTTGGGTTGTATTTCCCCTGGCACGGTGCTGCCGGGGCTGCTGTCAAGCAGATTTGGGTCTCGGCTACCTGAATTTGTTTTCCAGCCTTTGTTCTCCTGGCGGTGTTTTGTGCCCATCCCATCCTGAGCGAGTCCACGGAGCGGATCTGGCTGCCGAAGCACCCGGCTGGAAAAATCCGTCTTATAAAAATCAGCTGAACCCAGGGATGAGCCTGGGGCTCCGCCACACCGATGGGGAGAGTTCAGCAGAGCCCAGTCAGCCCCAGTGGCCGCTGTCGCAGAGCAGTTCCCAGAGGAAAACCCCGAGGAAGCTGCTCTGGGCCAGGCCGTGCCTGCAGGAGCTGCTCCGACTTGCCGGGCAGGCAGCAGAGAGAGGCTTCCAGGAGAGATTTATGGTGCCTGTGAGAGGCACAGTGGGCACACACGGAGGTGGCCATGTTTGGAAGATGCCTCCTGCTGAAAGTGTCCAGATGGGGGTTTAAGGGCCTCTTTTTGCACAAGAAAGTTACAAAAATATATAGAGGCAGGTGTGGTGGATCTGAAGAAAGCATGCAAATACTCAAGGAACCCAAGCACACGCATCTGGCAAAATATCCTATATTCTCCCAAGAGACCAGCACAACTTCCCACGGCAAAGCACTTTTTAGCCTTTTTACTAAGGGGACACAGAGCAAAAAGTCCCGGTGAAAGGGGAGTGTGGCTGTAGAGAGGGAAAACCTCCTCCCCCTGCTTCACCTGTCCATCAGCTTCTCAAAGCCCCATGCATGGGAGGTCACCAGCAGTGCAAAGGCCAGGACGAAACAACCCCAAACTCTCTGAAGATCTGGGGAATTGAGGCCTGTGTCTGCCGGGGATGGATGAATAATTGAGATTTGGCCACAGGACACCTGCCTACCCCTCCAGATCCTGGGCAGCAGCCAGGAAAATCCATGGGTGAAGTTGGGTGGGCACCGGGGAGGAAATCGGGTGTAAAATTGGGGTAAGAGGTTCTTCCTGCACCAGTCATTGCTTTGTACTGTGGGGACGAGGTGAACAGGGTGATTCGGGCAGGAACTTCCTTCCACTCGACTCAAAGGTTGCATTAAGTCACCATGGCGTGGTTCAGCAGAAGCCGGCACCGGTGTAACCAGCACCGTGTTACCCATCTCAGCGCCTCGGACGAGGCAGCAGCGCCGTTTGCTGCTTCTCCCGTTGGGTTCAGTTTCTTCTTGTTTTTTTTTTTTTTTTTTTTTTTTTTTTTCCAGGAGCCAAACCCACGTCAGGGAGAAAATATTTGGCCCCCGTGCCCAGCAGCCAGCTGTGTTTGCTTAGCAAGGGCTGGGCTGCAGGGTGCAGGTGTGGGTGCCACAGCAGAGGAGATCCTCCGGGGGCCGTCGGCACCACTCACAATCTTGGTCATGGCTCCTGATGGCTCCAAATGGGAAAATCTGAAGGGAAGGGAAGGGAAAAAAAAAACACGGGATTGAAATGTTGGGGAAGGGGGAAGGTGCCACATCCTCACCCCGCAGAGCGTCCCCTCGCTGGGAGTGGCGCGGCAGAGCCCGTACGTCTGCAGAGTCCTTGTGGCACCAACCATGGGCCCTCAGAGCATTACCTGCAGCTCACCGGGTGGCTTCAGGGGGCGTGCTGAGGCTGAGCCAGAAAGCAGGGATGGGCCCAGCTGTGGGTTTGGGCATTTTGGGGAGCCCCCCTTTCACCTCACGCCTGCGAGTGGGGCCCGAAGGCAGCAGCAATAAATCGTCATCATCCCTGCTGCCCCAGGCAGGAGAGGCAGCATCCTCCTGCTTCTAACACCGAGGGCTCGCACGGCTGAGCTCATTGGGAAAGGCCTCTTCCAACGAGCTTTAGTCCGAGCAGGATTTCGTCTCGCTGCAGGCATTAACATTTTTCGGATATTATTCTCCACCGTCACCTGACCCAGGGAGACGTTCCAAGGCGTTTTTGATGCCTGCATGTTTTTTTTCCTCTTCCCGGAATAGTGCAGGGCTCAATAACAAAATAAAACACACAAAAGGGGCATTCGCAGGGTCAGGAAAATTCCAGGTCTCCAGAAAGGTGGGAGAAGCGCCGAGCCGCGCCGCCCGCCGCGTGTTTATTTAACTCAGGAAACGATGGCCGAGAAAGCGCCGGTGCCATTGAAGCCGGGATGTGCATTGTGCCGATTTGGTTCGCCACTCTGGTTCCCCGCTAAGGGCACTGGGGGGGGGGAACAAAGCAGCCAGTGCCCCCGCTGGGCTGCTCCAGCTCGGCCACATGGACGTCAAGCAGCAAAACCGCCTGGAAAATGCCAAACTGGAGCCTGGTGGTGCGAGGAGGAGGAGGCAGCGGTGGGGATGCTCTTCATCTGCTCCAGCATGAAGTCATTTCCCTGCACCGACCTTCCCAGAAGCCATGGGAGCTAACAGTGTGGTTCACAATAAAATATGATCATTTTGCACATTTTCAGCTGTTTTGCCAGGAATACAGCTTTAGCGGGGCATTTTCTGGGTGCCCAGGCACGGTATTTCCCTGGATCCCTAGGGGAATGTCAGATCAGGCTGCTTTTCGTCCTCCAGCACTGCGCAGAGCATGGCGCTTTTTGGCTCTCGGGAATATTTTTGGCCTCTTTGAAATACATTTGACCCGAGCACAACTTTAAATGCTAATTTAAAGGCATCACTTTCTCAAGGTGGGGTTTGTCAGAGACACTCCTCGCTCCTGGCAGAGGGAATGTGTGAGGGGCAATATTGGTTCAGAAATGGGGAAAAACGCTTTCAAAATCTTAACTTCGGATTTGGATGCAACAGCTTTCCTCCAAGGAGGCTAGACAAGCCTAATTATGGCATGTATTTAAAACCTCATGCTTAATTACTATTATTGCAAAGAGTGTGTGGATCCCTCAGCAGTAGAAGAAGGAAACCAAAGGTGACAGACGTAGCTTGAGCAGCTTTCTGAGCTAACCTGATGAGGAACGCTGGAGGAAACACGTGGGAAATAAACAACATTTATGAAGCAGGATCCAAAAACATGTCGAAAAGATCATTACGGCCACAAAAAGAAGAGCTCTGGGGCACGAGCTCTTGCACAGCCGCGGGTGGGGGTGCTGGGGCAAGGGGGCGGGGGGGATGCTGCAGCCAGGGCCTGATCCTGCACACACTGGGACTGGGGCACGGGGGGAGCCACGGTGGCACATGAAGAGCTTCTGCGCTGCAAGCGTGGGCTATCTTTAGGCCAAATATCTTTAGGCTGGTGCTATCTAGCCTTGTGCTGCAAAAATAACCCTCTCCGGGGGCCCCATGCTGCAAAACCCGCTCACACCGGGGGCCCTGCAGTGCAGAAATTCCCGTCTCCAGGGACCCAGCGCCGCGAGAACGCCTCTCCCTGGGGGCCCCGTGCTGCAAAAGCATCGCTCTCTCCAGGGGCTCAGCACTAAAAAAAGTTGCCTGAGCTCCCTGAGGGCCCCCACTGCAAAAATGTGTCTGCTGGGGGACTTCACCCTGCAAAAGTCTCCAGTGAGACCCCAGCTGCTTGTGCAAGGCAGAGGTGGGTGTAGGGGAGCCTTGCGAGAGCCAGGGGGGACCGGCCCCGGCAAAGGCTTTTCTGCACCAGAGGGAGATTTTCAGCTCTCTCCCCAGCATGAAATCTTCCTTTTCTTTTCTTTTCTTTTTTTTTTTTTTTTTTTTCTGAAATACCAGCCTGGGGATCAAGTTCTTAGCAGATTAGCTCAGAAGAAATCACACGGGGATAAAAATATAGGTAATGCCCATTTTGCTGGTTTTCACACCGGGGCAGAGTTATAGGGGCAAGGATGAGAGGACAGGCTCAAGCCCTTGTCCCCTCACCATCGGGCAAGCAACACGGCACTGCCTCCCCATCTGCCTCCTCTCCAGGAGGCACTGGGAAGGGATTCAAGCTGCCACGTGCAGCACCGTGGGATGGGAGCCCTCCCACAACATTCAGTGTGCACGGCAAGAGATGAGGCTTTAGCAAATCTCAGACCCCTTTTTGCAAACTTTTCCTTAAACCAAGGCCCCTTTTCTGGCAGCTGGGGTCCCTTATTGCAGACCTGGGGCCCCATTCTGCACACCTGAGGCTCCTTTTTGCAAACCTGGGACCAGCTTTTGGTAACTTGGGGACTCTTTTTGCAAACCGGGGCTCCTTTTCTTAAATCCAGAGTCCCTTTTCTTAAAGCTGGGGGCCCTTTTTGCAGTCCTGGGGGCCCTTTTTGCAAATGTGGGGCCCCATTCTGCAAACCTGAGACCCCTTTTTGTGAACCTGTCACTGGATTTTGGTAACCCGGGGCTCCTTTGCACAAATCCAGACCCCCTTTTGGCTCACCCACAGTTCCTTTTTGCAAAGGTGAGTCCCATCTTACAGTCTCTCAGCATCTGGGGAGCAAAGCCCAGGGGATTTTAGTCTTTTCAGAGGTTTCCTGCTTTTCTTTCAGCTCTCGGGAGCCCCTTTGAGCCACTGTTAGTGCTGGGCAGCTCTTCCCCTTTGGCCAGGCATCGCTTTGCAAAGCACTTCTGCTTCCTCTGTGAAAAGCAGGAGGGCTGCAAAGTTTATTGCCTGCAAGTCCTGCACTCAGCAGGACGTCTCGGTGGCTTTAGCATGAAATATATTTGGTGTGAGGGCTGCATCCAACCCCAGAGGGATGTCTGCAGCTCCCTTGCCTTCCTGGGCTGCAAAGAACGGTTTTGTGGCCCCGTTTTCAAGCGGGACCAAGCAGGACCCAGCACTTGGTGTTGCCTACAGAGGGTTCAGAGGTGTCCTCACCCCCCAGAACCCTCACTGCTGGTGCCCTAAGAGGCTTTTGGCACCCCCAAAAAATCCCGTAGCCCCAAATGCACTTTGTTTTTTGTGGCCAAGCTTAAAAAACATAAATCTCTTTGCTGGCTTCACACCATCCATTGGTATTCCCGGGGTTGGTCTGGAGGGCACAAACACTTTCCAGACATTTCCAGGAAGGGCAAAATCTTGTTTCACCCTTAAAACCCACAAAACAGAGCCTGAAAGCTGCGGTAGGGTCTTTGAGGGCAGTGTTACGCAGCACAACTGCGATAAAGCCAGGCCAGGGATTTAGGGGCACGTGCCCCCACGCTGGGCACGCTGCCGGCCCGGGGGTGTCAGCAGGAAATATTTCAGAGTATCTGTAGTTTGATTTCCCCCATTAATGAATAGGGAGCCTATTCTTTGCGGGGAGCTGGCAGGGATTAAGCTGGAGGCAGCTCAGCTCCAGGCTCAGCGCTCGCTGCCGAAGCCTGGCCCTCCCCAGGGCAGGGGATACGAAGACAACGTCTCTGTTGGCACAAGGCACCTGCTGATGCCCCAAAATCACCCGTGATGGCTGGGAGACTTAAAAGCAGGAAAAAAAACATGCTTTGAACTTTTTCCCCATTTCTGAGCTAGCTGCTTGGCTGAAAAGAGCTGAAAAACCCACAGCGGGTGACAAAAAAGTTGAGTATTTTCTTCGCTCCAAGACTGCTCAGAGGAGTTATACTTTGCTGGGTCCACAGCCAGATGCTCATCTTTGACATAGAGATTTAGCCAAAAATTATCCACATTGATCCCTGTTTATCAGTGCTGGCATCCTGATACGTTTGCTCTGCCCAAAGCAAGGAGCATCCCCTATTTTTTCCCTGTCTGCTCCATTTGACTCCCATCCTTCCCTACATGTTGGGGCTCTGTTTCCAACCCCTGCTCCTCACCACGGGCTGCAAAAATCACAAACACAGCTTAAATCACCTCAGAGTTCTCTTGGGTGTTGGGGTGGACCCAAAGCATTAGGCACCTTCGGGGGGCTTTGAGGCTGGGCTTTGCCATTTTTACACTTCTTTCCCACACTCCAAATTCAACGTATGGAATTTGTGCCTGTTCAAACGAGGGTCGGCTGGAATGGATGTAGTTTTTTTTTTTTTTTTTATGTTAGAGACTGCACATTTCTCCTGCTGGTGCAAAGGGCTGGAAAATACAAAGCGACAGCTCCGCCGGCCGAGCGCCCCGGCAGCCTGTGCCCTGGCCTCCTTCCGACCTGTTGAGCTGAAATAATTTGCAGGGCTTTTGTCAGATGGCTGAAGTTACCCAGTTTGTTGTGGTCTTATTGCGACTGAGATATAAAATGCAAAGGAAAGGCGAAGAGAGCTAAAACCGGAGGCAAAACGATGCATTTGGGCTTTCCGTATCTCCAGGGCTTGCGTTACCCAGTGTTATAGAGGTGTGGCCTTGTACAGCCTAGGTTGTGTGCTGGAGCATGTTGGAAATGAGCTGAATTTAGGGCAAATTTGGATTTTCAGACAGGCTTGGCCCCATGTTTGGCACAGCCCTGTGTCACCTGGGCTGTGCTTACCCCCCGTCTCCCCTCCGGCAGCCCACCCCATGCACTTGGGTCTGAGCACCTCGGTGCCCCTGCACCAGTCCCTCTCTGCTTTCTCTGGACCAGGGGACCCCAAACTGGCCACATGGAAAGGCTTTGGTGGCACTACACCAAGGGACAAACACCTCCCCTTGACTGGCTGTGCTCCTGACACCAAGCAGCATTGGAAATACCATCTTGCTCCCCAAGAAGAGAGCCGTCACCATGGCCAGAGGAGGAAGCACAGAGCCTGGCTGCAGTTTCAGCCTCTCCTGCCCCCTGCTCCTTGCCCCCAGAGCAGCGAGGCTTGCTCAGCCCCACCACATTCACATTCGTGCTGGGAGAGCGCAGGCACCCCAGGCTCTTTCAAAAGGAAGCAAAATCGCCATTTCAAAGGGAAGGAAGAGGAAGAAGCCAAGTGGTGCACAAATAATCACCACCAGGGAGAGCAAAGCGGGAGGATGTGAGCCCCGTGGAAGTGGTGGTGGGAATGGGGCTGCTCTCCTCGGACCAGTCGTGCCTGGGGCTGTGCGCCCGACCCACCGCGCTCCCGAAGCTCCCGGTGCTGGACATCAGAGCCTAGAAAGCAGGAGCTGGCGTTTGCCATCACGGTCGTTTTGGGAGGGCCAAGCTGCATGCAAAGCCAGAGGAAGCTTTGCATCGAGAGCACCGCAGCTTTGCATGCCCCTGGGTCCTGCATCCGGGAGGCGCTGGGCCGTGTCGCTGGGCCCTTTGGCCCAAGCGATTTTAATATCAGCAGGAAATCAAAGTCGGGGCAGAAAGGCGGCTGGACACGGCTTGGCGCCGGCCAAAGCGAGGAAGCAGAAGGTGGGGGCTCCTGTAACCAGATTACGGCCTTGCCCTTAATGCCGGGGAACGGCAGTGCTAAGCCCCGGGGACGGCAGCAGGTTGGCCATGGCAGAGACGGACGGGGAGCTGCCAGGGAAATACCACGGCCCCCCAGTGTATTAATGCAGCCATGGCCAGGGGGGCACGAGCACGCAGGCGGTGGCGTGGCAGGGACCTTGGGAGGGCTCCAAGCCATAGGCTGGGGATGGAGGGCGCGGCACGGCCTGTGCTGGGGTCTGCGGGGCCCCCAGCCACGTCCCCACTCCCTCCCATGCTGGGGGACGTAAGGGGAACATTGGAGCACCACAGGCACCGTGAAGGCTGGTGCCTTGTAGGGCAGGGCTCACGCCTGTGGCCGCATCGCTTTGGGATCGGATGCATATAGGTGTCTGCAGCAGGGGGTGCAGCAGCCGTGTGGAACACCTTGCTTGTTTTGCCCTAAAATTGCATTACATGCCCCCAAAACAATAGAAAATCCAGCCGTGTGCAGCTGTGGGATGTGGTCACCTGCTCGCAGGCATGGGACGCCATGAAAACGCAACGCCCGCTCCTGCAAGCCCTTTTTGCAAAGATGCAAACTGCACGGAGACACTCCAAAATTATTTTTAAAAATGAGAAAATAAAGTAGATTTATTTCCTCTCCTCAGGAAAGGAGGCTTAGACAGGGGGACTTTTTCACACTGCCCAACACTTTTTCCCCCATTTCTTCTGTGCTGGAATGGGGAAAAAAAAAACACCATGGCATAGTTTTCTCCCAGTGGAAAAGGAAGAGGGCAGAGCAGTTCCAGGACACAAGTCATTCAGTGAAACAAAGTGCATTTTTCCACCTTGGCTTTATCACTTCACCTGTTGACAAATATTTGAGCAAAGTGGCCACTTTTTGTTTTTCCCAGGGCTTTGCCCAGCTGGAAGTGTTACTCAAGGAAGGACAGGCCTGACGCCCCCTCACCACCCTGATCTCCCAAAGTGTGCTGGAGCCTGAATTCGCACATATGGCAGAGCAGAGCTGCATTTCCAGCTAATTACGTCCTCGCCGTGCCGATACCGGTGTTAACGACCAGCCTCGGCTGACCTAAGCCCACCTTACGTCCCAAATCCACTGTTTACCTTCTGTAATTGGAGATAAGAGGCTGAATCCGGATCCGCTCCTGCCAGCCCAGGTGATGCCGAGCCTGGCCCGCTGCCATGTTAAATAACCCGCGACGATCTCCCCGCACTTGTTTTCCTCGCCAGCTGGCCCAAGCTCCTCCTGAGGGAGCCGGCGGCCGGAGGGGCTGCAGGGGCCTGGGAATGGCTGCGGGGAGCAGATCCCAGTGGTGGGATTTTGGTGTCTTCGCTGGAGCCAGGCTCTTGGTGCGCAAACATTTTGGATGCTATGGTGCCCAGAGAACTATTTATTATTTAGATGCTTCAGGTTTTACATGGGCAAAAGTGTGGTAGGGGCCGGAGGGGTGTTTTCAGCCAGGGCAGGGAGCTGGCCCTGGCTCTGAGCAGCCCAAAATCCCTCCTGCAGCCCCACATCGCCCCAGGTCCGGGCTGGACGCACCCCTGTGCTCGGGGGATGTGTTGTACAGCTCCCTGCTCCATGTAACACCGGGATGGCCAAGCCACATCAAGGAGCCCCTCGAAATGTCCCCCTTCATTCCTCATCATGCACTTTCGACAGCAGCAGCACTTTGTCTCTGCTCCAGCAATTGCTGGCTTACAGATTTGGGTGATTTTTCCAGCAAAACGCCAACTGCAAGCCCCAGAAGCTGCCCAGGAGCTGGGCAAGGAGCTGCGGAGCTGCCAACCCCACACAGCCACCTCCTGCACACCTCCAGCACCCAGACACACCCAGCCTTGGGGACCAAGCACTTAGCTGCTTTTATGATGCCTTAAATGACCAAAATGTAGATTTGGTGGCAAACCTGGCTCCTGCAGCCCCAGGAGAGGTGGGGTGGAGGAGCAGCGACCCAGGAGCTCTGCTCTGCTGCCCTGGGTTTGCTGGGATTGGGGTATGCAGTGTGTTATGCAGGACAGGGGGCTCAGGGAGCATCAATTTGCTACTTTCTGCATGCGCAGAGGCTTTTTAGGGACAGTGGCCAGCTGTCTGCAGGAAAAGCCACAGCTGCAATTGCTCCAGCTGGCACTAGGTGTTCTTAGCTTTCAATCTAGCTTACTATTTCCAGCCTTACCTTTCCCCCTTGGCTTGCAGTGGACAAAAACCCCAGCACCTCCCATGGCCGGGGTTCATCTTCGGGCCATTTCCCAGCCCAAAATAGGGGCATTTGGGGCCAAAATCCCACGGGCACTGCCAGGCACGCGTCACCCTCCTGGGTACCTGTGTGGCTCACCGTGTGCAGGCGCTGCGGGAAGCAAGCGGCCAAGCGCTGAAGCACGCTTGTCCCTGCAGTGTAAATAAATCGAGGGCTATCTTGCTGCAGGGGGTCTATTTTTCCTGCGTTGCCTCCTACTCCTTTGCTTGATTTGGCCGGTGTTTCTGGCTGGGGTAGCAAACCTGGATGGCTGCACCGGTCTCTACTGGTGATAACATCTCTGCTTTTTGAGTGTTAGAGGAAAAAAAAAAAAAACACAAAAAAAACACTTTTCTCGAGGGGCGGGCTCCCCAGGAGGCTTAGAGAAGGGCAGAATCCATGCGAGAGGCTCCCAGGTGCCTGCCCCTGGCTGACTGTACCAATGTGAGCAGCTGCGGTGCTGGATATATATATATATATATATATATATATATATATAATTCTTTCAGAGGATGGTCCTCTCCCACTGTGCAAAGGCAAATCAGGGACTCTCATAGCCAAAAACATCATCGGGTCCTACTGGAAACAGGGAAAAGCTTGAAACCCATGTGAAACCCCAGTGGTAGAGCAGCCTCTTCAAAAGAGAAGAGCCAGAACTATATAATGCAGATAGATAAAGGATTTATTTTATGTTGTTTGCTTTACTTTGTCCTCAATCTGAGCAAAACAATGGGAAATGGAGATGTAGCACCGAGAGCAGGCTGTGCTGGTGGTGGCCAATGCGATACGGTAATGAAAGGGGTGGAAAAGCTGGAAATCGGGGCCAGGGATAAGCCAGTAAGTTCAGGAAAACCCCAGGGCAAAGTGAAAAAGCAAGGGAACAGCAAGCATGCATGGCATTAACTACAGGTACATTTTCTTCCTGGTATCACCACGGCTGCAGTTTTGCCCCAAGATGGGGAAAGAGTCTCGCAAAGCCCACGGTGCCTGTCTGGGCAAATCCCTGCCAACACACTCACTTGGGTTTGCCGGTGACTCACTGCTCATCGAACTCCATCTTGGACGTTCGTAACCTTTGCTAAGCCACGTTTGCTCAGCATTTGTGGATAAGCACGAAAACCCCTGCCAGGAGCAAGATGGTGGGAGCCAAATGCAATGTTGGGATGAAGCACCCCCTGCCCTGTACACCCAGATTTGTTGGTACCCTTTATTTTTGTGGGGTTGTGAATGGTGAATACATTTTAGAGCAGGACCAAGGTTGTTGCATAACTACATTACAGATGGTTGCAGCAGCATCCTTCTAGGGGTGGCTGGGAGAAAAACGGAGCTGGTGGTTAATTTTCCAATAAAATATAGGTTCAGGGAATAAAAGAGGAAAAAAAAAAAAAAAAGAGGGAGAAAATCTGTAGGAAATGCTTGCAAAGTACCTGAAGTTGGGCTGGATCAATGGTGAACGACTGCCCTGGCCCCAGTGCATCTCCTGCACTGACCTGGGGGAGGAGATGCTATAGAAGCTGGGAGCCACATTGCCAGCTCCAGAGGCCCCAGAAAATCAGTATAATAAATGATCCAGGGGTTGGGGTGTTTTCTAGCCTAGGAAGTTTTGCTATTTTGTCTTTATCCCATAAATCTGGGGAAAGCCATCACTGTCAGCATGAGCTGCAGTTAGTTTATGGCCCAGCTGGTGCATGCAGCAATCAGTCAATCAGTCATTAGAAAATAAACTGACTGTGTATTAACCCTCTTGAAATGTGGAGAAGCAGAGCTTTAGTCCCAGTGCCGAATTACAGCTGTTTCAGAGTGCTCTGACCCAAATCTGGCAGCCAGCCAGGCTAACGGATAGCCCATTTGTGTGCTCATTCCTCATGAAGCAAGGGCCACGGCGGGATCTCACTGAGTTTTGCACTGGACTAAAGGCCTGGCATGAAGCAATTTTTTTTTCCAATCAGCAGGGACTGGCTTCCTCTAGCTGTAATGCACACACACAAAAGCAGTTGAAAGTAGCATCAAATACCTTCCAAAATAATAAAAGAGTGAATGGTTTCCTCGATTTATAGTGGATTTACCCTCACTGGCATGTTTAGGTTTCCCAGCAGAAATGCAAGTGCTTTCCAACATAATCTGGATTTGGAGGGTCACAGTTTTCCCTGGGGGTAGGAATTGGCATGGGGTAGTCTCTGCCCTGCTCCAATGCCCAGCATGCAGGAAGGTGCCTCGGCTCACAGCCTGGCAAGCGGAGAGGATGGATGGACAGATATTAAGCTGCCCAATATTGGGCTTAAATGAGAGCTGGGATGTGGCAAGGGTGGGGGAACACCTGGAGAAGTGAGACCGGTCCAGGGTGAGAGGAGCAATCCATGGTAAGTCCACTGCACACTGCTGTGGGTCAGCCCTGGTAGAGAGCTCAGCACCACCCAGCTGCTCACTCCTGGCCCCGAGCAAGAGGAAAGGAAGGGAAGCAGCACGAAAACTGTGGCTTGGGACAAACGTGTCAGAAGTGAAGGGGAAGGGGAAGAAAGAGGAGAGGAGAGGAGAGGAGAGGAAAAAGAAAAAGGGATGCAAAGGCCAGCATTCATCACCTCTCACAGGTAGACCGATGCCCAGCAAGTTCCCAAGTAAAAGATGGCTGGCATCCCCCAAAACACTTTGGTCACACACCTCAAGCACAGCACCACACAGGCTGCTAGGAAAACAGCCTGGGCAGGCCATCCTGGGTAGGCCCAGTACAATCTGCTTCCTTTATTCCATACCATTTACATCGTGTCTACATCGTACACTGTCCAATACATCCTCACTAACCACCACCCCTCTTGCTGCCCTTTGATAAAAACACAGATGTATTCCTTTAGTCTGAGGGTCACTCCTGTATGATGTCCATAAAACGTCCACGGAGTTCAGCCAGTCCCTGGCTTGGGTTCTGTCTGTGCTGGTGGCTGCTCAGGACAGAAGCAGTGTTTTGTGTTGTGATGAGTTACTGGATGTCAAAACCAGCCCCTGTCGGGTCACTGCTGCACCTGTCTGGCTTTCTGAGAGGATCATTTTACGGGGGTTTGGGTGACTCCTGCCATACTACTTCCTTCAATATACAGCACAAATCATGGGCTATTTTCCCCCAGGGTTTACTCTCCTTGAAGTACATATTGCATTTCCCCATCTTCCTGCATTACCCCCCAGTCCTTGAGCAAAAGCATCCCACAAACAGGTTTCCCTCTTCCTGAGGGAGGAACAACCCTTGTTGTCCCAAACCCATTCCCTAGGTGCACTGCAGGAACTTTATCTCCTACAATACACACGGGTTTTGTTTGGGCAGGGCCAGGTTGGTTATCTGATCTTCTGCTATTAGCCAGCCAAGTGGCTTCGACATATTTGCATCTCACTGCTTATATGACCCAGCACCCATCATCTTCAGGATAGTTTTTAACAGCCGATGGTATCATTCGGTCTTTTCGGAGGCTAGTGCGTGATAGGGAACATGGTGCACCCCATCAGTGCTGGGCTCCAGGTGCTTACGAGGTTGTTTCAGAAATGAGTCCTGTTGTCTGGTTCAGTTCTTTCTTGGGGTGTTGCGTTGCCCCCCAAACGTGGTTTTCGAGGCACAGGATGGTGTTTCGGGTGGTGGTATGGGTTACAGACCATGTTTCCAACCACCCAGTTGTTACTTCCTCCATGGTAAGCACTTGGCAGGTAATATAATGAATCTGCCAGGCCTCTCATGTGGATATCGCAGTCACCATCCTTTCTACCAGAGAGGCTCTACGCCCTTGATTACAGCACGTTTCACTCTCATGCATAACCTTTGCAATGGGTTCAGTGGTCAGGTCCAACCCTCGATCTCAAGCTCATCAGTACATCTCATCTCTCCCCAGATGTCCCGACATTACATGGGCCCAACGAGCAATGACCAGCTCGATCTTATGTTCCCAGACCAACTCTGTCTGAACCACTTCAGTTTTTCCAGCCTCATCTATTTGCTCATTGTCTTGGTGCTCTTTGGTGGCACAGCTCTTAGGCACGTCAGCATCTACATAGCGGATTTTAGTGAGGTTCTCCATGCAGACAGCAATGTCCTGCCAGAATCACAGAATCACTTAGGTTGGAAAAGACCTTTGAGATCATCCAACCATCCACCTAACACTGCAAGACCAGCATTAAACCACATCCCTAAGCACAACTCTTAAATACCTCCAGGGATAGCGACTCCGCCACCTGCCTGGGCAGCCCATTTCAGTGCCTAACCACGCTTTCCATGAAGAAATTCTTCCTGATATCCAATCTAAATCGCCCCTGGCATGACTCATGTCCTGTCACTTGTCACCTGAGAAAAGAGGCCGAGTAATGCAGCAGCCCCGATGGGTTTGGCTCTGCACTGCCAGCTGGATCGCTTCCATTGCTGCAGCCACCCCTGCAGGGCATTTGCCACCATCCAGGAGCCAGTACAGAGATAAAGTACTGGTCACTTTTCTCGTTCCACAGCTTCTAGGGCCAGTTGGATGGCTTTCACCTCTGCAAATTGACTCGATTCACCTTTTCCTTTGGCAGTTTCCGCAACTCACGTGACTCTACACAGCAGCTTTCCAGTGTTTTCCCACAATCTGACAGGACCCAGCAGTAACAGGGCATATTGCTTCTTGTTTTCTGGCAATTTAGTAGATAGTGGGGCCTCTTTGGCATGGCGCACTTCCTCAGGCAATGCTCTGACATCTCTGCCTTCCACAAACACTTCCAGGATCACAGGGTGGCTGGGGCTCCCCATTTGGGCCCGTGGTGCAATCAGTGCTCTGCCCTTACACCACACATCACGATGAGTAGAGGGGATCCTCTCTTTGAACAACCAGCTCTGCACAGGCAATCACAGAGCTCTGCTTCTGTACCAGCCACTTCTGCAGCTGCTCAACCCCCCCTCAGACACCACTGGCACCTCCTTTCCAGCTGGGGTGTAGCTCCTCAGTACCCCCAGCTCCAAACCCTCGAGGTCAACCTCGGGTCTCTGTTTCTTTCTGCCGGAGGCTCCAGGTGGGGCCATGCTCCCCAGCTGCGGTGTAAAGAATGTTTTTTACATCTTGTCCTGCCCAGAGTGCCCTGAGGGCTGCCACACAAACAATCTTCCTTTTGGTCTCTTCAAAGACTTGTTGCTGCTCAGGGCACCACTTAAACAGTTCTTCTTTCAGGTGACCTGATAGGGAGGACTTACAAGTTGACTGTGACCTGGAAACAGCATCCTCCAGAACCCCACAATGCCTAGGAAGGTTTGGGTTTCCTTTTTGTTCACTGGTGGGGACACGGCTGTTATTTTATTAATCACATCTGTTGGGATGTGACAACTCCCATCTTGATTGTCCTCTGCCTCCACCTGGCTGGAGGCAGGGCCCCCTCCTCCTGATCAGAGCATCCATTACCCAGCTCTTATAACTGCAAACCAGAAATCTTCTGCCTGGGGCAGGCAAAATCTTCCTGCCCGTCCAGCATCTCAGCCATTGTTTAGCCTTATGAACAATTACCCAAATCAGGCTCGCAACACACACCAGTACAAACAGTCTGAAGGCATCTGAGGCACTGAGAGGCTGTTAAAGGCTGTAAAGCCCCATCCCGGAGGAGAGGCAGGGCTGGGTAGGCAGCAGGGTAGGCTGGTGACAGGCCCAACACATAGGCCCCGAGGGAGGCAGCCAGCGGCACCAAGGCTGGCTGGAGGATGGTAACGAGTGGTGTACCCCAGGGACCAATACTGCATCCCATCCTGTTTAATGTCTTCATTAACGATCTGGACAGTGGGGCAGAGTTTGCAGATGACACAGAACTGGGGGGAGCAGCGGATACACCAGGAGGTGGTGCTGCCATCCAGAGGGACCTGGGCAGGCTGGAGAAATGGGCTGCAGGAACCTCCTGAAGTTCAACCAGGAGAAGAAGCTCAAGGGCCTGCATCTGGGAACAACCCCAGCGCCGGGACATGCTGGGACGCATCCCAGTGGACGCATCCCAGTGCGTCCCAGTGGACGGCAGCTTGGCAGGGAGGGACCTGGTGGGCCTGAAGGGTGCACGGAGGATGGAGCCGGGCCCTGTTCAGCAGTGCCCGGTGCCAGGACAAGGGGCGATGGGACAAACTGGAGCCCAGGCAGTCCCAGCCGAGCACCGGGGAGCCCTCCCATGCTGTGCGGGTGTCGCAGCCCTGGCACGGGCTGCCCAGAGGGGCCGTGGAGTCTCCTCCTTGGAGAGCTTCTGCAGCCACCTGGGCACCCTGCTGCAGGTGGCCCTGCTGGGGCCAGGACGAGATGGAGCCGGGGCACCCCCAGCCCCTCTGTGCTTCTGTGGGTAGGTGCCATCCTTTCCTCCCTCCACACAATGTTCCTCAGAGGAGAAAAACAGAAAGGTGTAATTGCTGATTTTCTCCACGAGATGGTTCTCAGAGGACTGAAGCAGCAGACACGTAGGATCCAAATACCACATAGGGCTCAAGGCCAATGCTTTCATCATAGCTCTCCCAAAGCAACACAATGTGATAAACAACACAGCAAATGGCAAACGTGGAAAACAGTCATTAACAATTCTGGGGGGTTGTTGCATAGAATCACAGAATATCCCAACTTGGAAGGGACCCACAAGGAACACCAAATCCAGTTCCTAGCTCCACACAGGACCACCCAAAAATCAGACCCTGTGTCTGATGGCATTGTCCAAACGATTCTTGAACTCTGGCAGGCTTGGTGCCGTGACCATGTCCCTGGAGAGCCTGTCCCTGTGTCCGACCACCTCTTGGTGAAGAACCTTTTCCTGATATCCAGCCTGACCCTCTCCTGTCCCAGCTCCATGCCGTTCCCTCGGGTCCTGTCACTGTCACCAGAGAGAAGAGATCAGCACAGCATGACGATCCCTTCCCTTACCAGCCAGCAATGCCGTGCCTGAAGCACCCCAGGATATAGCTGGCCCTCCTGGCTGCCAGGGCACGCTGCTTGCTCAGATTCAACTTGCTTTTGACCAGAACCATCTGGTCAAATCTGGTCCAGAACCACCCTTTCTGCAGGGCTGATCTCCAGCCTCTCGTTCCCCACCTGTACATGTAGCCAGGGCTGCCCCTTCCCAGGTGCAGAATCCAGCACTTGCTCTTGCTAAACTTCATGTGGATGGTGATTACCCAGCCCTCTAATTTATCAAGATCTCTCAGTAAGGCCTCTCTAGCCTCAAGGGAATCAACAGCTCCTCCCAGTTTAGTATCATCTGCAAGCTTACGTAGCATGCATTTGAGTCTTATATCCAGCTAATTTGCTAAAACATCAGAGAAAACTGGCCCTAAAACTGAGCCCTCCTTGCCCTTGTATGGCAAGAAAGGGATCCAGCACGGGAAAAGAGGAGGAAACGCATACGTCAGCACCCAAAGTAAATACACACCAGCACCACGACGCACAGGAGCCAATCCGGGAACAATGTCCCCAGCCAGGTACAATAGCCCCAAGTGCGATCTGACGCGCTCCGAACAAACCCACTGTGATCGCACACCCTTTGAGCCCTACATTGGGCAACAAAAGAGGCGCTTGGGGGTCAGCCCTGGCAGAGAGCTCGGCACCACCCAGGCCACGGCTCTGTTCTCAGTGCAGCATGGTCACACGCCACGAGCACAGCACTGCATGATCTGCCAGGAAGAGAGTAAACTCCGTCCTGGGCAGGCCCAGTACGTGAGCCCATTGCAAGCTGGTTGCAAGCCCATTGCAAGTTTATCAGGAGCCCATTGCACACCTGTTACAAGCTCATTGCAAGCTTATCGTCAGCCTATTAGAAGCCCCTTGCTAGCCCCTTTCAGGTCACCTGTAAGCCCCTTGCTAGCCCATCGCACCCCCAGCACTGAGGCAAGGGGGGAGGCTGGGAAGCGAGGCTCGGAGCCAGGATCAAAGAAACCACGACATGCGCAGGGAGAGGCTCAGGCCTCCCCGGAGGGAATTTCCCAGCCTGGGCTCCCCTCCCTTCTGGTTCAAGTTACTTGGAGGCTATGGGGCCTCGTTGATCCCAGGAAGGAGCCCCGCTGCCCAGCCTCCTCAGCGCAGCCCCACGCAGGCATCGCACCTTCAGGGCCCCACGCTGCAGGGGCTTCCCACCCCCTGCCTTCAACCAGCCCTTTAATCCACCACTTTTGCAGCTGGTTTTCCTTAAACCACTGAAAGCAAAGCTAAGGGCACAGGGGTGAGAGGCAGGTGACTTGAAGCAAAACCTCTCCCCGGATGGCCCGAAACAAGAGACATCCCTGGGAAACGTCACCAGCTGGAGGCAACGGGAGGAAGGCGTACCTTTCTGGAGCCTCCAGACATCAGCTCTATTGGACAGCCAAAGCCTCATTGCTCTTGGGAAGAGCTTTATTAAAAGCCTGGCTCGCACACAGCCGCAGATGCTTGCAGAGATGCAATTTGGATCGATCTGCAGCGAGGCTGGGTGCTCTTTCCCCAGGTGAGCAGGCTCCAGCTGCAAAGCAAGGGCGATCGTCCCAGCCCAGGGAGCTGGGAGCATCACAGGGATGTTCAGAAACACCTGGTGGCCAATGAGGATTCGAGCTCTTTGATGGGTTTGCAGTGCCAAAGCACCCTCAATGCCCACCCTACTTTCCAGGTGGATGTTCAAAAATCAGGACCAGGGATCTGGCTTCCTGAGACTTGCTAAATTGTTTTGCCTGCAGTCAAAACATCGAGACACTTAACACTTATTGACAGAGGCCCAAAACATCGAGGAGCCACTTAGCACTTACTGATACAGGCCATTGCAAGCTCGCTGAAGGCCCATTGCAAATCCATTGCAAACCCATTGCAAGCCTGTTGCAAACCCATTGCAAGGGTGGGTTGCTATCAGTTCCCTATATCCCATCCTATTGCACCCAAGCCCCCAGCTCACCAGTCTGCATCATCTGTTGAATTAACTTTAATTAAACCTTTTCTTTTTTTTAACAGCCAGGCTGATGTTGTGGGGGATTGGTGCCCCGAGGCATGAGACCCAGCCTTTCTCCCCTCGAGCCTCACCCAGGGGATTGAGCCTGCCCAAGGGGCATGGACCAGCCCAGGGCCTTGCCAGGAATTTGTTAAATCCAAAGTAATTAAAAAAAAGGGGGGGGAGGGTGAGGGTGAGAAGAGGGCAGAGCAGAGGAATTAAGTTGCCTTTTCACAGCCCAGCTGTGCTCCCCGCTGCCAGATGTTGGAAAAACGATGGATGCCCAAAAGCCAAAAGAGAAATAAAATCTCTTCTTTCCGCTTCCTGCTTGCAGAGCCCCTGGGCTGGCCAGGGCCTTATCCCATCACTCCCAACCCAGCCGGCTCAGCAGAGCCCACCGACAGCCTCGCTGGGCCTCTTGGCCTCATTAGGGCTCATTAACAAAGCGTCAGTCTCACTGCGGTCACGGGGGCTGCTGTCCCGAGCTGTCAGTGCCCATTAGGAGCTGGGTCCCGTGGGCTGGGAACAGGACGGGGCTGGGAGGATCAAAGGCAACGGGTGTCCGGCTCCAGCCGGGCAGAATAATTTAATAGAGAGGCTTACGTGGCTTTTTTACAAGTTTTTGTTTCTATTACCTTTTTTTCTCTTTGCTATTACCAGTGTCGATTCTACCTGTGAAACCTTCGCTGCAGCCCCTCTGCCAGCCCCTCCATCCTCTCCTTTCTCCCCACCACTGCAACCCTCTCCCCAGTGTTGCAATTTGGGGAATTCTTGTTCAAGTGCTTTCAGGATAGCGACAAAACATCCTGCTTAAGTACAGGCTCAAACTCTGTTGGGGAAGGCTTATTATTTTTCAGGAAAAAAAAAAAAAATCTGACCATACTGAAATCTCTTCTCAGGTGTATTTTGTCCAGACAGTGCTGAAAGAATCAGGGAGAAGGGGGTCACTGGTTTCACAGAGTTAGAAAATCTGTGCTAGGACAGTTTTCTCAGGGTGTTCAGGTACCAGAAATGAAAATCCCTCACTCCTGTAAACTCATCGGTGCTCGTGCTGCTGCTGGGGCCCTCACTGGGGTGTATTGTACGAAGCAGTGCCCTGGGAGCAATGCTAAATGTATCGAGGCTAAATGCACCGATGCTAAATGCCCCACTGATGCTGAATGCCCCGGCACGCACAAGGGCACAGAAACGTCCCCAGGAGCACTGGGCTCACCCTGCCTTGACGTGCTGGAGGAAACTCCCATTGCACCAGCCAGGTGCAATGTGATTTCTGCCACCCCGCTGCACAGCCCGGCAGCGCATGGGGTCAGGGCACATCGGCCAAACCGACAGCACCGGCTCCCTTCCGGGGTCAGGACCCCCATCCCCCCTCCACTGCAAACTCCCACCGCCGTCCTCTGTCACCCCTAATCCTCCTGAACAAAGGGAGCTTCCAAACCAACTGGCACGATTTAAATAAGAGCCGGCGGGATCGAGGGAGGCGATGTGGGGAGTTCCTGGCGCTGGGATCCCCAGCCGAAAGGCAGGGCACAAATCCGAGCCGCTTGCTCCAATTTGGGCTGGTGGGTATGCAAGGAGGAGATGGGGCAGTTCTTAAGGCTGGTAAATTAAGTGTGTAATGGCAGGGAGATTAACGCACCCCTCTGAGACAGGCTGACACGGCCAGACATGCGGTGGTTTGGGACAGACAGACGGACGGACGGACCGGTGCTGGCAGCGCGGGGCTGGAGAGGGGCTGGAGCTGACACCAAGTGGATGGAAGCTGAAATTTCTGCTCGGTGAGAGGAAACAGGAGGCTCGAGGTAAAAACAGGGGGATTGCAAGAAAACTTCCCCCGCTGGCAACAGCGCTCATGACCCACTTAAGTTGTACAAAAAAAAAAAAAAAAAAGGGAAAAAAATGCAAGTTTTGGCCACGCAGAGCTCTGAAGACGAGCCCTCCCCTCCTGCAGCCTGTCCTTGCAGATGTTTCATCCACGCGTTGGGTTGGAGCACCCCAAAAAAGGATCCGGGAGGGATTTTATCGCCACCCGGCCCCGCTGAGCCCCTTCAGTGCCGGTGGTTGCCAAACTCCCCAAGGGCTCCAGAACCCAGGGGGGTTTCCGCCTCTTCCAGCCCCCCGCTGGCATCCAGAACAAGCCGGGGACAGAGGCGTAGGCACGAGGCGAGCTGCGTCACTGGGTGATTTCCTTTGGAAAAATACCTGAATTCATGGCAAAAAATAAAAAAATAAAACAACCCCCCAGAGGCAACTCGGCAGCTTGCATAACCCGCCCGGCCCCTTTCCTTGCGTTCCTGCCCTGCCCTGGAGCCCTTCCAGCGGCGCCGTGCGCGGCCAGGGGCTTTGCAGGGGGCGATGCTTTGGGGGTGATGATGCTCTGGGGATGTTGCTGGCAACCGCTGTGACCCTCGGGGAGGAAGGATTTGGGAGCAATTTGCTCGGAAAAAGGGGTCAGGCAAAATGCAAGCCCTGGGAAGGGCAGTGACCCCTGTGCCACGTCCCAGGAGGATGTGAGGGACGGGTGCGAGTCAACCCAAGGGGCTTTGGGACCCCCGTGGCACCAGAGGGCAGGGGCAGAGCCCCCTTGCACCCCCCGGGGATGTGAATCGGGGTCCCGGTGGCACCGTGAGCCCACCCGGGCAGCGCGGGGCCCATAGGTAGGCGGATGTGAGCCAGCTCCGTCCCCGGGCCTCGCTCCCACCAGGAAATATCCGGCCCCATTGTTCGCGGGGATGCGCCGCGTCCGCGCTTTGTTCCCCGGCGCCCACCCGCTCCTCATTATCCGCACAAATATTTGTGCCCGCCAAGCCCACGCGGGGCGGCTGGGCCACACCTCGCTGAGCGTCCCCCCCCCTCCCCCCCCACCGAGATTTGGGGCCAAAAGCAGCATTTTTTTTATTTTTATTTTTTTTAATATATTTTTTTTTAACATCCCCTTGCGGCTGGAGGGAAATTTCCTCCTGGAAACCCAGCCCTCCGTGTGTTTGGAGGCTGAATGGCCACCCCGCTGGGTGGAAACAATGAGGATTTCTGCTTAAAAGCTTTTCCTGCCCGGCTCCCCGGTGCGAGCACGGGAAGAGCGTGGCGGGAGCGCGGTGCCGGTGGCCGTGCCGCAGGTGCGACGTCGGCACGCGGGGCCCAGCCCGGTCCCAGCTCGCTCCTGCGCCCCGGAGCCCGAGGGGTGCCGGCCTTGCATGGGGCCCATCGCCGTGACCCCAAAACGTGGAGGTGAAGCCGTCGCCTTTTTGGGTTGAAAAACGCCTGGTTTGGGCCACCGGCTGCTACGGAGCTGTTTGACGTGCGGGTGCTCGTGGGTCCCAGAGGGCCGGCGGGGGGCTGCGCCCATGGGTGCTCCCCGCTACTGGGCGCTGCCTGCGCAGGGAAGGGGGCGAAAAAAAAAAAAAAAAGGGGGGGGAAAGGGAGAAAAAGGGAGAAAGGCTCCTTGTGCAGCCCCGAGCCCGGGCCTGCAGGCACCGCATCGCAGGGCAGGCGTCGCCCCCTCGTGGCGGCTGCAGCGAAGCCCGGGTGGGGGAGTCCCGGCCCCCGGTGGCTGCTCCGTGCCCAACACCGGCCTCGGGCGCTGGGTGGGAGCCCCCGCGCCCTGTGCAGCCCCCTGAGAGCCCCAAAGCCGCAAGTCCCTGCTGCAAAGCCTGGGGCCCCTCGTGCAAATGCTCGAGCCCCAGGTGCAGAACAGAGCCCCCCCCCCCCAGCAAATCCGTGTCCCCCCCCTGCAAATCCGTGTCCCCCCCTGCAAATCCGTGTGGTCCCCTGCAAATCCGTGTCCCCCCCCCCGCAAATCCGTGTGTCCCTTCTGCAAACCTTCTGCAAATCCGTGTCCCCCCCCCCCCCGTGCAAACCCCTGCACGCCGTTGCAGACCCGGGAGTGCCGTGCCCGAAGCCTCGCGCCCCGTTGCACACCCAGGAGCCCTTCGGGAGCACCGGGCGGGGGGGGTCAGAGCCCGGCCCCAGCCCCCAGCCCCATTTGCTCCTGCTTGAGGCTGTCCGTCCCTCCGTCCGTCCGTCCCCGCCGAGGGAAGCCCCCCCGGGGGACAGCGGGCTGGGGGCGCCGATGCTGCTCGTGGGCGCCCCGGATGCGCCGCTGCAATTAGCCCGCGGCAATTAGCCGCAATTAGCCGCTAGGCTGCTGCTCGAGCGAGCCCCTGCAGCGACCAAGGGGGCGTGGGGCGGTCCCCTTCGGACCTGGCGTGTCCCGGGCTCGCCGCGTGCGCCCCGGTTCTGCGGCATTGCTGCGTGCACCCCGGTTTTGCACGCTTGGCGATCGCATCCCAGTTTTGCACGCTTGCTGCTTGCCCCCCGCTTTTGCCCGCTTGCTCATGGCAGCCCGGTTTTGCACTCTTGCTGTTTGCAGCCCGGTTTTGCACACTTGACGATTGCATCCCACTTTTGCGCGCTTGCCGCTTGCACCCCGTTTTTGGAGGTTTGCCGTTTGCACCCCGTTTTTGCACACTTCCTGTCTGCTCCCCAGTTTTGCACACTTGCCGCTTGCTCCCCACTTTCGCACACTTGCCGCTTGCACCCCACTTTTGCACACTCGCCCCATGCCCCCCCGTTTTTGCACGCTTGCCCCCAGCCTTGCACGCTCGCCGCTTGCCCCCCGGTTCCGCCCCCCGCTCCCAGCCTCCCGCCGCCCCCCCCTCCGCTCCCGGGGCAGCGCGCGGGCAGCCCCGCCCCCGTCGCCATGACGACCCGGCCGGGGCCCCCCCCCCCCTTCCCTTCCCTTCCCCTCCCCTCCCCTCCCCTCCCCGTTGCCATGGCGAGCGCGAGCCGCGGCAGGCCGAGCCCCGGGCGCGAGGCGCAGGGGTCGTGTCCGGCGGGCCGGCGAGGCGCTGATTGGGCGCGCGGCGCACGTGACGCGCGGCGGCATGCAAATGAGCCCCGGCCGCCCGCCGCCGCGCCGCCGCCTGAGGGAGCGCCGAGCCGCCCGGCCCCGCCCCGCCCCGCCCGGCCCCGCCCCCTGCCCGCCGGCCCCGCCCCCTGCCCGCCGGCCCCGCCCCTCCCGCCGGCCCCGCCCCGCCCCGCCGGCCCGCGCGGCCGCAGCCCCCGGAGGCGCCTCCGTCATGGCCGGCGGGAGCCGCTCGGCCCGGGCCGCGGGGCCGCAGGTACCGGGAGCGCCGCGCCGCGCCTCGCGGCCCCGGCGGCTTTGTCTGGGCCGGGGGATGGGGAGGGGGAAGGGGAGGGGGGGGAGAGAACGGGGCCGGGGGGGGCGGGGCCGGGCCGCGCCGCGCACGCGTCCGTGTGGCCGTGTGGCCGCGGGGCCGCGCCGCCGCCGTGCCTCAGTTTCCCCCCCCCGCCGCCCCGGCGCGGCCCCGGGCACCGGCAGCGCCCCGCGGGTACCGGCAGCGCCGCCCCGCCCCCCCCCAACCTCGGCTCCCCCCGCCCGCCGCCCCCCCGGGTCCCCCTTCCCCCCCCCCCCCGTCCCCCCCCGCCCCCCGGTTTTGCCTCCCCCCGGGGGGGCTCCGGCACCCACCGAGGGGGGCCCGGGGCCGGGCGGGGGGAGCCGGGGCTGCCCCTCGGCAGGGTTCCGGCTCCGGCAGGGCCCGGCGTGGCCGCCCCCAGCCCCTCGCCCCCCGCCCGGTACCGGTGCCGGTGTCCCCGGGGCCGCGGTGCCGCCAGGACCGGCACCCGCAGCGCTGCACCCGGCCGAGGGAGCGCGGCCGCTGGGCGCGGGGCACGGAGCACGGTTCCCGCCCGGGCGGCGTCGAGGCCGGCACATGGCGGACACGTGGCAGCGGTCAGAGCCGGGGCACGACGCGAGGCGCCACGGCCCTGCGGCGGGGACACCGGGATGAAGCGGCGCCGGGGACGGCGACACCAGGCCGTGGAGCAGGGATGGGCCTCAGGAGACGTGCCCGGGCACCGTGGCACCTGAGCCACTGCGCTGCTGGTGTCCCCACGCGCATCGGGGCAGCGGCGCCCTCCAGGGACACGGCGCCGCGGGCAGTCACGCGCTGCCAAGGCCGGGGGACGTCGCCGCTGCCACGTCCCCTGGGCCTGCCACCCGGGTGCGGCGCCGGGTTTTGTCCGTGCCATGCCATGGCGTGGCCAACGGGGTCACCCGCCGTGGCCACCAAGGCCACCTGCTGTGGCCACCGTGGCCGCTGTCCATGGTGGAGCACCCGGCGCCGCTGTCCCTGGTGCTGGCCGTGGCACCCGCCGTGGTGGCGCCCGCTGTGGTGGCACCCACGGGGGCTCAGCCGGGACGTGTGGCGGGGCCACCGCTGGGCAGGTGGCCGGAGGCCCCTCGGCACCTCTGGGAGCGCCAGGACGCGGTGGCTGCGGGCGGTGGCAGCAGAGCCACCAGGTCCTGGTGGCCACGGCCCGGTGGCGTGGGCATGGCGCTGGCGTCGGCCGGGGTCGCGGTGGTGCTGGAGGTGCTGGAGGTGCTCCTGCTCCGTCCTGCTGCTGCCCTGGGACCTCCCTGCGGCCTCGACAGCACCCAGCGCCCTCCGTCCCTGTCCTCCTCCTCCCGCCCTTCCATCCCTCCCAGTCCGTCCCTTGCCCGCTTCCTTCTGTCCTCCCCTTTGTCCCCTCCGTCCATCCTTTCTTCCTTCGGTTCCTCTCCTTCCACCCCTTCCGCCCCCTGGCCTCCCCTCCCACCCTTCGGCCCTTTCCTTCGCTGCTCCCTGCCGCCCTTCCCTCCCTGCGCCCCGTGCCACTCCTGTCCTGCCGTCCGTCCGTCTGTCCTTCCCCCCATTCGTACATTTCCTACTTCCGTCTGTCGGTCCTTCCCTCCCTCCCTTCGTCTTTGTCCGTCCTTCCTTCTCTGCTTTTCCTCCTTCCTTCCACCCCTGTCCCCCTTCCTTCGTCCCTTCCGTACTTCCGTCCTCTGTCCTCTTTCTGTCCGTCCCTCCCTCCCTCCGTACTTTCGTCCATCCCTGCCTTTTTTATCCATCCGTCCCTCTTCCCTCGCTCCCTTCATCCCTTTCCTCCCTCCTCTCCCCACCCTTCCCTCCCTCCTTTTGTCCCCTTCCTCTCTCATCCGTCCGTCCGTCCTTCTCTCCTTCCCTCCCTTTGTCCCTTCCCTCCCATCCATCCGTCTGTCCGTTTGTTCCTCCCCTCCGTCTGTCATTCTGTCTTTCCTTGTCCTTCCCTTCGCCCCCTTCCCATTTCCTCCTGTCTGTCCTTCTGTCCGTCCTCCCCCCTCAGCCCTTTCCTGCATCCATCCGTCTTTCCCTCCCTTCCTCTCTTTGCTTCCTCCCGTCCCTTCCCTACTTCCTTCTGTCCCCGTCCCCCGTCCCTTTGTCCCTTCCGTCTGTCCCTCCGTTCCTTCTGGCTGTTCTTCCTCCCTTCATCTCCTTCCATCTTCCCTCCTTCCTCCCTTCCCCACTTCCATCTGTCCGTCCCTCCCATCCACCCTTCCGTCCCTTCTTCCACCCGTCCCTCCATCCCTTCCGACCTCTGTCCCCGGCCCTCCTGTCCTTTGTCCCTTTCCTGCTTCCTTCTTTCCTTCTCTCCCTCCCCTCATCCCTTCCCTTCCTGTCCGTGCTTCCCGTCCGTCACTCTGTCTGTCCTCCCCCTTCCCTTCCTTCTGTCCTTTACATCCTCCCTACATCCCTTCCCTCCGTCCGGCTGTCCGTCCGTCCGTCCGTCCCTCCTTCCTTCCCCTCACCGTTCCCACTCCTGTCCATCTTTCTGGCCATCCTTCCTTCTGCCCGTCCTTCCCTCCGTCCCCTCAGCACTTTCCCCTTTCCCCAGTGCCTGGAGGCTCATCCCGTCCCCATCCCATCCCTGTCCTGTCCCATCCTTGTCCCTTCCCATCCCCATCCCATCCCGTCCCCATCCCATCCCTGTCCTGTCCCATCCTTGTCCCTTCCCATCCCCATCCCATCCCCATCCCGTCCCCGTCCCCATCCCTGTCCCATCTCATCCTTGTCCCTTCCCGTCCTCATCCCGTCCCCGTCCCGTCCCCGTCCCATTCCCCTCCCGTCCCACCCCGCCGCTCGCTCAGCACCCAGGGCCAGGCAGGATCCAGCCGGGGCGCCCCGGTGGCACCCCCAGGATGGGGGCACCCAGACACCGGGGGGCCTCCAGAGCCCTGGAGGCTCCCGCCCAGATCTGCGGGTGGCTGGGGGGAAGAGGAGCAGTGGGGGCCTCGGCGCGTGGCTCCGTCCGTCCCTCTGTCCCACCGCCCAGCCCTGTGTCCCTCTGTCCCTCTGTCCCGCCCTCCGTCCCACCTACCCTGGGGCCCCCCGCAGCACCCCAGCACCGCTCCCCCAGCCCCAGCCCCGTGAACCTGGGAGCCGCTGGGCACGTGCGTTCCCCGACACAGCCCTGGGGGGCCAGGGGGCTGCGAGTGCCCAGCCCCAGCCCCCAGCCCGCAGCCGGGCCTGGGGGCAGGAAGCAGCGGGGAGGGGGCCGGGCCCCCCGCCGCCGCCTTTGAGGTGCCGCAGGAAGGTGCCAGCAGCGGGGCGGAGGCACGAGGCTGGGGGACCCCGGTCAGGACCCTTGGGCCCCCCTGCCTGGGGGTCCCCGCTGGGAGGTGCCCCCCTCACCCAGCTCCGTCTCCCCCCAGCTCTAGCCTGACCCCTGCCGCCTCGCGCGGCCCCGGCCGGCCGCCATGGAGAACGAGCAGCTCCCGGCACCCCCGCAGCCGCCCTCCAGCAGCGCCGGCGGCACCGGCACGACGCCCAGCAGCACCGGCACCGGCCGCCCGCCTGCCCCCCAGATCTCCGTCTACAGCGGCATCCCTGACCGCCAGACCGTCCAGGTAGGGCGGCGCCTGGCGGGAAGACGCCCGGAGTATTTGGGACGCCGGGAACGCGGTCCGGAATCAGAACATGGGAAACAAACCCAAAAACGGGGCCGGGTTGGGCTTGGAGCGGGTCAGATCCGGCGCCGGGTTCAGAACAGAGAAAACCCCCCGGGCGCTGGGAGGTCCTGGTTCAAGGGCGACGCTTACCGGCGTTACGGGGTGCCGGGGTCGGGGCAGGCGTTTTGGGGACGCTGCCGCCGCCCCGCAGGTGATCCAGCAGGCGCTGCACCGGCAGCCCAACACGGCGGCGCAGTACCTGCAGCAGATGTACGCCGCGCAGCAGCAGCACCTGATGCTGCAGACGGCCGCCCTGCAGCAGCAGCACCTCACCAGCGCCCAGCTCCAGAGCCTGGCCGCCGTGCAGCAGGTAGGGCCCCCCCCCCCTCACCCCCACCCAGCACGCTGCGGGGGGCACCCGTGGGTGCTGCGCTTTCGGTGACGCTCTGCTCCTTGCCCCGCAGGCCAGCCTGGCGGCCAACAGGCAGAGCGGTTCCTCGGGCGCCAACGGCAACCAGGCGGCACCAGCGCAGCAGCCCACGGTGAGTCCCCGGCCCCGTACCCCCCCGCCGCCGCGGCACGGCCCCCCCCCCCGCCCCCAGCCGGCCCGGCAGCCCAGCCTTCTCCCACCGCCACCCCCCCCCCCCCCCCCCTCCCCGTTTGCAGATCAACCTGGCGACGTCGCCGGCGGCCGCCCAGCTCCTGAACCGGGCGCAGAGCGTCGCCCCCGGCACGTCGGGCATCGCGCAGCAGGCCGTGCTGCTGGGCAACACCGCCTCGCCCACCCTCACCGCCAGCCAGGCCCAGATGTACCTGCGGGCGCAGATGGTAAGAGGCGCCCTGCCTCACGGCGCTGGGGGGGCGGCCGGGACCCACAGGGGCGGCCGGCAGCGCGCCGCGAGGCCGCCGGGACCCGTAGGGTACCCGCCGGTGCTGGGCACCCACCTGCGGAGGAACCTTGAGGATGCGCAAAGGCCCTAGGGTGCCCTTCGCCGTGCTGTGGGGTGGCCTGGACATAGTGGGGTGTCCATCGCTCCTCCATGGGGTAACCAGACCCTACAGAGAGCCCTTTACCCTGCTGTGGGGTGTCCAGGCTCCGTAGGGTGCCTGTCACACTGCTGTGGGGTGCGCCTGTAGGGAGCACCTGAGCCCATAGGGTGCCCGTGGCACTGCTGGGGGTGCCCAAACCCCACAGGGTACCCACACCCTCCTCTGGGGTCCTCAGACCCCATAGGGTGCCCGTTGCCCCACCCTGGCGTGTCCAGGCCCCACTGGGCACCTAGGCCCTATAGAGTGTGCCCCGCGCTGCTGGGGGGTGCCCAGGCTGTGTAGGGCGTCCATCCTATGGGGTTAAGGACCATTAGACTTCATGGAGTGCTTTCACCCTGCTGGGGGTGCCCAGACCCCGACAGACACCCAGACCCCACAGGGTGCCCCTCGCCCTCACCACGGGGTGCCCAGACTCCAGGGGGTACCCATAGGCCTATTGTAGGGTGCCTGGCCCCAAGAGGGTGCCCTTGGCCCTGGGCAAGGGGTGTCAGACCCCATGGGATGCCTACACCCTATAGGGTGTTCCCCACAGCACTGGGGGTGCCCAGACCCCACAGGGTGCCTCTGATACGGGGTGCTCAGACCCCACGGGTACCCACAGGTCATACCCCACGCTTCTGCCACCCCACGAGGATGTTTCTGGGGGACACACACGTGTAGGGTGCCACCCCCACGCACTGGGGACATGCACCCACTCTTCTCTCCGCCCCAGCTCATCTTCACGCCCACGGGCCCCGTGAGCGCCGTCCGGCCCGAGAGCCCCGCGCCCGCCCCGCCACCGGCCCCGCCGCCCGCCCCGCCACCCGCCGCCCCCCAGGTGAGCCCCCCAGTGAGGGGGTAAGGCCCCCCCGGCACCCCTTTGTCCCCCCCCCACCCCTTTGCCAGCTCCCCCCCGCTGACCCGCTGCCATTGCAGGTGCACAGCCTGGCGCTGCGCCCCGCCGGCCCCCACCTCCCCGCCCTCGCCATGAAGCCCCCCGGCTGCCCCCCCCGGGCCGGCCCCCCCCGGGTCCCCCTACCCGAGACCCCCGGCGACCACCTCAAAAAGGCCGAGGGCCCCGAGGCCCGCACCCACCCCCTGGCCCGCGCCGCCGCCCCCGCAGCCGCCCACCCGCTCGTCGCCCCAGGTAAGGTGCTGCGCCGTGGGGGGTGGCGGGGGCGTGGGGCACCCGTTGGGTGCTGGGGGGGGGGGACCCAGTGAGAGGCGCAGGAAGGGAGGCTGCAGGGCATTCACCCTACAGACTGATGGTGGGCCCTGTAGGGCCTGCGCGGGACCTGCAGCCCTTCTGGAAGTCGGGGCTGGGTGAGCCGAACGGGGCCGGCTCTCAGCTGAACGGCCTGCGGGGTTGTTCGCTCTGAAGCCTAATGATGGCCCTCGCTGGCGTTTGCGGTGCGGCAGCACCCCTGCCTGCCTTCGGGACCCGCGGGCCGCTAGAAACCCCGGGGCCAGGGCTGGCGGGGCAGTGAGGCTGCGGGCCAGAGGGGCGAGGGGGTTCCTCCCCACAGCTCGCCTACCGGGCCGAAGGCTGTTCGCTCCCCGGGCACCCAGCACCCTGCTGGGGTGACCCAGCCTCGGGGTGCTGTGCCGATGCGCCTCCCAGAACGGGGACCCCACCGGGACAGCCTCACCCCGGCCACCAAGCCGGTGCAGCAGCTGGCACCTGTTGTCACTAGGGCCCAGGGTGAACGGGTGCCAGGCCGGGCGCAGCCTCGCGGGGAGGGGGCCCCAGGCGGAGCTGGGGGAGACGTGCCGGGGGCGAGGCGCCGGTGACGATGCCGCGGGCCCTGTCCCCGCAGCCTACGCCCCGCTGCAGCCGCCCCAGTTCCTGCAGCAGCCGCCGAAGCCGATGCAGCAGCAGTTCGTCATCCAGCAGCAGCAGCAGCAGCAGCAGCTGGCGCCCCGCGGGCAGCCCCCCCCGGGGCCGGCCGCCCCCCAGCTCCAGCCGCTGCCCCCCGCCAGCCCTGGCCCGGTCCCCCCGCCCAAAGCAGGGGCCGGCCCGGGGGTCCCCCACGGGGCGGGGGCCGATGGCGCCGCCCCCAACGGGCACCCCGGCTGCCACGGGGCCCCCCGCAAGTTCCAGCACGCCTCCGCCGTCATCCTGCAGCTGCAGCCCGCCGGTGCCACGGTGAGGGCCCCCCCGGCCCCCCGGTGCCCCCCCATCCGGCTGGCGAGAGCTGGGGGGCACGGGGGGGGGGTCCTGGTCTGTGCGGGGGGTGCATGGGGAGGCGCGCTTGCTGCGGGCAGGTGCACGTGGGTGTGCGTGCGTCTCCGGGCACGGACACGCGTCTGCCCCGTGCACGCGTGTGCCTGACACGCACACAGGCGTGCGGCCGCCTTCGCGCCAGGCCAGCGCACGCGCGTGTGGCCGGTCGCCGCCAGTGCGTGCGCAGCCCCGGTCCCCGTGCGCAGGGGCACGGGGGGGGGGGGGGTCCGTGCACCCCAGCCCCGCGCACCGCATGCGGGCGTGACCCACGCGCGGGCGCCCCGTCGGCGTGCGGGCATCGTCGGGCCGTGCCCGTGCCCATGCCCGCTCACCAGGCCCCAGCCCCGGCGCGTGCACGGGCCGGCCCCCGCGGTGCCCCCGTGCCGGGGGGGCCCTGACGCTGTCCCCGCCGCAGCCCCCGCTCAGCGTCCCCGAGGGCGCCCGCCGGGACCCGCTGCCCGCCGAGAGGAGCGCCGAGAGCCCGCCCGCCGCCCCGCCGCAGCCCCCCGCCCTCTCGCCGCCCGCCGCCCCCCCGGGCCCCGAGGCCCCCCCGGGCGAGCGGCCCCCCGCTCACGGTAAGCGCCGGGGGGGGGCAAACTGAGGCACGGGCGGGGGCGGGGCCGGCACCGGGGCTGCGGGGGGGCTGCGGGGGCTCCCCCGGGGGTCTGCGAGGCGAGACCCGAGGGCGCGGGGCTGGGGAGGCCCCGCCCCTCCTCGAGGCCCCGCCCCCTGATTTGCATGACCACGCCCGCTGTCCGCTTGGCCGCGCCCTCCCCCCAAGCCCCGCCTCCTTCTGTCCCCGCCCCCTCTCGCGGAGGGCTCCGTCCCCCCCTCCCCGGCGGCGCCGCGCGCAGGCGCGCGCGAGGCGGCCGCGCCGGCCAATGGGGGCTTGGGGGCGTGGCTTCTGGCCCGGCCCCGCCCCGCCCCGCGCAGCCGCCGCCGCCGCCCCGGCCCGGCCCGGCCCCGCCGCCGCCTTTGTCCCCGCGCCGCCGCCGCCGAGCGCCGCCCGCGCCGCCTTTGTCCCCGCCATGGCGCCGCCGGGGCCGCCGCGCCGCTGAGCGCCGCCGGTGAGTGCGCGCCCGGCCCCGCCCCGCCCCGCCGCCCCGGCTCGGCCCGGCCCGGCCCGGCCCGGCCCGGCGGGCGCTGACCTCACTTCCGCATCCGCCCCCGGCCCGGAGCCGTCCGCCGCCGCGGCCCGGGCGCAGGTAGGGCGGGGGGGGGGAGCGCGGCATCGGCAGGGCCCACCGGGGCCCGCCGCCACCGCTGGGCCGCGCCGCGCCGCGCCGCGGGGTCCTGGCGGCGGCTCCCGGGGGGGGCGGCGGGGCCGGGGGGGTGCCCGGCGAGGGCCCGGCGGGGGCGGCCGCGGCCCGGTTGCGCGGGGCCCCGCGTCAGCGCGGCGTCAGCGCGGCCCCCCCGGGGCTGACGGGCGTCCTCGCCCCCGCAGAGCCGGGCGCCGACCGCGTTCATGCGCAGCCCGACGCCAGCGCTCCCGGCATGACCTCGGGGAACGGGAGCTCTGCCTCCACCGTCGCCGGCGCCGCCCCGCACAATGGTGAGAACAAACCGCCCCAGGCCATAGTGAAGCCCCAGATCCTGACGCACGTTATCGAGGGGTTCGTCATCCAGGAGGGGGCAGAGCCGTTCCCGGTACGCGTGCGGCCGCCCGCGGCCTCCTCCTCCTCCTCCTCCTCCTCCTCCTTCCCCGCCGGGGCTCTCGGTGCGCCCCCGCGGCGGGGCCGGGGTCCCCGCTGACGCCCCTCCCGCAGGTGGGGCGGTCCTCGCTGCTGGTGGGGAACCTGAAGAAGAAGTATGCGCAGGAGCTGCTGGCCGAGAAACTCCCGCAGCAGGACAACACCACCACCACCGACTCGGAAATGGAGGAGCCCTACATGCAAGGTAGCGCCCGGCCCCCTGAGCCGAGCGCGACAGGGAGGGGGCGCCGGCTTCTCCTTCCCTCTCTCCCCCGTTCCCCGCCCGCGGCTGAGCTGGCTGCGTTTCTCTCTCTGGGTGTCCCTCCGCGCCCCCCAGAATCCAAAGAGGAGGGGAACCCCCCGAAGCTGAAGTGCGAGCTCTGCGGCCGCGTCGACTTCGCCTACAAGTTCAAGCGCTCCAAGCGCTTCTGCTCCATGGCCTGTGCCAAGAGGTAACTCGGGGGCCAGCCCCCTCCCCGTGCACCCCTTGGAGGCCCCCCCCGGCCCCCCTCTCTCACCCCCTCTCCTCCGCAGGTACAATGTGGGGTGCACAAAGCGCGTGGGCTTGTTCCACCCCGACCGCAGCAAGCTGCAGAAACCTGGTGGCCCCCCACACGGGCGCCGCCGCACCTGCAAGGTGCCCACCCTGAGCAAAGACACCAAGAAGCAGGTGAGGATGGGGGTGGGCACGACTCGTCTCCAAAGCTGGGGGAGCGCAGGCGGGCGAGCTCCGAGGCCGGTGCTGCCCGGTCGCTCCGTCCCGCAGACGCCGGTTTCTCTCCCGACGGGCTCGGTGCCTCTCTCTGTGACGGCGTCGCTGCAGCTCAACCACAGCCAGGAGGACTCGAGCCGCTGCTCGGACAACTCGAGCTACGAGGAGCCGCTGTCCCCCATCTCGGCCAGCTCGTCCACCTCGCGCCGGCGCCAGGGCGACCGCGACCTCGAGCTGCGCGACATGGAGCTGCCTGACATGCACATGCGGGACCTGGCGGGCATCGGGCACCGCTTCCTGCCCAGCGAGCCCAGCAAGTGGAACGTGGAGGACGTCTACGAGTTCATCCGCTCGCTGCCAGGTGAGGAGCGCGGGGTGCCAGGGGGTTGGGGGGGACACAGACGGTTTTTGGGGTGGTACTGAACGTGGCCACGTCCCCACAGGCTGCCAGGAGATCGCGGAGGAGTTCAGGGCGCAGGAGATCGACGGGCAGGCGCTGCTGCTGCTGAAGGAGGACCACCTCATGAGCACCATGAACATCAAACTGGGCCCGGCCCTCAAGATCTACGCCCGCATCAGCATGCTCAAGGACTCCTAGAGCCGGGGCCACCGGCCCGCACGAACGCTCCTGGCGGGGTGGGGAGGGGGGACCCATGCCCCCCCCTCATCCCTGCCCAGCTTGGGGGCTGCAGGGTGGGATGGGGAGGGAGGGCAGGGGGGGATCCACTTGCTGAGCACAAATGGCCTCGGGGCAGCCCCCCCTGCGCCCCGCAGCCAGGCCGGGGCGCAGCTCTGCTGCAGGGGTGTGTACATAGCCCGTAGCGATAGCTTCCCCTTGGGTCTGCCCCGTGGGGTGGCCCCTTCTCCGGCAGGGAGGGCCCCCGTGCCCCCCGGAACGGCAGGGCGAAGCAGGACGATTGCCTTAACGTGTGGCCCTGCCAGGACGTGGCAGGGGGGCTGTAGCCCCCCGAGGGGCGTTTCAGGGTGCCTCGTGGAGAAGGCGTCGCCCCCACCCTGGGCTGTTTTGGGGGCACCTTAGTAGAGGACGGCGGCGGTGGGGGTTCAGCCCCCAAGGCAGGTAAGGACCCCCAGAGCGCTCACCGCCGCTGCTGCTGGCCACCAGTCTTTCTAAGAAAAGAGGAAAAAAAAAAAGGAAAAATACAAACCACAACCCTTTTTTCCTGTTTTTGTTTTTAATAAACACTGAAAAAAAAAACAACCCTCCTCCCTGCATGCTTTATGTTCTCCTAGCACCCACCCACCCGCCTTGTGGGTGCGTAAGCAGGCGCGCGGTACCCCCCAGGGCCTGGGGGTGCCTCTGGCTCTGCAGCCCCCGGGGCTGGGACAGGTGCCACCAGCTGGGGACGTCCTTCCCTGGCTGCAGGGTGCAGCCAAAACCAGCCTGAGGCTAGAAGGGGCTGGGGGGCAGGAAAGGGACCCAGGGCTGCCTGGGCTGGGAGTTGTCCCCCCTGTGTCGCTCCATCAGTGATGGGGCTGGGGCTCACTGGTGGCACGGGAGGGCCTGGTGGCACCTCCATCATCTGTTCCTGTCCTAACCCCTGGGGATTGGTCTGGGACGTCCCTGTTGTGCTTGGCTGGAGAAGAGGCGGCCCAGGGCAGACCTCGTTGCTCTCTGCAACTGCCTGAAGGGGAGCTGGGGGTCGGCCTCTTCTCACAGGTAACCAGTGATAGGACCAGAGGGAATTGCCTCAAGTTGTGCCAGGGGAGGTTCAGGTTGGAAATGAGGAGACATTTCTTCTCAGAAAGAGCGGTCAGGCGTTGGGACGGGTTGCCCGGGGAGGTGGTGGAGTCACCGTCCCTGGGGGTGTTCAAGGAAAGGCTGGACGTGGTGCTTGGGGACACGGTTAGCGGGTGATGGTGGTGGTAGGGGATGGTTGGACCAGATGGTCTTGGGGGTCTCTTCCAACCTTGATGATTCTATGACAGGAGGACCACATGGGACAGGGGACCAGCCCCTGGTGTGCTGCTGGGTGGCAGCCTGGACGTGACCCTGATACCCCCAAGGGAGCTCAGGAGCTCCTCTCTGGCCCTCATGTTCCTGCTGGAGCCGAAAATGGAGTTGGGACCCGAGGAGAACCACCAGGGAGGCAGCCGCCTGCATCCCTTCTGTGGTGCCGGCAGGCCCCAAAATCCCAGTGCCGGCCCCAAAATACGTGAGCCCTGGACGGGGGAGCCTGGAGCTGGTGTCCTTGGAGCCTGTGGTCATGGTGAGGAGTCCCTGGAGCTGGTGGCCATGGAGATGGCATCCCCGGTGCTGGTGTCCCCAGTGAGGTGTTCCTGGGGGTGGTGCCCATGGTGGCGACGCGACCCGGGTGCTGGTGGCCATGGTGGCCACACGTCCTGGAGCTGGTACGTGCGTGGTGCCCCAGCGGTGCTGGGCTCTTCGCATGTCCCCACCCCAGCCACAAGACCTGTGGGGGCCGGGGGCTGGAGCTGCTGCCTCCCCCGTCCTCTGGGCAGCCGCCCGCCAGCCTGCGGTGCTCCGGCCACCTCCGGTCCCCCGGGGTCCCCCGGGGTGTCCCCTGAGCAACGAACTGGTGGCCTTGGGGACACGGCCCCGAGGGTGCCTATTGGGGTGCTCCACGGCAGCCCCCACCGCTGCTTCATTACACCGCCGGCACCGCGCTGCCTCCCGGGCCCTGCAGCCCTGTCCGGGCAGGAGCAGGCGCTGTCCCCAGGTGTCACCAACTGGGGTGGCAAAGGGACCCCGGGACCCCGAGGTGGCGTGGGAGGGGGACCCCAGGCACCCATCACACGCCCACAGCCCAGCCAAAGTTTGCACGTACAGCTTTATTAGTAGTAATTTTTTTTTTCTGTCTTTCACAACAGAGCGATACAAAGAGCAGATTGTTGTTTTGTTTTGTTTTATTCTTCTTTTTTTTTTTTTTGAAACAGGCGCCAGTTTGGGGGGGGTTTCACTCATTTTTCAACAGACCGCAAACGCTCCCGGCGAGGCCACGGCCTCCCCCCGGCTTCTCCGTGAACCACAATGCAAGACAGGGGGGAGGAGGGATTTTTTTTTTTTTAATTTTCTCATCTTTTCTTTTTTTTTCCCACTTTTATTTTTTTTCCTTTTTTAATAAGGTAATAACTAGCTCTAGGGACGTGTGGCCTGGATTTCCATCGAGGAAAATAAAAAAAGCCCCAAAACAGGGCAGGGGGAGGGAGGGGGGTGTTAACAGTGTGTATAAGAGGCATATTTACACAGTATTAACATGCTGACAAAAAAGATTACAATATTGAGTATCGTACAACATCGAGTCGGAAACGAGGAACCAGAGGCAGGATGGACACAGGGTGGGGGAAAAAGGCTGCGGGAACTCAAATTAATAAACAGAAGGTAATAAACACCCTGGCAAAACAATGAGTTAAGGCTTAAAAAGTGTATAAAAAAATAACACAGTTAATATCCAAAACGGAACCAAAGAGTACATAATATAGATGAGTTTCTGTCGAGTCTCTCCGCAGGGAGCAGGGCCCCCCCGGCTCTATACAAGGGTCTATGTACACGCGCCCGGGGCCAGCACAAGGCAAAGCGATGCCCTCCCACCGCTTTCGGTGCCCTGCGGAGCGGGGGCTGCATCCAGCCCCGCCAGGGGCGGCGGAGGCGCAGGGCTCCCCCCCGCCGGCTTCGCCCCAAAGCCACGCAGCCCTGCGCCCAGTGTCCGCCGGCGGCCGGCGCTTCCCTCTTCTGCTCCCGGTGACGGAGTCCAGCGTGGGAGGAGAGAGCCCAGAAGGGAAAACGTTGTTAAAAATAAAACCAAAACCAACCGAAGCGTCCCAAGGAGGCAGCGGCTGCCGCAGTGCCCGTCCTGCTGCCGCGCCTGCTCAGCCACGTCCTGCCGGCTCCCCTCTCCAGCCACGGCTCCGACGGAGAGTCCAGGGGAGGAAGAGGCCGCGGCAGGGGGCCCGAGCCCCTGTTCACCATCTGGCACTCATCTTGGTCCGCGGTTCGTTTTGTGTCTTATTTCCTTTTCTGTTTTAGCAGCACCAACTTCTTGGCCAATAAATATATATATATATTTGTATCCAAAATGAGAGGAGACGGGGCAGGGACTAACCGAAGGAGAAGAGCCCCCCCGCCCCCCCCCCCAAAAAAAAAACGCAGAGATTCAAAGTGCTCTGAAACCGTCTTTGGATGTCACCAAACCTGCAGTCCCGGGGGCCGGACCGGGGGCATGGGGGCCCGGGCACGTTTCCAAAGCGTGGCCGCATCCGCCGGCTCCCCGCCAAGCTGCCAGGGCCGCTCGGCGGGCAGGGGGGAGCGGAGCGGGGGGTCCGGATGTGGCGCCACGGCCTCCGCGGGGCCCCCCGATGGCAGCGGAGCCGGGAGGGAGGGCGGCCAGCAGGCAGAGCCTGCTTAGATGAGCGAGATTCGCACGGGGATGCCGGGGGACTCCGTCCTTTGAGGCGAGTGCTGGCTCACGAGGTGCTCCACCACGGTATGTTTGGACATGTGCTTCATCAAATAGGTCTCCTGCGGGGCAGAGGGAGAGGGTGAGCGGCAAAGTCGGGGGTCCGTGCCCCACGCCCCCCGCCCGATGCTCCCCACGGCACCGCTCACCGAGGTATAGGCGCGACCGCACATGCTGCAGCAGTAAGCCTTGGCGTGCTTGATGGCGTGCGCCGAGAGGTGAATCTGCAGCGAGGCCGAGTCCGTGTATGCCCGGTAGCAGTTCGGGCACTTGTAGGGCTTGTCCTTGTTGTGCTGTCGCTGGTGAGACTGCAAAACAGCGGGCATGAGGAAGGGTTACGGGGCCAGGGGGCCAGGAGAGCCCCAGCAGCCACAAGCACCTAGTCCCAGCCCCGCAACAGTGCTCCCTGTTCTGAGCCCTCCCCGTGGTTCAGTCCCCGGGGCGGGGGGGTGTTCAGGGCTCTGTCCCCCCTCCCGCGATGTCCCCAGGGTGCTGACCTGGAGGTTGGAGAGTTGTGTGAACGCCTTTTCGCAGCCGGGGTGCGGGCACTTGTAGGGTCTGTCACCGGTGTGAATTCTGCGCCGGAGACAGGTGAAACAGGAGGGGGACGAGTCAGGCTGCCGCCCCCAGCAAGGTTGGGAAGCTCCCGCCACCCTCACCTCCTGCAAAGCCCCCGGCACCCACCGGGGGCAGACACTGCTCCCACGCTAGGTGGGAGAACCACAGCCGGGGACAGCGATGGCCACATGCCTCTGCTTCAAAGGAACTGCAAGGTCGGCGCCTCGCCAGGTGACAGGGGGCCCAAGGGGGCACAGGTGAAAGGGGAGACCCCAGGGCTGAGACCCAAAGACTTGAGGGACGGGCAGGGGGGTTGGAGGCTGCAGCTAGGGATGAGGAAGGTGGGGTGGCGATCAGGGAGGTGGAGGTGAGGAAGGTGGCGATCAGGGAGGTGGAGGTGAGGAAGGTGGCGATCAGGGAGGTGGAGATGAGGAAGGTAGCACGTGCCGAGCGCACACCCAACCCCACCAGGGAAAAATGGGCCGAAGGGACCCCCCAAACCCCATGCGGACCTCCCCAGCCCCTCAGGGACGCCGTGCCGTCACCTGGTGTGCTGCTGGAGGTGGGACAGCTGGCGGAAGGACTTCTCGCAGTAAGAGCAGTGGTAGGGCTTCACGCCCAGGTGGATGCGCAGGTGCTGGGCCAGGTAAGAGGCATTGGCGAAAGATTTGGAGCAGTGGGGGCACTTGTGGGGCTTGGCCTCTGTGTGTGACTTGGAGTGGATCTGCATCTCCGACTTGGTGAAGAACGTCAAGGGACAGACCTTACACCTGGAGGGGGAGAGCGCCGCAGGGGCCGGGCTGGGGCGGGACGCCGTGCCGGGCCCCTCTGCTGCACCCCACATCTGTGGCACGGCCGGGTGCCCCAGCTCCCAGCGGGTGGTGCCTACCTGTACGTCTTCCCCTCTTTGGCGGTCTCCCCCGAGGCCAGGATGGGGTAGGGAACCACGAGGACGGGTGGCCCCGAAGGGTTTTCCGCTTTGATCTTCTTGCGGCCCCGCTCCGTCTTGGGTGCCCCCAGCAAGCTGTGGCCCTGGATTGTCTTTATGGAGTCGAGGAGGGGCGGGCTGGTGATTCCTGAGATAAGGGTGGGCGAGGAGGCGATGAGGCGGCTCTGGCTGGTGGAGGTGGGGGTGGAAGGGGTGGTGGTGCCCGTGCCCGTGCTGGACTCAGAGGTGCTGACCGCGGGTGCGCGGGAGGCCAGCCCCAACCCTGGCAGGCAAAGAAGGCAGGCGTTAATGGCGTGCACCCTGCCCACCCCGCTCCCTTCTCTCACGACCCACTGCCGTGTCCGAGCATCCCTACAGACAGCGGGGTCCCAAAAGGGGGACCCCCCCCAATTCCTCGAGCCCCTCCTGTGCTGCTGGGGGCCACCGATGCCCGTGCGGGTACCTGTGACGGTGCTGGTGGCCGGCCGAGCGTGCAGGGCCACGTCGGGCTGGGGGACAGCTTGCGGGTGCAGGCCCGGGACCTGCTGCAGCTTGGGGAGGGACATGATGGACTGGCTGCTTTCGGCGGGCGAGGGGGGCACCAGGAGGGGCTGCTGGGAGGCCACGGAGGTGGGGGGCAGGTGTGGGGGCCGGATCTTTTCTGCCATCAGCTGCTCCTTGATTTTGTTGATCAGGACGAGGTTGTCCAGCTGCCAGGGGAACAAGGCAGAGAGAAGGTGAAGGGTGAAGGAGCCGGGGCCCCCAGGACCGAGCACAGGACCGGCTCTAATGGGCCTTCCCCAGGTATACCCCAACCTGCCCACCCCTTCCCACAACCCCACGTCCATCTGCCCTCCCTCCTCCCCAAAAACCCATCCCGAGGCACGGCGCTGTGGGGGTCTTACCTGGCTGGGCATGGTGGGAGGAGGCGGCCAGAAGTAGGGGTTGTTGAAGCGAGGCTCCGCCATCCTGTGGGGAGAGATGGGCGCGTTACGGGGCAGCAGCAGCCAGCATGGCTCCTTCCCACCTCCCTGCGGGGCTGTGCGGGCAGGGGACGGGTCTGGCCCTTCCTGACCCAACAGCGTTCACCCGCCGGCCTCCCCAGGGTGAAGGAGCCCCCAGGCTCTGCACCTCTCCCCAGCGTTGCAATTTGCCACGGGACTCAAGCCGCAACGGTGGCACGAGGCCGACGAACCCCAAATCCCCGGAGAAGCATCTCTGCGTGCACGCGCGCTCCGCGAGCGCTGAGCCACGCCACCGCGCTCTGAGAGGCTCTTTTAGGAGCACGTCTGATAACAACGTGATTTCCAGGCGACGGTTTCCTAGAAAAGCCTTCGAGGAGGAGACGAAGCAGGGAGAAGGGAGCGGAGCGGGAACCCCGGGCCACCAGCTCCGGGGCAGCTCGTTTGCCATGCAGAGCACAATGCCAGGGGATGAGCGGCCACACCAGAACGCTCCCAGGCAAAATCTGGCCGCGTTGGTGGCCACCGGGCACCTGCTGGGGCTCCCGCAGCTCTGCCCACAAACCCCTGGTGCCCACGCAGGGCCGGGGCAGCAGGGACACAGCTTGCCTTGGGGCGAAGCTTGGTGAGGGCCGGGGGAGCTGCGAGGCACTGCGGGTGGCAACGCCCCGGCTGTAAAAGGGGGCAGGGAACAGGCAGGGCCTGTTTGCACGGCTGCGACCTCACTGGCGTCCTCCCAGCTGCAAATTCCTGCAGGGTCAGGGCAGCCCTGGGCATCCGCCTGCCTCCGAGACCCCACAACAGCAGCAAGCATGCGGGCGCAGGGGATCGCAGGGCACAGTTTGGCAGAGAAGAGGGAATAAAAGGGTTGAGCACATTACAGGCTTGTAATGCCTCCTGGCGAGGCCCCAGATCCCTCAAGCCCTGGAGGTATTAGGGCTGCTCCCCTGGTACCTCAAGGAGGGGTCGCAAGTGCCGGAGGTGGATGGGATGCAGCTTTGGTGCGGGCACGGGACACGGAGCAAGGCGCACGCACGACAGCGGTGGCATCAGACCCAAAGCCCAGCCCAGGCTGAAAGAAAACCAAACCCAAGCCCAAGCGAAATGACCTACAACAGCCATAAGCAGCTCAGCGCTTGCTCCTGGAAAGCCCTGCTGCAGTGGGGCCGGGAGATTTATAGGGACGCTAAACACTGCGGAAAAATTAATTCTAAATCCATCTTTGGTTAATAGAAAACATCTGAATGGAGACGGCAAGAAAATGACAACAACGTAACGGCCTGACATAAACAGGCATGAAAGCAGCCCAGCAGACCTCGGCAGGGGCATGTTTAGGGGTAAGTGTTTAAGAGGCCCCATGGTGAAACGTAAAGGAGGGCTCCTTGGGGACAGCCGAGGGGACGCACAGCCTCTCGCAGGATCCGAGCACGCTGACTTCTCTCTCCCAGATATCAAACGTTGATAAATGAAGTCCGTGCTGTTGTCAAACACACCATGTACGGGTATTTTGTTTGCACCTCAAGCTTGGAGCAACCGAAAAAACCCCCGTCTGTGCACAACGGCCAGGGGAGCCTGGACCGATCGGCCGCACAGGAACGGAGCCATTACCGCGCGATCGGAGCCTCCTCAGTGCCTTCCCCAGCTCGCCAGGTGAGGAAGCTGCCGGGAGGTGACCTCCATTTGGAATATAAACCAGGCCACGGCCGGGATCCTGTGGCAGGGAGAAACCAGACCGACACGGACCCCAGCCCCGCAAGCATCCCCGGGGCCAGCAGCGGCCTCTGAGTGCTTCGCGAGAGGCTGCGAGCCCCCAGGGGAGGGCCAGGAGCTGTGAGCGCACCAAAACGATGTCTGCGCAGGGCACGAGAGGCAAGGTCCCCGCTGGGATGGTGGCATGTGGCTGTCACCCGGCCTCGCTCGCCTGCCGCCCGTCTGTCACATTAACGCACCTCAAAATCTACGGCCAGGGCCGTGGTGGCACCGCAGCCCCTGTCCCAGGGCAAAGCGTGTCCCCAAAACGTCTACAGGTGGCAGGAAGCGGGCGCGAGATGGACGCAGGCTCCCCCCAGAGCACCGCTGGGAAGGAGGGCAGGACCGGCTGGGGACACTGAGGCACAGATGGGGACCCAACATCCCTCTCGATGCGGAGCCGCAGCGCCCAGGTCCCGCGCCGCACCTCGCGGGAGCGCAGACCCACCCAGCAGTGGCAGCTTTAGCCTGGCAGCACCGAGGGCCGTTCCTCCACGACCCCCAGCCTCCTGGCGAAGCACCGTGCCGAAGCCAGCGAGCGCCCACCCGCTCCCACCCGCCCGCCTCGCTGGCGCATCCTGCCCCGGAGAGGTGCCGGCACGGGGCCGAGGCGCGAGATGCATCGGTCACGGGTCAGCCCAGGGCACAGCCACGTCCCCGCCGGCCGCAGGGCTGGGGAAATGCGTCCGCCCGTAGCAAAGGAAGTGCAGCAGTGGGAACGGGGAGAGGAACTGGCTGGCGGGGATGTGACGACAAGCTCCAGGAGGGCAGAAACCGCCTGCCAGCAAGCACAAGGGGCTGGGAGCCGCGGACGGGTCCAGGCCCACGGACCCTGCGGGGCTGTAATGCCATGGACCGGGCTCGGCAACCGCCTGGGCACCGCAGCATCCCGGCTGGGTTTGCGTGGAAATTTCCTTCCCTGCCTCAAACCGCTGCCTTTTGCCTTTCTTCCAGCTGCCCACACACCAGATTTTGGCTTTTTAAGGCAAACGTTTCAAGTGAAGGTGGACCTGCATCGGGAACCGACACGCCGCACCTCCAAAACCTGCCTCGGAAACATCGGCACGTGCCTCCCTCTCACATCCCTCATCTGCTTTCACAGGGATGCCCACAGCATCCCCAGGGCACCCCGTGCTGACATTGCCACGAGCCCACTCCCCATTCCGCTCACCCCATCGCACTTTTATTGAGGTGCCCCCAGCCCAGCTCCTGCTCCCCAGCCCTGCTTCCCTCCCAGTCAGGGCGTCCCCAGGGACCTGGAGCCGGGAGCTGCTCGTGAAGAGCCTTGAACAGGACGTCCCAGCTCACTCTGCGCTCGGGCAGGTCAGGGCACCCCGGACCAAAGCAGACCGGACGCTCGCAATATCCCTAAACGTGATTTTTGCGTGTTCTGTCCGTTTGCCAGGTCTACCCGTCTCATCTGCCCAGGCAGAGCCGTGCACAGGGCATGCAGAGGGACCGGGAGCCCTGCCCCGTGCCGTGTCTGCAGAAACACAAGGGCGAGGTGCTGCGGCTGTTCAAGAAGGTAACCCGCGGGTTACACACGTCGCTGCTCGGGACACGCAGGGGACTCTGGTGTCCCCAGGAAGGGGGGACGTTGGCAGCCCCTGCAGCACCGCCGCGCGGGAGGAGAGCAGCCAGCGCGAGGAGAGACCGGGCCAAAAGAGGACGTTGTGGCAGGGAAAAACCCTCGTGATGAAGGCAGGAAGGAAAGAGGGCAGCGGGTGGGCAGGGAGGCCCTGTGTTCCCCCGCCGCGGCCGAGCACCCCAGCACAGCCACAGGCCAGCTCCCCCGGCTCAAACCGCACCATCACAGCTCGGCCGGCGGCCACGCCGCGGCGTGGGAAGCTGAAATGCCCCTTCGATCCTTGCCGGGCTGGAGCGGGAAAACAGGAAGCCGGAGCTATGATTAGAAAAGGTTTTTTTTGGAGCCGCCCCAGGGAGCTGCTCCTCTGTCCTCGCAGCAGGTGCCCTGTGGCCTCCATCCTTCCCGCCCGCCCCTCGCCCATCCTGACGGCGTGCTCAGAGCTGGCTCCACCGGAGCTGGGGGCTCTCCGCACGGGCCACGCGAAGCCACGGCCGCACCGCGAGCGCTCAGAGCGCCCGCGTGGCCCCGGCCGGTCCCTGCACAGCCCCGTGTGGCTCTGGCCAAGCCGGGAGCTGCACGAACTGCTGCAGGCAGGCATCACCCTGCTGCAGGGACCCGACGTGGCTCCCGGCCTGGCGCGGGCGCTCAGCTGAACGCTTCGGTCGGACGGATCTGGCCTCCCAGGGGAGAAGGGGCTCTCGTGGCTCTGGGCACCTCTGCTTCAAGCACAGATGCGGCACGCGGTCCTGTTGGTCACCCCACGTCACCACCTCCCTGCCGGTACTGGGGTCATGCTGTCCGACCCGCGGGAAGCCGTAAGCATGAGGAGCTCAGAGGGGGCTGTGGAAACCTACCCAGCGCTGCCCCAAAAGCCTCGAGAGGAGCCAGGCTCTGTCCCTGGCTCCTTGTCCCTGGTTCCTTGTCCCTGGCTCCTTGTCTCATCGCCGAGCTGTAAATCTGGCGGGGAATCTGCCAGGAACCAGCCTCTCCGCTGAGCGCCCTGTGCTCTTCACGCTCTCGTTGTAGGGTTGCTTATGAACAACGAGCTTCTCCCTTTGTTTTGCAAGTCAAACTTGCATTTGCTCAAAAAATGAAAGACCCCAGCGCAACCTAAAACAGCCACGGGGCGGAAAGCACGAATATTCCCCGTGCCCCTCCCTCCCTCTCCACCTGAGAAGGGCTTATTAAATAATGAGGCTGCTGTAACAGTCAAAACCATGTTTGCAGCTCTACAAACCTGACCAGAATAAAGAGGAAAGAAACAGTTGTCATGCCAAAAAAAATCCCTATTCCTGTCCCAACTTAATTTTATAAATTGTGCAGCATTTCATCTGGAGCAGAGGGACCGCTCCCCCTCTCCCAGGGCTGCAGTGGCACGGGCTGAGCTCAGATAGCTGGGGGAGGGGGCTGGAGGGGATATAAAGCAGATGGAAAAAAATATATAAACTCCCTTTTTCTATATTCTCAGCTAACTATGAAAAATGGAAGCTGACACACAGCAGAAAAAAAAAAAAATCCATTAAAATGGAAATTATGAAGGGTGGGAAATACTGCAGCACGTCTCCCCCCGGCTCTGCAGGACACACCGGGCTGCCCACGGGGATGTTTGCAGCCCCAGGGTCGCGTTAGGGCTCTCTTGCCCCCTCGGGGTTTTTCTTGGCCAGGCAGGAGGAAAAACCCTGGGCAACAGCTCCCCTACATCACGGAGAGGGTCTGCGCAGCCCAAGCGCCGTGCCACACGGTGCCACGCAGGGAGGAGAGTGGGGCCACGCGCCCTCCCTCGGGCACCGGTGCCCCATCCCCAGGCACCGACGCGGCCCTCGTGACGCAGGAGGTTGTCCCCAGCGTCCCTGAGGGCAGGGCTGGGCGCAAGGCGGGTGGACAGGACAGTGTGCCACGGAAAGAGGTGCTGCGAAGGCGAAGAAGGCGTCGTGGCCGCCCGAGGGGGCTCCACCGGCGCCAGTCCTGGTCCAGGTGCGAGAGTGGCGCTGGCCGGCAGCACGGCCGGAGCTCTCGCACGGGGAAGGACGGCGGGGGGATGCCGGGGAGAAGGGAGTAGAAAGAGCAAGCAGCAGATGCGCGGAGCAGCAAGGCCTGGCGAAAGGGGCTGGGGACGCCTGGGGCCGCAGGCTGAGCCCCAACCCGCCCTTGTGGGCCCGGAGCCATGAGCCTGGTACCCGAGGGGAGCGCCTGACCCGGAGCATCGCCGCTACAGACCTGCTGCCGCCCGGATGAAGCCAGCACAGCTCGGGCTGCCCTAAAATCACCTCTGCACCCACCGGGAAGGAAGAGAGCCCGAAAAGCCGGCAAGCCGGGGAAGAGGCCCGGGTGGAAGGGGACGAGGGGAAGGGAGAGGCGCCATGGCAGAGCGAGGCCCGGGGCCACGTGGAGGGGAAGGGGTGCGCAGGCGGCTGCAGCGAGTGGCCGGCGGTGACCCGGCAGAGACAAGACATGGTGCACGCTGTGTTTGGTACTCACAGGCTGGCCTCAGAAGCCAGATGGCCGCAGCTGCCTGGGGAGACGTGTCGATGAGGCTCCAGATTGATGGAGGTAGATGATGGCACGGGTGGGTACGAGCGCCAGGCCCCGGAGCTCACTATAGCCTTCCAACTTCCTACCAAACTGCCGCTAAGTCAAGCTACAGTTCTCTAGGGAACGCCTCTACTTTGGCAGCCCTCTCTGTCTCGCCTTCGCTGAAATAAAAAGAAACAAGAGATTCTTTTCACGGACGCGGCACGGCACCACCGCGAGAAGGGTTAGCTCCCGGGTACCGGCGCCGCTTCACCCCTGCGGCCGGCTGCGGGACAGCCAGCGAGCAGCCACGAACCGACCTGGCACCAGGTACGGGCGGCAAACGGGGCAAGGGGAGGCAGGGGAGGGATCGGGGGTGACCCGAGCGGCAGCTGGCATGCCTGAGTATCGCGGGGTGCCATCGACCAAGCTAAAAGCCAGCCCCTCCACCAGCGCAGCCTCGCTCTCCCAAGCAGGGTCCCCGGGGCAGCGAGCATCGGTTCAGGCAGCAAGCTGGGAGCGGAGCAGCGAGCGCAGGGCGGCTACAGGCAGCTGGGTGCCCGACACAGGGCGGCACGAGCCCCCGCAGCCCGAGGTGGCATGGCAGGCAAGAGAGAAGGGCTCCAAGGCGCCGGTCGCAATCACACCGTTGGGAGGGGACGCGGGGATGTGGCGGGGGACGTGGGACCTGCGGCCTTGGCCTCTCCTCTCCATCCCTTTGCTGGCTCTGTCCAGCCTCGTGCCATCCCACCCCCCAACAGCGTTCTGCGCCAGTGTCTGGGTGGGAGCAGAACCCAGCTCTGCCCCACATTCTGCCTCATTTTCCCCCAAAAGCACGAGGCCGCTGCCTTTCTCCCCTTGTAAGCCCATCTCTGCCAGGGTAAGGGGCCAGCGAGGGGCAGCGCAGGCTCCCCGTCCTTCCACCCATGCAGCTGGCACCGGGCAGAAGCCGGCCTGCGTTTCCACAGGATGCGTGCAAGCAGCATTCGCCCGGAGCAGGAGTTTTTCGAGAGAAACCAAGGGCCCCTCTGCAAAAACCCCAGCCCAGAGCCGCCGGGCGGGAAGCAGCATCAAAGCCGGCCGCCTGCCGCAGGGGCCGCCGCACCGTGCCAGCGCGCCGTGCCTGGGCGGGCTCCCCGTGCCGGGGAACGCTCCGTTCCACTTCCAGCCTGGGGGACCATCCCGCGTGGGCCCTGCACCCCCAGCCCCCAGCCCGGATTTTCCTCGGCAGGAAGAATTTTCCCCAAGGCGGAGGCAGCAGAAGGAACGCGAGCCAGGGAAGCAGGAACAACACAAGAAACCTGGGGCAGGCGGCTCAGAAATCCCCATCCAGCGCTCGCTCGGAGAGGAGCGGCTCAGGGGATCGTGTGCCAGAAGAATTCACCCAAGATGGAACCAATTAAACCCCACGTTTCCGCCCCCCGAAGGGCTGTAACTGGTGTTTCTCATTCAGATTTCCTTCCCCGAGCAAAACCAACAAAAGCCCAAGAGCGGCTGAGCAGAAAACCCCATGCCGGCCCGGCGGGGCCGGGGGCGCCGGGAAGGGGCCCCACGGGAAGGGGTGCGCGGACGCAAGGGTGGGTCAGAGGAGCCGAGCACGCGCCGTCGCTTCCGCAGGGGAGTCGGGTGTGCAGCAGGGAGAGCGCCCCGGCACCAAGGGCCGGCCCTCGGAGCGGGGTCTGAGCCCCATTTTCTGCCCACCGCACCCAGGGCCAAGCGGGGAGCCCCAAATCCCAGAGGAGCCCGCGTCCAGCGAGGAGAGAGCGGCCGTCCAAAGGCCAAAGGGAGTCACCGGGGGCCCGAGGGCCGCTCTGCCACCCGGGGCGACTTCCCCAGAGTTGGGGGCTTCCGCAGCCCCCTGTGTGCAGAGGGAAGAAGGAATCGGTGCGAAGCAGATGGGGAGAGCTGCCAAGGCAACCCGCTTCACTTTGAAAGCCGCGGCGTTGGAGACCACCGTGGGGAACCAGCGGGATCGGACGGCCAGGTCTCAGCCCATCGAACCAGACGGGCAGCAAGAGGGCGCAGGGCAGCGCTCCCAGAAGGTGAGGGGAGAGCTGCCAGCCCAAGGACAAGCCAAGGAAGCCAGCAGAGAAGACCCCAAAGCCTGGGGTTAAAACCCCAGCACCAGCGGCGTTCACCTCCGGGGGCAGAGGGGACACGAGGACGAGCAGGACCCGCTCAGCCCAGCGAGGCAGCGTTCCACGGGGCCAAGCCACACCACTGGGAGCCACCGAAGGGGACGTGGGGCTGCAAGGGGGCAATGGGGACGGCAGGCAGGGGTGGTCTGCGCGGGACCCCGGTGCCCGTGGGGCGATGCTCACACCACAGTGCCAAGCGGAGCCGGTCCCACAGCCGGTGCCACCACCGAACCCGTGTCCCCGAACAGCCCCTGGAGCTGGCGGGGGCTGCCTGTTCCACCAGCCCCTGTTCCCACAGGTACGGCCACCCCCAAAAGGGACCGCGTGCCATCCCAGCGCCCCGCAAGCCAAAACAGGCACCCGCAGCCCACCATGCTCTGACAGGGCCTGACCAGCCGGACCCCGCAATGCAGTAAGGGGGTTTGGGGGTGCCAAGAGCCCCGCGAGCAGCCAGGTGACACCCGGCACGTGTGCAGGGCTGCTGTGACAGCTGGGGACACTGAGGCACGGGCGGCCGAGCAGAGGCTTGCCCCAAGGCCAGGCGAGGAGGCAGCAAAGCGTTTCCCTCCTCCCAGCCCCACAACACAACCCCTGCGTACACATGCACTTGTCATAACACCTCCACCACCAGCCGACGATCCACATTTTTTCAAGGGGGAGGGGGTAGAAAAAAGAGGCTTTTTAAGGGAGAAAAGATCATTTTGCGCATATTAAGTACAGATATTTCAAATCCAGCTTGCGCCCTGGGAATGGAAATTCAAAGCGTTCGGACTTACGCCGTGAGCGGGGTCCCCGTCGTGGTGGCTGGGTCCAGCGAGCAGCCGTCCCCTCCCTGCGCCCAGGCGGCCCCGGGCTCACCCCGCGGGGCCCCGCTCCCCAGGCTCCTCGGGGAGGGCCAGGAGGTGACCCCGCTCCCAGACCCGCACGGACAGATCGTTTTCCAGTTCCCCTCGAGAAAGCCGGCATGCCCACCTCTGAGAGTACTGGCGTTGCTTCCCCTTATCCGCGTCCATCTCCAGATCTAGCTGGGAACTGGTGCTGCACGCGGGGCGTTTTTCTACGGGGGACAAGGAGGACAACTTCACACACCCCAAAAACACAGACAGCCCCCGACACGCGAGCTCCGGGAGAGGCAGAGCGGAGGAACAAAAGCGAAGCGGCTCCCACCTACCCAACCCGTGGGAACGTGGGGTTTTTCCTGAAAGTAGACAAAAAGAAAAGCAACGTTTTTATCCCGGGGAGCGTGGGGCACGGGGAGTTGTCCTGCCCCGGCGTCACCACATTTCACCCCGAAGCTGCCTGCGAATCCGAGGCACGGGGAGCTGGCTGGAAGCGCGGGGCCTAAATCCATCCCCTCGCCCCGGACCCTCCGCCTCTCTGCAAACTGCACGCCGGGAGGGGCTGAAAACTTTTACCTCTCCTCTAAAATATCACTTTAATTTCAAAGGCCTCGGGGCTGGCTCGGCCACCGGCGGCTGGAAGGAGCGGGCGAAAGCCCCACTCGCCCTCCCCACGCGTGCCGGATTAAAAAGCACGCTTGTTGTCCAAATAATCGCGACGCGGGGCCGAAAGGAGCATCCTCCGAGCTGCCCCACGGCAGCGTCCTCGCCGCCGGCTCGGAGAAAGAAAAAGGCAGATTAATCATTCCTGGGCGAAAACGCATCCTCCTGCTCCCAGCTTAGCCGCGGCCACTCCGGCTCCCAGCTCCGGCCCAGCGTGGCCGGGAGATTACGGATGTATAAATAGTATATGCATCCACACGCTAACACAAGGCTAAATATATATGTCCAGACAGACACACAGACCTCTCTAGGCACCACCACGCAAATTTGGGTCCCTTTCTAAGGCTGCAGCTTCCACATTCCTGCCAAAGCGCGATGCAAAATATTCCCCCATTAAAACCTTCCAGCCAGCCAGACCACTTTCGAGACAAAAACCGGTTAACAGGGAAAGAAGGGGAAAGGGAGGAAAGAGAGGGGGGGAAATAAATAAATAAATAAATGAGCAGCCTCCCCCCCCCTTCTTCCGCCACCCCGTGCAGAAAAAAAAAAAAAAGGCAAAAAAAAAAAAAAAGGCAACCAGAAAAAAAAAATAAGCCGAGCCCCCATGCAACATCCACAGCTCCTCTCCGACCACCACCGGCACAAAAATAGGTACGTTCGGCTGCAATTAACTTTTCCATTAGACCATCCAGAGGGAGAAAAAGAGAAAATCCAGCAAAGCGGGCATTTTCCTGGCTGCCCCCCCCTTCCTCCTCCTCCTCCTCCTCCTCCTCCCCCGCCGCCCGGGAGGGGGGGGGGGCACGCAGGGGGGCGCCCCCCTCGGAAAAAAAAAAAAAAAAAAAAAAAAGGCGAGAAAAAGCGTCGAAAAAGGCGAAGTTTGGCGTTAAGTGAAGTTGAAATCCTCGACCTGCCCTGGCGGAGCCGGAGCGGCGGCGGCGGGCGGGGGGCCGCGGCGGGGCGGGCTGCGGGCGAGCCCCGGCCCCGGCGCAGACAAAAAGGCCGGGCGGAGGGAGGGGAGCGGCCCCGCTCGGTGCCCCCTCCGCCGCCCCGCCGCCTCTCCCACATTCTCAGACAGTTTTATTAAAATTCGCAGACAAAAGAAAAACAAAAATGGCAGCCCCGGCTTATTTTTAACACAGGACGGGGACGCCATATTCTGCAGATCTGCGAAAAAAAAAAAAATTAAAAAAAAAATGATAAAAGGAGGAAAAGCGGCGGCGCGGCCCCACACCGCGGTGCCCCCCCCCGGCCCCCCCCCGGCCGGTGTTTACCGGAGGCTCGCACCCGGGGGGCGGGCTGGGGTGTTTTTTTTTTTTTGGCTTTTTTTTTTTTTTTTTCGAAGCACCCGGGTTGAATGCGGGAGAGGAGAAGGAGGAGGGGGGAAAGAGGGAAAAAAAAAAAAAAAAGACACTTCCTATACCAACAGCCATGCTCCCGCCAGCCGCGGTCCCGCCGGCGCTCCGCCGCACGGAGGAAAATGGGCGCCCCCGCGCCGTCCTCCCGCCCCCGCGTCCTCCTCCGCCCGCCCAGGCTCCGGGCCGCGGGGCCGGCACCGGGCCCCCCTGCCCGGCCGGGACCGCCCCCCCGTCGCGGCCCCGGCTCCGGCCCTGGCCCCGGCCCCGGCGCCATGGCGGACCCGCCGGGGGAGGCGCGGGATGGGCCCGGCGGGCGGCGGGGCCTCGCCAGCGGTGGAGCGGCTCGGGGCGGCCGTGGGCTGCACGGCTTTCCTCAGTCCCCGGTCCCTTCCTCGTCCCCCGGTTCTCCTCGGCCCCCGGTTCTCTTCAGTGCCCCCCGATTCCTCTCAGTGCCCCCCGTTTCCCCTCAGCACCCCTGGTTTGCAGCCCCCAGGTTCCTCAGACCCCTCAGCAGCCCCAGTTCCCCTCAGCACCCCCAATTCTCAGCCCCCAGCTCCCGTCATCGCCCCCCAGTTCTCAGTGTCCCCCACTCCCCTCAGCACCCCTGGTTTGCAGCCCCCAGGCCTCCTCAGGCCCCTCAGCACCCCCAATTGTCCCCAGTCAGCCCCCAGTTCTCTTCAGTGCCCCCCGATTCCCCTCAGCACCCCTGGTTTGCAGCCCCCATTCTTTTGAAACAGCACCCCCAGTTCCCTTCAGCACCCCCAAATCTCCTCAGACCCCGGTTCCCCTCTTCAGCCCCCTGTTCTCAGCCTCCAGTCCCCCTCATCACCCCCCACCTCTCTTCAGCTCCTGGTTTTCTTCAGTGCCCCCCAATTCCCCTCAGCACCCCTGGTTTGCAGCCCCCAGGTCTCCTCAGACCCCTCAGCAGCCCCAGTTCCCCTCAGCACCCCCAATTCTCAGCCCCTGGTCCCTCCTCGCCCCCCAGTTCTCCTCAGCCCCCAGTTCTCTTCAGTGTCCCCCAATTCCCCTCAACGCCCCTGGATTGTAGCAGTCAGGTGCCCTCAGCACCCCTAGCTCCCCTCATCGCGCCCCAGTTCTCAGTGTCCCCCATTCCCTGCAGCACCCCTGCTTCACAGCCCCCACGTCTCCTCAGCGCGCCCCAATTCTCCTCCTCCCCCAGTTCCCTTCATCACTCCCCCAGTTGCCCTCAGCCCTCCCAGTTGTCCTCAGTGCCCCTGGCTTGCAGCCCCCCAGCTCTCCTCAGCCCCCTCATCGCCCCCTGTTCTCCTCAGCCCACCCAGGTCTCCTCAGCACCCCCAGTTCTCTTCGGCTGCCCCGGTTCTCTCGGGGCCCCCCTCCCCAGCTCTCCTCAGCCCCCACGTGCCCCCCAGGTCTCATCACCTTGGTTCTCCTCAGCCCCCAGTCTCTTCAGTCCCCCTTTGTCTCTGCAGCCCTATGGCCCCCTTTTGAGGTTCCCCCCTCCTCAGCCCCCCAACCCATCACTGGATCTCCTCAACCCCCTCCCCACAGCCCCCTTTGTGGGTCCCCTCAGGGACTCTGCCCCCATGTTTGACCCCCTGGTCCTCCCTGTGTCTCCCCAGTCCTGCAGGGGTCCCCAGCCCTTCTCAGGGTCTCGCTACCCCCACTGCCCTCCCCCCCCCCCCAGCCCTTCACTGGGTGTCTGCACCCCACAAGTTCCTCTATCCACCCCAGCCCCTCCTGGCATCCCCTGGCCCCTCTCTGGTCCCCCAGCCCTGTGTCTCCTGAGCCATTTCCCCTTTTTCTCCTTCAGCCCAGGGTCTCTTCTAGGTACACTCTTTTTCCTTTCTTTCTTTATTTTTTATTTTTTTATTTTTTTTACATTTATTTCTCCTTGGGGAAGCTCTGGGGAGAAAACAGGAGGAGGGGGATGCGCAGAGAGCAAGACTGTGGCCCTGTCTCTGTCCCTCCTGAGGTTCCCCCCCCAAAATCTACCTCCCAGCTTGAGCTCAGGTTTTGCTTTGCTTTTTTTCCCCTCATGTCCAGAGGTTTGGGGACCCTCCGGGAGCGCGGTGAGCCCCAGGCAGCCCGGTGTTGGTGAACTTCGGGGTGCACACAGCAGGAAGGGGGTACCCAGAGCAGGTGGACAAACATCCTGCAGCATGTCCATGTGGAGCTGAAGGTGCTTTGGGGACAGAGGATGTGGAATTTCCACCTCTGTTTTGGTGTAGAAGACGTCTGAATCCCCTACATTTGCAGGTAGCACCGTGCCCAGGTAATAGTGGTGGTTTTAATCCATGTGCAGGTGTGTGTGTGAAGGTATTGTCAGGCTGCAAGGTGCTGCTGGTCTTCCCTCAAGAAGTCTGTTCCAGTTGACTGTTTTTGCTGATGTGCAGAAGTAACCTCTTCATTCACTCCTTGTCACTTCCCGGGCCTTGCTGCCCGTTTTTCTTCTTTCCAGAGGACACCTAAAGACTCCGGCTCTGGTATGGAAGGGATGAAGTCCTTGCCTTTCGAAAGTGAGCAGGATGTTCCTGGGGGCTCTGGGGGCCGTGCTGCATTGGCTCCATGCTGCTGGTGGATGTGGCATGCGCTGGGCTTGGGCACATTGCTGGTGGGTGCGTGACACGCGGGCACTTCGCTCACTGGTGGTGGGCGTGTGGTGGGGTCCCACGCACCAAACCCCTCCCCATGGGGCTCCATTTACCACGCCCTCTCCAGCTCACATTGGGAAACTGGTGGCGCTGGGAGTCGTTAATTCTGCGTGCTAACAACCTCATAAATCCATGTAACAGAGGCTGGGCTGGTTCCGTCCCAGGCAGACGTAGTTACCAGCCCACCAGCCCCACTGGGAGCGGAGGTGAACCCAACTCATCCCATCTGCCTCCAAGCTGACGTCCCAAAAACGTGAGCTGCTTTCTACATCAGCATCATTCTACCAACTCTTTAACCCCAGTTTTCAAGCCAGGTATCAAGCACCTTTCTGCTTCTTAATAATAATGTTTTCCTTCAGTTTTAGAGAAATAATTGCGATGAAAACATCTCATCCCGTTTTAGAGAGATGTTGATGGGCACAAAGCATCACCAGGAGCTGGGGAGGCGGCTCCTGACCACACGCATTCAGGAGCCCTTCATCATTTGGGGGTTAGACTCGATGATCTCTCAAGGTCCCTTCCAACCCCTACAGTTCTGTGATTCTGTGATTTCCAGCCCTGGCTGCCTCTCCCCATGCGCTCACTGAATTGCACAGGACCCAGTTCTCTGTCATGCAGCAGCGCACAGAGCTCGGTTCCAGCAAACCAAGAACAACTGGGGGCAGTCCGGGTTTTCCATAAGTTTCCAGTGATGGTGCAATTAAAAAATAAAAAATAAAAACCCAGCCCTGGGCTTTTTTCATGCTTTCCAAAGTTTCCTAAAAGGATCCATTGCAGAAAATGAAAAAAGCCCAGATGGAGAGGTGAGAGATGCCACGAGCGGATGAAATCCCCCCCGTGAAGCCGGCAGTGTCTTCCAGCGCACCCGGGAGTGCTTTGCTCCCTTCCTCTTTGCAGCAACCTCTCACATATTTGAAGGCTGTTATTATGTCTCCCCTCAGCCTGCTCTTCTCTAGACTAAACAAATCCAATCCTTCAGCCCTTCCGCACAGGCCAAGTTTTCTCAGCTCCTGGTTGCAATCGCTGCCTTCCCCCAGCCTCTCTCCAGTGGGTCGCACTCGCAGGGCTTCAGGGTCCCTCACGAGCAGAGGGGGTGGAAAAGAAAACCCAGACAGATAAAGTGGGAGGCGAGCACCACATTTCTCTGCTTGCTTGGCTTCAGGAGGTGGGAAAGGCAGCCCCACAGGTGCCAGCCGGGTGTCACATCCCCCAGCACCAGAGGCTGTTGGTGCTGGGGGGCTGTGGGGAGCAGGAAACAGGGGCAGGAGCAGGCAGAGAGTGTGGCTGGCAGCTGCCAGGAGGACCCGTAATGAGCAAACCACATGGCTTCCCCCATACACGGCTCAGATTTAGGGGTGGGGAGCAGGGAAGGGGCCAGCGGGGCTGCCCTTTCCCCAGCCCCCCAAGGGAGAGGGAGAGGACGTGCCATGCCACAGCACCGCTTTGCTGCATTCCTTGGTTTCCAGACTGGGCATCTCCCATGGGCAAAGCCTCCCGCAGCATCCAGCATCGCCTGGGACAGTTCCTGAGCGACAACACCACGCCAGGAAGGTGTAGGGTGCACCACCCCCCTGATTTCATCCCGCAGCATTCCCAACCCATTTTTGCACATCTGGGGCTCAGTCCTCAGCATGTCCTTTACCTGGCTGCCGCAGCTCTGAAGCACGGCTCTCTCCCAGTAGGCACAGACGAGTCCTTCTCCCCCTTTGTATCTCAAGCTGGGCTGGAGGAGTTGGAGGGCCTGTGTTTTATTGCAGAAGAAAGCAAAGCAGCGAGTTCCCACGCTGCCTTTCATCTTCTTCCCCCTGCTCCCGCTGTTCCCACAGCTCTGCCAGAGCAGCTGGAGTAGGAGGCGAACGCGATCAGGCTTCACGCCCCTCCCGTTCGGAGCGGTCCTGCGAGGGGTCCCTCAGGGACCGGACGGGCCCAGGGTGAGTGGAGCAGGACTTGGGACCGCCAGGGGTGCGGTCCCACCGAGGGTGGGCACTGCTCCCGATGCCGGTGGGTGCCCACACTCATCCTGGCAAGGTGACGGCACGTGGCAAGGCACGCTGTCACCCTGCTGTGCCTTCCTCCTCTGCTCTCACGTGTGTCCTGCACCCACATCCCCACCACTGTTTCTGGCTCGCTGACCTGCGATCGCTCCGTGTGTCCCCCGTTAAGTGCTCACCCAACGTTTTCCCGTTTGGAACATCCCCAGATCTGTTAATTACCAGCTCCTGGTGACTCAACAGAGATCCTGAGCCAGCTCCTTGAAAACTCACCCTTTATCTGATGCTCAGCTGTTTATACCTAGCAGTTGCTATTTAACATCCTCCCGCGGTGGTGTCAGGGTGGAAGGTTCATTCACACCTGGGCCAGGAGATGGGCACATCTTGGACTCTCCCTGCCACCCCCGAGGCCGATGGCATCCCCTCGTCCCCTGCCACCCCCATGTTGCCAAGTTCTCCTCTGGCTCCTTGCTAGGTACATTTTCAACACTTTTTTCACTTCTGTCCTCAAGGCTGGGGGGTTTTGGCTGCTGGAAGTATTTTGCCGTCATTGTGAAACTGGTGTTTTCGAACCTCTGCATCGCCCAAGGAGAATCCCAGCTGTTGGAGGCCAGCCCCAGACCTGCAGGCAGGGGACACAGCAGGACAGGGCACAGGGGATCCCCAGCCATCGAGGCAGGCCAGCTGGCATGTCCCTGGTGCAGACGCTGTGATATCGAGCGCACTGGGGCTCTTCCAGCTGTGCACGGTGTGGGTTCAGTCGTTCCCCCCTCACTGGGTGTGGGCAGGGGCCCCTTTCCTTGGCAGCGGAGCTCCGGTCCTGGGGCTGGCGTGACACCACCCGGCCTCTGGCGGCACCAGGAGCCAATGGCAGGGGACCCGTGCCCATCTCCCACGCTGCCGTCCCCATCCTGAGCTGCAAAATGGCATTGCAGAGAGGAAATGAAGCTGGCTGCAAAGCTCGCATTCAAAACCAGACATTCAAAGGCTCTTCTGCCCCCGGGGCAAATCCAACCGCAATTAAAAGGGAAGGAAGGCAGGGGAGTGCTTGGCGTGGCATGGAGATGCCTCCTTTGCCATAAATCACCTCTGCGGGCGGTTGGGCAGGCGGCATCCCTGCTACACCTGCTCTCCCCGTGCCCACAGAGCTGCGCCCGCCGGCGCTGGGAACGGCAGCTCCCTTCCTGCTTCCCCACATCCCCGCCAAAAGGCAGGAGATCGGGTCAGGGATGCGCTCCTTGTCTCCTGCAGGAAGAAGCTCGGGGGAGAAAGCACAGGAGGGGCAGAGATGCTGGAGAGATCCCAGTCCCTGTCCCCAGGGCACGGTCCACATCTGTGCGGCACCAAGCTGCGGCTTTATTGAAATCCCTCCCATTGAACTGGTGGTGAAAAAGAGATTTCATCAAAAACGGGATGGAGCACAGCCTGGGAAAGCCTGGCTGGGGAACTCGGTCCCCACGGTGTCCCCGAGGGGTCGCGCTGGTTTGGCCGCAGGGACCACGCTGAGCCCTTTGGGTGCTGGGTGGCCCCATGTCCCAAAGCCGCTTGGTCTTTGTCCTTGTCTGCAGCAGCAGCAGCAGGAAATCCTTTGGGAAATGTCTCTCTCCATCCTAACCGCATATTTGTTTCCTTTTCTTTGCAAGAAATCTCTCTCTTTCGATAAAGCAGGGCTGGAGTGGAAGCGCTGGTCAGAGCCCAGGAGCAGAGGCCATTAATCAGCAGGAGCGGGGTGGGCGCAGGCGATGTCTGCCCCAAAGGACGTTGCCTGCAACACCCCGCAAACGTTCACTGGCCCTGAAAGAGGCAAATAATTACAGCAGGCAGTTGGGAGACCTGGAACAAGTCAGAGCAGCGTTTTACAAGGTGTTTCCCAACCAGCGGGACAGCACACGAGCCAGCAGGCGATGACTCACGGCAGCCGCGTGAGCCGCGAGGGTGGGCACGCTGCGCCTTGGTGATGCTGGGGCGCTGGGCCCCCGGAGGTGGGCGCGTGGAAATGCTCGTTCCCGGCTTATTGGGATGCTGCATGGGGTTAGCAAACCTGCAGAGGGTTTTTTTTCACCCCAGAACAGCAGGGATTGGGAAGGTTTCTTGACCCCAAAACACGCCAACAGCCCTTTGTGCACGGGGGCCCCGTAGATGCTGGTTTGAGTCCTGCAGAGGTTTTGGGGTATTGGGAGTGTTTACTAAAAAAAAAAAAAAAAAAAAAGAAAAGTGGCAGTGCATTTATTTCCCTTCTCCCCCCTGCAAATGGGAGGGCCATTTGGTTATAATTAGGTAATGAGTTAATTAGGATTAATTAGTTAATGTTTGCAAAGCACTTAGGAGATGAAAAGCACCAGTGTGGTGTGGCTTTGTGCATACTCCTGCTCTTCTGGAGGGCTGCAGGACACTGCTCCGTGTGGGGGCATGCTCCCATTAACCCTTGGTGCCTGGCTTTGTGGCGCTGGAAGAGCTGGAGAGCGTTTGCGGGAGCGGGGAAGGAAAAGAGGCAGGCGTTAACAGCTCCTCTCTGTGCTCTGGCACCCGGTTAACGCTGACAGAGCTAAAGGTGCCGGAGCCACCCCACCTGGGAAGGACGGATCCAGCAGGATGGGTGCGGACACGGCTGGGGGCTGCAGCAAGGACAAGGACAGCCCCGAGCACGCAGGGGGACGCTCCCAGCCCTGCGCGTCTGCCCTGCTGAGGCCAAAACCTGCCCTGGTGCGGTGCTGGGAAGCAGGCGTGTGTGCTGGGAGCTGCCTGTCCCGGCCTGCCCTCCCCGCCTTCGCCCCCCGGCAGCACCGTTTGAACCAGTGGGGAAAATTCCAGCGGCTCGGGGGCCTCCCTTCCTGCCAGCGTCCTCCGGGCACGGCGTGCGGCACGGGGCAGCAGAAGGAACCGAATGCCCACGCACCCCCCGATGGGGTTTTCCAGCTCACCCTGCTCCCTCTCCCTCCTCGGAGGTGACTCGGTCCCCGGTGTCCCCTGCGGTGGCTCCCACCAGCTCCTGGCACCTTCCGGCCCGTGGCCGCAGGGCACATGCGTGCCCGGTCCCCCACCTCATCCTCCCCAGCTCCTGGCAGCATCTGCGTGACCCGAAAAATCAAGGAACAGAGGCACGGCGGCGATGTGGGCTCCCTGACGCTCCGGCTGCAGTGGCAGAGCCCGCCGGGCGCTCGCACAAGGGTTAACAGGAGGTAACGAAGCCAATTTAAAAATTAACCGGGATTAATTTCCCTGTTTGCCCAAACACACACACCCCGCCGTGCGGTTTCCCTTCATCCACGCGGGCTGCTGCAGGTAGGGCTCACGCCCCACTCTCGCCCACAACAGGGCTCCAGGCAGGGTGCGCTTCCCTCCCTGCAGCGCTAACGAAGGAGCGCTAACGAGCTGCAGGGATGCACTGGAGGGACCCCGGGTGCTTCTCCAACTCCAATGAGTGACCCAACACTTAGCAGCTCCACTCAGAGCTTGGGCACCCCTTGGCCACCCCATGTGCCCCACAGGATGCGGCTCCGCATCGCCCAAATTTCCCAGTCCGACTCCCGGTGCTCCAGCCACGTGCTGGGGACACAAATTAAATGACGTGGGCTGGGAGCCACGCGTCCAAGTGGCTCCACCGTGGGACTACCGTGCTCACCCCATCCTCCATCTCCCCCTGACTCAGTTTCCCCATCAGTACCTGAGGGAGGAACCTGCTCCGGAAAGGGAAGAGTTCCAGGGACTGGCCTCCATCTGCATTTCCCACCCAAAAAAAAATAAATAAATAAATGAGGGTATTTTGACCTCAGCTGAGCAGGGTTTACTTAAACCATGGAAAAAATCAGATATTGGTTCCTAGGGGGACTTGGGGATGCGAAGAGACGTTCCCAGCCCCCTGGCACAAAGGCAGGGCTGCGTGCCCGGGTAGCCCGGGTACTTCTTCCCCGCCACGTGCCGCAGGCTGGGGCGAAGCGGGCGCGCGAGCCGGGCGCGCTGCCGGCCGAGCCGCCCCTTCCCCGCTCCGACAGCGCTTTGATGATTTAATTTCAGCATTTCTTCAGTCCCCAGCGGGTCCTGGAGGGGAGACAAGACCTGAATTCCTAATGCAGAAAAACAAGCAGAAAAAACAAACCCCTGTGGTTGGCTTTTTTTTTTTTTTTTTCCAGCCTTTCGGGCCTTCCTCCTGCACGGGCGAGGAACAAAGCGGGTGGTTATTCCCCCTGCCGGGGGTGGGGGGATGCGGGGCAGGAGGGGCTGTGCTGGGGGGCTCGGGGGGACGCAGGGGGCTCGGCAGCCAAAGCAAAGCCTTGTTCGCTTTGGCTGCCGGCCAGCGGCGAGCCTGACTTTTGTGCTGCCTCTGAAATGTGCAGCTCGACCCCCAGGGCATCGCTACCCCCCTCCTATCCGGCTCCTTCCTTCCTCCCCGAGCCCCCGCTGAGAGCCTCTCTGGGGTGGGGGGCTCGGGAGAGGGACCCCCGGGTGCATCCCCAGAGCACGGACGGGGCTTTCCGCCGTCCGTTCCCAATTATCCGTGTCTCTGCGTGGCTTCTGGGGTCTCCCCGCGCTGGTTTCCTGGCCGGGTGCCCCAGGCGGTGCCCAGAGGGAACGGCAGCGGATTTGGGGATGGATTTGGGGACGATGCTGCGGGATTTGGGGACAATGGTTCAAGCGGCCAGGCAAATGGTGGCCGTGCTCCTCCAGGCTTGGCCACCACCTTGCTTGGGGACAAGGGCTGGGGACAGCCGCAAGGCAGGAGGGCTCCCTGGCACGGGAAGGGACAAGAGAAGCCTGTCACCACCGCAGCTCCATCATTTTTTGGTCAAATCGATAAGATCTGGGGGAAAAAGGCGGCATTTTCCCAGCAATGCATTTTTGGGGACATAAAGCCTCCCTTGCCTTCCAGTGGCTTCGCAGCTGCCCTGGTGCTGCAGGGAGCAGCCCGGGGGGCGCAGAGTGGCCCGGCCTCCCCCCTGCGCCCCACAGCCGGGGCTGAGCGTCCCGCAGGGTCCTGCCCCGTGCCAGTGTCACCCCCGGCGTCCCCTCAACCCTTGTCCCCGGGGACTGGGGACAAAACAGAGGGGCGGGAAGGGGGGAGCTGCCGTTGGGCACGGGAAGGTGGGGAGGTGGGTGGAGGGAGGGAGGGATGGACGGACAGATGGAGGGATGGACAGAGGGATGGAGACAGGGAAGGATGGACAGACAGACGGAGGGATGGAGAGAGGGATGGGTGGAGGGATGGATGGAGGGATGGATGGACAGACAGATGGAGGGGGGAGCAGAGGGGAGGATGGACAAATGACTGGACAACGGGGTTGAGGGACGGAAGGACAGCACAGACAGAGGGATGGATGGGCGGACGGGCGAACTGAAGGCTGGGCGGACAGACGGACGGACAGACGGACGGAGGGGGCTGGCCGGGAGGGGGCGGAGGTGCCCGCGGGAGGGGGGAGGCTGGGGGCTGCTCTCCCCGATGGCCAGGCCGCAGCCCCGGGCACCGGAACGGGGAGGGGGGAGGCACCGGGAGGGGCCCGGGCACGGCTCCGAGGCCGCAGCGCAGCCGCCTCAGCACCGCAGCCCCTTTAAGCGCCTCCCCCTCAGGCCCCCTCGCGGGCGGGAGGTGGTGCGGGCCGCTGGGCGGGGGACAATGGGGCGGGGGCGGCACCACTGTGGCTGCGGGGGAGGGAGGCAGGAAGTGCCGCGCGGCCCCGCCTGCTCCTCCTCCTCCTCCTCCTCCTCCTCCTCGTCGTCCTCCTCCTCCTCCTCCTCCTCCTCGCCCACCCCCCGCCCGTCGCGGCGGGGCGCGCTGCGAGGTGGCCGAGGGCTCGCTCGCACTGGGGGCACCGGGGGCACCGGGCGCCGGCACCGCCTGCGGCTGGGTGAGGGCAGCGGGCGCCGCCGGCTCGGAGTAGGCGGGGGGCGGCCTCGAACCCGGGACCTGTGGGTGGGGCGCGGAGCCGGGGCCGGGATTCGAACCCGGATAGCCCCGGGGCGGCCTCAGCCCGGGGCTCCCCCGCTGCGGCCCCGCGGGCAGCCCCGGCCCCCCCAGTCAGCCCGACCCCCCCCCGTGCCCGCCGCACCCCCAGAGCCCCTCCCCGGTTCTCCCTTTCTCAGCCAGCCCCCCAGTTCCCCCCATTGCAGCCCCATCTGCAGCCCTCCCCCCCCCCCCCCCCCAGTTTCCCCCCATTGCAGCCCCAAGGGCGCTCTCACCCCCGGGTCCCCCGGGCGGCCTCGCCTCCCCCGGGCGGCCATGGCTTGCAGCCTGAAGGACGAGCTGCTGTGCTCCATCTGCCTGAGCATCTACCAGGACCCGGTGAGCTTCGGCTGCGAGCACTACTTCTGCCGGCGCTGCATCACCGAGCACTGGGTGCGCCAGGAGCCCCAGGGCGCCCGCGACTGCCCCGAGTGCCGGCGCACCTTCGCCGAGCCCACCCTGGCGCCCAGCCTCAAGCTGGCCAACATCGTGGAGCGCTACAGCGCCTTCCCCCTGGACGCCATCCTGGGGGCCCAGCGCAGCCCCTTCCCCTGCAAGGACCACGAGAAGGTCAAGCTCTTCTGCCTCACCGACCGCGCCGTCGTCTGCTTCTTCTGCGACGAGCCTGCCGTGCACGAGCAGCACCAGGTCACCAACGTGGACGATGCCTTCGAGGAGCTGCAGGTGGGTGGGTGGGTGTCCGGCCCTGCCTGGCTTGGGGGTCCGGGCGCTGTCCCTCTTGTCCCCCCTGCCCGGCTGCGCTGAGCTGCTCTGCTGACGTCTGTCCGTCTGTCTGTCCCTGTTCCCCAGGGCAGTGTGTCCGTGGGATGCCCTGTCTGCCTGCCCACGTGCACCTTAGCTGGAGCTCTCTCTGTTCGCACGTGGGTCTGAGGAGGTGCTCCCCATAAAATTCCCCCTTCTGTCCATGCGTTCAGCGTGTCTCTACCCCGGTGCTGCTGTGCAGGCACTGGCACCCGATGGGCACGGTCCTTCCTCTGTCCCCAAATCCACAGGGCTGCCATTTCAGGGGAGCTTTGTGCCCGTGCCTGCGGGGAGGCAGCCGGGCGCTGACCTTCACGGGCACCGACTCATCCCCTCACCGCTGTCAGTGCCTGGTGATGCCCTGGTAAACATTTGTGGGGCCACCCTGTGGTCCCGAGGGGGCCGGGGGTTCCCAGCACCTCGGCTTCGTGCTGCCGGCAGCTGGCAGTGCTGGTGAAGCTCAGCCTGGGGCTGCAGGAGCCTGGGACCTGCGAGAAGCTTTGCTTTTCCCCCCAAATCCCATGGGTTGTCTTTTTCTTTTCTTAATGCTGCCGGGTCCCCCAGCTCGCGGCCCCACGGGGAGTGGGGAACTGGGCAGACTGGTCAGACTGGGCTGCGAGCTGGGTCTGAGCGCCTGCCTGCGTTGCAGCGGGAGCTGAAGGAGCAGCTCCAGGGCCTGCAGGAGAGCGAGCGAGGCCACACCGAGGCCCTGCACCTCCTCAAGCGGCAGCTGGCAGAGACCAAGGTAGGAGCGGGGACGCACTCGGTGTCCCCAGGGGTCCCGAGGCAGGACCCCGTTACTCCTCCAGCCCTTTATTGTCGGCAGAATCGCTCCAAATCCGTTCCCCTGCCCTGTCCCTGCTGCACACCGGGTTCTTTGTAGCTGCTGGGGTGGTCGTACCCCCCGGCGCAGCCCCGTGTCTCAGTGCTGTTCCCCTGCTCCTTGATTCCCTTGCTGGGTGGGTGCAGGAGTGAGCCTCGCCAGCCCAGTTTTGGGACCTCCAGCCACCCTACAGACACACCAAGACCCAAATCTTGCTGACTGTGCCCCGTTTCCCTTCCCTGACCATGCGTAGCCCTGTGGCAGGCTGGCCCCTGCACCCTGTCGCTTATTTCCCTGTTTCATTTAGCACCTTCCTCCTTCTGCTTGCTTGGGCATTACTTGCGGAGGGGGCTGCTGTTCACACTGGGCTCCCTTCTCCCTCAGCTTCATGTCCACTCCCCATTGCCAGCTGTGGGGCAGAGGGTGGGTTTTCTGTCCTCCACCGGGTACTCGCACAGGTGCTCAAAACCACACCCGGGGCATCCCCAGCAACGTTTGCAGCGGGTCAGTGTTGGTCTGGGCGGGCAGGGGGGCTACAGACCCCACCACACTGGGGCTTTCCGTGGGGTTGATGCCCACCCACGCCCCCCAGTCGTCAGCCAAGAGCCTGCGGGCCACCATCGGGGAGGCCTTTGAGCGGCTGCACCGGCTGCTGCGGGAGCGGCAGAAGGCGATGCTGGAGGAGCTGGAGGCGGACACGGCGCGGACGCTGACCGACATCGAGCAGAAGATCCAGCGCTACAGCCAGCAGCTGCGCAAGGTGCAGGAGGGCAGCCAGATCCTGCAGGAGCGCCTGGCCGAGGCCGACAAGCACGCCTTCCTGGCCGGCGTCGCCTCCTTGTCCGAGAGGTGGGTCTGTGGGTGGCCAGGGGGGCTGGGGTGCCCTGCGTGGGACCTCGCCGACCAGCGCCTCTCCTGCAGGCTCAAGGGGAAGATCCACGAGACCAACCTCACCTACGAGGACTTTCCTACCTCCAAGTACATGGGCCCGCTGCAGTACACCATCTGGAAGTCTCTCTTCCAGGACATTCACCCGGGTGAGGATGGAGTTGGGGGACCCAGCGAGGGTGAGGATGAGCCCACAGGGACCTTCCTGTCCCCAGTGGGAGCTGGTGGGGGGGGTGTGGGGGAGGACGAGCGGCTTCTGCAGAGCCGCTTCGGCTGCCGAAAGCCACCTGCATGCCCCCAAGGTGGGTGCACAGCTGGGTGGGGGTCCCAGGGGTGCTGACGGCCACCCCTCCCTGCAGTGCCGGCGGCGCTGACGCTGGACCCCGGCACAGCCCACCAGCGCCTCATCCTCTCCGACGACTGCACCATCGTGGCTTACGGCAACCTGCACCCACAGCCGCTGCAGGACTCGCCCCGGCGCTTTGACGTGGAGGTGTCGGTGCTGGGCGCGGAGGCTTTCGGCGGCGGCGTGCACTACTGGGAGGTGGTGGTGTCCGAGAAGACACAGTGGATGATCGGGCTGGCGCATGAGGCCGTCACCCGCAAGGGCAGCATCCAGATCCAGCCCAGCCGGGGCTTTTACTGCATCGTCATGCACGATGGGAACCAGTACAGCGCCTGCACCGAGCCCTGGACCCGGCTCAACGTCAAGAGCAAGCTGGAGAAGGTGGGCGTCTTCCTGGACTATGACAAGGGGCTTCTCATCTTCTACAACGCCGATGACATGTCCTGGCTCTACACCTTCCGGGAGAAGTTCCCTGGCAAGCTCTGCTCCTACTTCAGCCCCGGGCAGAGCCACGCCAACGGCAAGAACGTCCAGCCCCTGCGTATCAACACCGTCCGCATCTAGCGGGGTCTGCGCCCCACCGGGACCCCCGAGGACAGGCACGAGCCTGGGGCAGTGGCCACGGGACGGGGGACGCTGCCCTGCCCGCGGGGTGCAGCAGCGCTCACCCGGGCTGCCTGGGCAGGAGAGGGCTCACACTGCCCCGCCGGGGCCAGATCCTGCCCGGCATCACTCACCCTCAACCTCAAGCTGACTCCGGGCACCGGGCAGGATGCAGCCGGTGCCCCCCCGTCCTGTGCTTCCACACGCGGCCCTGCAGGTCCGTCCCTGCCCCGGCCGCTGCAATAAAAGGTGGATTTGGAGCAAAGGGGCCGGGTGGTGCAGCCCCTGTGTGGGGTGGGGGCACCCCCGGCATGCGGGGTTGGGTGATGCTGCACCGTGCATAGTGCCCCGCGCCGTCTGTAATGTGTCGTGTCCTCCTGCACCACGGTGTGCCATGGTGTGCACTGTGACATCCCGGGCTGTGCTGTGCTGTGCCGTGTTGTGCCGTGCCATGCTGCACCCTGTGCTGCTGCTGCATCACGTGCGCTGTGCCAGGCGGTGCTGTGCCGGGCTGTATGTACTGCACCGCGCTGTGCTGCACCGTGCCCTGCCATGCCATGTGTAGTGCACCGTGCCATGGCTCTGCGGTGTGTGCTGTGCCGTGCCACGGTGTGCTGAGCTGTGCTGTGCCATGCCGTGCTGTGCCATGCCATGGTAGCTGAACTGTGCTGTGCCACACCATGGTGTGCTGAGCTGTGCTGTGCCATGCCATGCTCAGCCATGCCACGCTGTGCTGCACCGTGCCCTGCCATGCCATGTGTTGTGCACCGTGCCGTGGCTCTGCGGTGTGTGCTGTGCCACACCATGGTGTGCTGAGCCATGCTGTGCTGTGCAGTGGTGTTGCTGAGCTGTGCTATGCCATGCTGTGCCGTGCCACGGTGTGCTGAGCCATGCTGCGCCGTGCCGTGCTGCGCCGCACGGTGCCGTGTGCCTGGCCAGGCTGTGCCCAGCCTCCCCCAGCTGGCGGCTGGCAGCTGGGGGGGACCAGGTTGGGGGGCTGGGGGGGGGCACACACTGCGTTAGGGGACGTGAGGTATGCAGCGGGGCTGTGGGGGGGCTGTGCTGGGCAGAGGGTGCGCCGTATAGCGGGTGTGCTATAGGGCTGCTTGATATCTGCATGGGGGAGGTGTGGAGGGGGCGTGATATATGGGGGGCCTTGGTACATCGGGGGGCGCGATGTATGGGGGGTATGGTATAGGGGTACGTGAGGTGTAGGGGATGTGATGTACAGGGACATTGTGTATCGGGGGTGTGATATAAGGGGTGTGATATATAAGGGCTGTGATATACAGGGGCTGTGATATATGGGAGTGTGAGGTATAGGGGGTGTGATATATGGGGACATAATGCATAGAGGCGTGATGTAGGGGGCGTGATATATGGGGGCATGATGTATAGGGACATTATGTTTACAGGGTGTGATATATGGGGGTGCGATGCACGGGGGTGCAATACACGGGGCCGGGAGCGGCTGGGGCCCTGGGGGCAGGTCTGCCGGTGCCGTTACTGGTACCAGTGCCGTTACTGGTGCCGTTACTGGTACCGGTGCCGGTACCGGCCGGGCCGCGGGACCCGCCCCCGCCGCTCCCTGCCCGCCCACCAGGCGGCGCTGTCGGGCCCCGCCCGCGAGGGCGCATGCGCGCTGGGGGAGGGGGCGCGGCCCGCGCAGGCCGGGCGGGGCGGGGCGCGGCCGCCATCTTGCCGCGGGCAGGGCCCTGCCGGGAGCGGGGCCGCGGGGGTCGGTGCGGGCCGGGGGGGGGCCGGGCCGCCCCCCGAGGCCCTGCCCCAGCCATGGAGCCGAGCGGCGGGCGGAAGGAGAGGCCGAAGCCCCGGGAGCCGGCGGCCCGCCTGGAGAAGGCGAAGCAGAAGTCGGCGCAGCAGGAGCTGAAGCAGCGGCAGCGGGCGGAGGTGGGCGGGGGGCGGCGGTGGGGCCGGGGGGCTCCTCCCGGTGCTTCCGTGTGGCACGGCCGCGCCTCACCGCCCGCCTGCCTCTGTCCCCGCAGATCTACGCCCTGAACCGGGTGATGACGGAGCTGGAGCAGCAGCAGTTCGACTCCTTCTGCAAGCAGATGCAGGCCCCCAGCGAGTGAGGGGCGGCGCCCCCGGCCCGCCGGTACCCGCTGCCCCGCGTCGCCGCGTTATTTATTACTTCGCCTCGAAGAACAACTTTCTTTTCTTCTTGTCCTTTTCTTAATAAAAGCAGTGGTCGTTCCGCACTTGTCTGGCTCCTGGTCCTGCTGAGCGGCGCGGGGAGGCGGCGTGGTGCCGGCGCTGCCCCCGCTGCTGGCAGGCGCGGTGGGAACGGCGCGGGGGCAGCCACGGCCGAACCCCGCCGGGAGCACGGGGCCGGGCCGGGGCTGGCGGCGGGGAAGGGAGCAGCGGCCCCGCGCCAGAGCAGCTGCAGCCAGCAGCCGCCAGCTCCGGCCGGCCTTGCGCCGAGCAGGACCTCGGCCCGCGGGCCCCGCACCCGCCGTCTCCCTGCCAAGGGGAGCAGCGGCTGTTTACAGCGGCGCGGAGCCGTTGGGGTCCCCCAGGCGCTTGTCCTGACTGGGACGGGGTCGTTTCTGTCCGGGGCCGGCTCGCAGCTGCTCGCCCCGCAGGAGCCTCCCCAGGGAGCCGAGCCGCAGATTTGCTCTGGTTTCCTCTGCTGCTCGGCGCAAGGTTTGACCTTCGCTTCCTTCCTCCACCCACACGCCCTCCGCTTTCCAGCCGCGGGCAGGCTCGCACGCGGCAGTTGTTCTCCAGCTTTTATTTCCAGAGAGTTCGGCCGGCAGGTTTCAAGTTCCATTTTTCCCTTCTACATTCCTCCCTCCCTCCCACACCTCATCAGGCTAGCGCAGAAAGGAAAAAAGAACACGGCTGAGATATTATTTCCCTGTGGTGATGAGTAAAAAATAAATACCAGAACACTCCCTGTGTCTCAGGGGGGTTTTGGGGAGAACCGGGCTCAGCTTTGTTGCACTCTCTGGAGATTTGATCGGTGGCTTCCTCCCAGCCTGGCCCGAGGGGACGGCCCGGCCGTGCTGCCCTCTCCAGGGTTGTTTTCTTGTCATGGTTGGGATCTCAGGGGTGTAAACGTGCCACAATTACACCCTGGCAATAAATCACTGTGTACAGTGGGAACGTGTTGGCTGCGTGAGCATCACCTTGATTCACGTCCCAGCTGCCGCCCCAGGGCTATGCACTGGGGGCAGCCCGGGAGCCGTCTGGAGAGGGTTTTTGGGTCAAATCCCACAGGAAAGGGGGAAGGCAGCCTCCAGAGTGGAGTTGTTGTTCTTCTGGCTGTGGCCGGGGATTCGCCCAGCGTCGCAGGGACCAGGGCACAGGCAGGGCACGGGCAGGGCAGTTTGGAGCCTAGCCTGGGCTCTCCTGAAGCTGAGAGCTTCCCTCTGCGGGAGCTCAACTATTTTCTTTTCTAAACAGGCTCTGCCACAGCTGGGAAAACACTTGAAGGGGGTGAGTGGTGGCGTTTCTCTCTCCAGGGGCTGCAGCGTTGCGCCTGCCGGGCTGGGTTTGGCTTCCGCTGCCGCCGCTTTCCCCAGGAAGAGCTAAGGAAGGTGGGGAGACGAGACACCCCGGTGCTGGCACCCGAGAGGGAGGGAGAGGAGAGCTTTACTGCGCGTTCGGTGGAGTGTAAGGCCGGAGCAGTCCTCACCAGGGTGGCTGCCGCTTCACCCTTAGGCTTTGCAGCTCCAGATGGCAAAGGGAGAGAAGATGTAGGACGCCGACCAGGCGAGGTAGTACATGGAAGCGACCGTCGTGGGCAAGAGCAGCACAGCCACAATGCCTGCGAGGGGGAACCATCAGCACCCAGGGCAGAGCAGCATGTTTGTGCCTTCCTGCAGCGGAGCTGGGTGGCAGACCTCAACCGGCCTTATTGCCCAGATCGGTGCCGGGCTTCCCTGTCCTTACCTCCAGCGTAGATCACCTTCTTCCAGAGCTGGGACTCCAGCACCTTGTCGTGGGGGTAGAAGCCCCGGTCGACCATGAAGAGGATCATGACGATGGCAGCGACACGCAGCAGCGTGACGTTGCCGCCCGTCAGCAGGAAGATGCTCACCAGCAGCGAGGAGGCGTAGGGGCAGGGCAGCCCCCGGTAGGTGAAGGGGATCTCTGCGGGGTGCGACATGCTCAGCCGGGTGCCAAACGGGGGGCAGCCGCCCCGTGGAGCGCCGCCGCTCCCCAAAACCCCCGGCTCACCACTGGAGAAGAAGCAGAGGCGAGCGAAGACGGCCAGCACATAGGCGATGGCCAGCAGCCCGTCCAGCACACCCTGCGTCTGCAGCAGCAGCGCCGTGGCCAGCCCAAAGGAGGTGAAGTCGGCGAAATCATCCATCTTGGCACCTGCAGGCAGCGAGCGGGCGGCTGCCAGGGGGGACAGCTCCTGGCACCCCCTCTTTGCACAGCCCCGGCCCCGGGGCAGTCACTCACCCAGCGCTGAGCAGGCGTTGAGCTGGCGGGCGATGGCTCCGTCGGCCAAATCAAGCAGAAAGCCCCCGAGGAGCAGCCAGCAGGAGTGGTGGTACTGCCTGGGGAGGTAGGGGGGAGGCGGTGAGCCCCGTGGCTGCGCCGATTTAACCGGATTTACCCTTTTTTTTTTGGCTGCTCCCCACCTGTTCAGGCTGCAGAGGATGGAGGAGAGCCCCATGATCAGGTTCGCCATGGAGAGCGCGTTGGCAGCATTTTTCCGGACAGACTCCAGCGCCTGCGCCTGTCCCACCTGCTTGCTCAGGAACAGCTTCTTGGTGTACTGGAAGATACCTGCAAGCCACCGAGGCGCCGGTCAGGGGCTGAGCCTCTCGGTGGCAGTTTTCTGGCTGGGACTTATTTAAGCACCCGAGGTAGCAGGTCGGTGCTCGGGGCTGAAGCCCCTCAGCCCCCTTCCAGCGTTGGGAAGGGGCCGGCGGAGGTTTTGGGGCGCTCCCCCCCGGCAGGAGCCTTCGCGGAGCGCCTTCCCCCTCCTCCTCCTCCCGGCTTGGCGCGGGTCACAACCGAAGCACCGCTCCCCAAACCGTTTTTGCACAGCTCAGTTTTTTTTGCAAGCGCCGCAGGGGGAAGCCCCTGCCTCCGTCTGCCCGCGGGAGGCGAAAGAAAAAAGTGAAACGATAACAAAATAACAAAATAACAAAACAAAACAAAACCAAAACCAAGACCAAACCCAAGCTTAGAATAAAAGCCAACCCCAGTGTTAAGCTCTATTGATCTTATATACCTATAGGGCTACGCTTTAGAGAAAGTGTTAAGGGTCATGTCCTACTAGTGTGTTTTGCACCCTGCCTTTGCCGTGGTCCCAAAGCCAGGCAAGCTGGTGACATCCTTCATCTGAAAGAAAACAGCATGTCAGAGCACAACAAGAGCCACAACCGCTCTCCCCCCCGCCGCCGCAGCCCCCGCCGTCCCGCGGGGCTGAGACCGGGCCGGCTCGTGGCGGCCGGGCATGACGAGCCCCCCGGCCACCGGGCGCTGCTGCCTGCAGAAAGGAAGGAAATTTCCCATTCTCCGAGCCAGGCTGCGAGCGGGGCGGGGGTGCCGCACCGCCGACCTTTGGCCACCCCACCCTGGGCCACGCCGCCGGGGTTTCAGGCTGAGCCGAGCGGGTAGGGATGGAAAAACACCCCAAAAAAAGCCGTCAGACGGTGCCCTGAAGGGGTAAATTTCACCACCCCTCCTGCCCCGTTTTTTTTTCCGCTAGAAACGGTGTTTTCGGGGGGACTGCGGTTGTGCATCGTGCCGTTCCCCCCGTGCTGGGGCTGAGCCGGTGGGTGTGGGGTCTCTCTGTGCTCTGGGGAGGGGAGCACCCTTCATGGCGGCAAAAAACGGGCAAAAAGCGGCGGTTTTGGTTCTGACCGAGGTGGCAGCTTGTCTGAAGCAAAGCCCTCAGGTGGTGAATTCCTGTGCAAACCCCGTCCTGTCCCCACACCAGGCAGGATCAGGCCCCGGGCAGGGTTAGTGGCACCGCCGCGCTCTGCCAGCATCACAATGCCCAGGCATCACCACGGCACCCAAACTTGTCTGTTCTTGGCGTTCCCGGCCCCAAAAGCAAAGGGATGGGGTGAGAGGGACGGCGGGGCCGGGCATCTGCCCCACATCCCGCCCAGCCCCGTGCTGCACGCAGCGCTCTGCACAGCGATTTCTGTGGGAAAAAAGGGCGGATTTGGCTCTTTCCATGCGGCGTTATGGGGGCCTGCTCCAGACGGGGAGTTCTCAGCGATGAGAAGGAGGGTTTTCCAAAGGAGGTGCAGGCTCGCTTTCTTGTTTTATTCAAGCTGCCTCTTTCTGCGATTTTCTGCCCCGATTTGAAGGGCTGAGCAAGCGGTGCCGCTGGCTGCCGGCCCGGTTCGCCGCTGCCCGCCCAGCCAAGCGTGACACCAGCCCCGCAGGCGAGCGTGGAGCAGCTCCGTGCCAGCACCTTAAAACCTGCTCTTATCCCCTTTTCCCCCCCAAACCACCCAGTGCCGGCGACCCCCGACCAGCCTCACTCGGCCGACAACCACCACGAATCCCTGTTTCGTGTTAAACCACCAAAACCAGTGCTTTTTCAGGGGGAAGCCTTGTGCCGGGGGCAAGCGGTGTCGGGGCGTCGAGGCGGGACTTACCGACCGGCGGTGACACCATCCACATGGCCGCAGCACCGGGGGCGCCCCAGGGAGGGAAACTGAGGCAGGGGTGGCGGGGCCAGCGCTGGCCCCGTGTGGCAGCACCGCGTTATATAGGGATCGGCTTCACCGGGAACCGGCTGAGTCACCGGGGGGGTGGGTCCGGCCAGAGGACACGGGGGTTTTCAGAGGCGGCTGGCACCGCCGGCGAGGGAGGAGCTGCCCAGGGGCCGAGCTGGCCGCATGCCAGTGCCAGGCTCAAAGTGTCCACGCCAGCCCCAAAGGAGCCGTGCCAGGCTCGCAGCGCCTGTGCCAGGACCAAAGTTCCCAAGAGAGGCTCGCAGCGCGCGTGCCAGCCTTGCACCACCCCTGCCAGGCTTGCAGCACCCATGCCAGCCTTGAAGCACCCTTGTTGGCCTTGCAGCACCCATGCCAGCCTTGAAGCACCCTTGTTGGCCTTGAAGCACCCATGCCAGCCTTGAAGCACCCTTGCTGGCCTTGAAGCACCCATGCCATCCGTGAAGCACTCACACCTGCCTTGAAGCACCCATGCCAGGCTCAGAGCTCCTGTTCCAAGCTTGCAGCACCCATGCCAGGCTCCAAGCACCCATGCCAGGCTCGCAGCACCCATGCCAGGCTCAGAGCACCCATGCCAGGCCTCACAGCACCCATGCCAGGCTCGCAGCACCCATGCCAGGCTCAGAGCACCCATGCCAGGCCTCACAGCACCCACACCAGGCTCACAGCACCCATGCCAGGCTCACAGCGCCCACGCCAGGCTCGCAGCACCCATGCCAGGCTCCAAGCACCCATGCCAGGCTCACAGCACCCATGCCAGGCCTCCCAGCACCCATGCCAGGCTCACAGCACCCATGCCAGGCTCCAAGCACCTGTGCCAGGCTCGCAGCACCCATGCCAGGCTCCAAGCACCCATAGCAGGCTCACAGCACCCACACCAGGCTCACAGCACCCATGCCAGGCCTCACAGCACCCACACCAGGCTCACAGCACCCATGCCAGGCTCACAGCACCCATAGCAGGCTCACAGCACCCACACCAGGCTCACAGCACCCATGCCAGGCTCACAGCACCCATGCCAGGCTTGCAGCACCCTCTCCGGGCTCAAGCCCCACCAGCCCCACAGCACCGGCACCGTGGTGCAGCCCCTGCCCTGTGTCCCCTCTGCCACCCAGGCCTGGTGCGTTGCCCTGCGTGGTGTCCCCCTGCCTCGGGGGGATCGGGGCACCATGGTGCCCGCCCTTCTGGTAAGGAACCACCAGCTCAGCCTGCAGCCAGCACCCATCCTGTCCCCACCGTCCCTGGCCTCCTGAGGGCGTCACCAGTTGTGCAAGGGTGTCACGAGCCGGGGCGGCCTCAGCAGCCGGAGCAAAGGGCCCGCACGGTGACCAAAGGTCCCCCAGGCATAGCGACAAGGGCCAATAAAACCATATGGCCCCGTGGCGGGACAGGGATGGGGATTTTCCACCCGGCTCGGGGTGGCCCCATCCCTGTGGGGACACGGGGGTCCCCGCCAGGGGAAGCGGGGGGCCCATGCGTGCCAGCCGCGGCAGGGACGCCGTCAAAGGGCCCTTTGTTCCCGGTCACACGCCGCGGCTGGCGGTTGCGAGGCGACGGACGGGCCAAGAGGGCAGGAGGCGGCGAGCGAGAGCCGGGCCCAGGGCCTCCATCGTGGCCGCATGCCCGGGACGGGGCACCCGGAGGGGCCCATCCCCGTGGCGTTGGGGCATCTTGGGGTGCTCATGCCCATAGTGCCTGGCTGTCTTTGAGAGCCTGTCCGTTCCCCCCCAGCTTCAGGGCGTTTCGGGGTGCCCATCACTGTGGCATCAGGGCACCCATGGGGTCCCATCACCGTGGCCTCAGGGTGCCATCAGGGAGGAGCCGATTCTCGTGGTGTCAGGGCACCTCAGGGTGCTCATCCCCATATCACCCAGGTGTTTCTGGGTGCCCACCAGGGCACCTGGAGGGCCCGGGGATGACACATGGCATCAGGGCCCCTTAGGGGGGCCCGTCCCTGGGACATCAGGGTCCTGCTGTGTACCCATCCCTGTGGCATCAGGGTGTCGTTGGGTGCCCATCGCCACAGCAGTGGCGCCTTGGGGCACCTTGGCACCTTGGCACCTTGGCACCTTGGCACCTTGATGGGCACCTTGGGGGCCCATCACTGCGCCGTCAGGGCACCTTGAGGAGTATGGGGATGGCTTCCCCATGGCACGAGAGAGGCCTCAGGGGGGCCCATCCTTGTGGCCTCAGGGTGCCATGGGGAGGAGGATGGAGCCCATCCTCGTGGCACCGGGGCGCCTCATGGTGCTCATGGCATCAGGGTGCCATGGGACAGGGGGTCCTTGCCCTGTGGGTGTCACTGCATCTCGGGGGACCCATCAGCATAGCTTCAGGGCACCCTGGGGTGCTTGTCCCCATAGTGCCTGGGTGTCTCTGGGCTCCCTCTGGGCCCATCCCCGTGGTATCTGGGTGCCTCTGGGTGACCATCCCCATGGCACTGGGGTGTCTCTGGGTGCCCATCCCTGTGGCACCCGGGCACAGCCACGGGTGCAGCCGCGCTCCCCGCGCCCGCTCTGCCAGTGCCATCTGCTGGCAAAGGCGGCCGCTTTTGCCAGGTGCCTGCACGTGCCCAGCTGCACACACATGTGTGCACACCCGCTCCCCCCCCAGCACACGGGACACGCGTGGTGCCAGCTCTGCACGTTTATTTGCCCTCTGCGATGCCGGGAGGTTGCTGCTGCCCTGCTCAGTTGTTGTTCATGGTCTGGAAGAGAGAAGTGGCTGACGGGGGTGCGACACCCTGGTGCCCTGGTACCCCAGCACCCCGGCATCCCCGCACCCCAATGTCCCAGCACCCTGGTACCTGGGCACCCTGACACCCCAGCACCCTGGCAGTGCAACATCCCAGCACCCCGGTGCCCTGGCACCCTGACATCCGAATATTCTGACACCCCAGCACCCCAACACCCCAACACTATGGTACCCCAGCACCTCGACATCCCAGCCCCATGGTACGCTGGCACCCCAACACCCTGGCACCCCAACACCCCAGCATTATGGCACCCCAGCAACCTGGTACCCCAACACCACAGCATCCCAGCATCCTGGCACCCTGGCATGCCAGCACCCTGGCACCCCATTACCCCAGCACCCCACTGTCCCAGCACCCCGGCGCCCACCTCGGCGATCCAGTCCTCGAAGGCGGAGACGCGGGTGAAGACAGTGGGCTTCTTCGGGGTGTCGCAGCCCAGTCCTGAGACGAAGCTGGCGATGCCGTGCACCTCCCAGTGCCCATCAGCAGCCTGGCAGTTCAGGGGGCCGCCCGAGTCGCCCTGGGGATGGGGTTGGGGTCAGGCTGGGGTTGGGGTGCCCCGGCTCCCCCAGCACGGCGCAGCCCAGAGCGGCACTCACGTTGCAGCCAGCCTTCTCGGCTCCACCGGCGCAGATCATGGTGGTGCGGATGGCCAGGATGCCCCACCAGTCGGGCTGCGTGCAGTGCTCGTAGTCCACCACGGGCATCAGCGCCTCCTGCAGCCGGTCCGGCAGCGGGCCCCCAGCTGCCAATGGGGTGGGGGCTTAGGGACCCAGACGGATAGCCCTGTGCCTGGCATCCTGCCCACCAGCCCCATCCATCCCACGTCCATCCAGCATCCACACATCACCCGGCCATCATCCATCTATCCATTCTTCCATCCATCCCACATCCATCCATCCATCCATCCATCCATCCATCCATCCAAACATCTGTCCATCATCCATCCATCATCCATCAATCCTTCCAACGAGCCCCCATCCCTCTCTCCCATGTCCTTCCCTCCATCCCATCCTTCCCCCCTTCCATCCCTCCCTCCATTCCCCCATCCCTGTCTCTCCACGCCTCCCTTCCTCCACCCATTCCTCCTTTCCTCCATCTCTCCATCCCACATCCTCCCCCCCGTCCCTCCCTCTCTCTCCCTGGGGAGCAGCCGGGCGCTGTCCCCACGCCGCGGGGACGCACTGGACAGACGTCCCCAGCCACTCAGGTAGCAGGGGTAGCCGTCGGGCAGGATGGTGCCCGCGGGCGGCAGCTGCCCCGTCTGCACTTGGTTGTTGAGCACCGTGTTGTGCCGCAGCTTCATCAGGGCGATGTCGTTGCTGCCACATGGGAACACACACGTGTCATGGGGGCTCTGCGTGGGGACAGCATCCCCCCGCGCCACCGGGACCCGGCTCACCCGCAGGCCACGCATGAGCTTCTCCACTTAGGGTGCACGAAGATGTCAGAGGTGGCGACGGGGATGCGCTGCTCGGGGCCCTCGGCGGAGCTCATGTCGTACTCACCCAGCACCACCTCGTAGGTGAGCGTGGAGCTGCCCGTGGGGACACGGCCCTCAGGGGATGCCACGCTGGGCGGCACCGGGGGCGCCCCGGGGGACGGGGGCTGCAGCCCTCCTGCACCCATCCCCACAGCCTGCACTCCTTCTGTGCGCCCACCCGGCACCCTCCTTGCACCCATCCTGCACAGCCCATCACCCCCATGCCCGTCCTCGGTGTGTCCTGGACCTCCTGCGTGCACCCACCCTGCACCCCTCCTGCACCCTGCACCTCCTCCGTGCACCCGTCCTCCCACCCTGCACCCCACATCCCCTCCATGCGCCTATCCCTGCATCCAGCATCATCCTTACCCCACCCAGCGCCCCTCCTGCACCCTGCACCCATTCCATGCACCCATCCTGCACCATGCAGCCCACCTGCACCCATCCTGCACCCCGTACCCCTTCTGTGCACCCCCCCCGCCCCCCCCCGCACCCATCCTGCGCCCTGCTCACGAGATGCAGTGCGCAGCCGTCATCACCCAGTCGGGCGCGATGAGGGTGCCCCCGCAGGTGTGGTGGAAGGCACCGTCGCGCTCATACTGCAGCGAGATCTGCGGCAGGGCACACAGGGTGGGAGGGCGCCGTGTCACCCACTGGGTGTCCCCGCCGTGTCCCCGTCCCCATCCCCGTGCCGCTCACCTGCCAGGGCCAGCTGTAGGGCACCGCGTCCTCCCCGTTCACCACCCGCGACTGCGGCTCTTTTGGCAGCACTGCGGCCTGGCAGCCTGAGCGGCAGGGTGCCGGTCACCCCAGGGTGCCGGGACCCCCAAACTGGGGATGCCGGAGGGGTTTGGGGACAGCTTACCGCCAGCCACCAGCAGCAGGGGGACAAGGAGCGTCAGCATCGTGATCACGGCTCGGCGAGGGCCCACGGGGCGGTCACCAGCCTTAAATCTCCCCCCTTATCGGGGCACCCCCCACCCCAAGGACACCCCTGGGAAGGGGCAGCCGGCACCCAGCTGGGTGCTGCCAGGGGGCGCGGGTTGCCCCTGCGGGGTGGGGGGGTGCCGGGACCCCTCCCTGCGGTCACACTGTGGGGGGCACCCCACGGGCATGGCCGAGGGGGTCCCAGCGCCCTGTGTGGGGCACCCTGGGGTGCCAACCCCCCTGGGAGCTATGCAGGTGTGGGGGCCGGGGGTTAACCATTAACGCCTGGCCTTGGCTGTGGGGGCTGGGAGGGGGGGCACGTGGCCATCAGCCCCCGTCCAGCCAGGCCTGCGTGGGTGCGGCAGGGGGCTGTGTGTCCGCATATGGCCCCCCATGGACTCAGTGCCATATATACCACATACACCCTCCCGGCCCCACAGCCCCCCTCCCATAGCAGCTCTGCCTCCTGTAGCCCCATACCCCTCATGCTCCTGGTGCCCCCAGCCCCCTTATAACCCCTATACTCCCCCAGGTCCCTTGTCCCCTCCAATGTCCCCATACTGCCAGGTATCCACCATGGACCCTACAGCCCCTGTGCTCTCCAGGGCTCCTCTGCCCCCATAGCCCCTGTTCCCCTGGTGCCCCCAGCCCCCCAGTTACCCCCTGTGCTCCCCATAGCCCTGGTGTTCCCCCATAGCTCCCATACACCCCCAGCACCATTAGTGCCCCCAGATACCCTATATCCCTGTGCTCCTTATACTCCCTATATGCCATCATAAACCCCATACCCCCACGTACCTGGTGCCCCCCCCATAGCCCGTGTGAACAACTGTGTCCCCCAGAGTCCCTGTGTCCCCTACAGTCCCCATATCCTTTATGCACCTGGCACCCCATAGCTTCTATATGCCCTGTACTCCCATAGCCCCTGTGCCCCCCATACCCTCATGTCCTGGTCCCCCTACAGCCCCAAAGCCCCCATGCTCCCCAAGCCCCCCCCCCGCCCCAATATGCTCCATACTGCCCAATGCCCCTGCTCCCCCCATAGCCCCTACCAACCCCTGTGCAGCCATAACCCCCATATCCCCTATATTCCTGTACCCCCAGTATCCCCCACAGTTCCCAATACCCCTGGTTCCCCCACAGCCCCATATAACCCCATTTGCCCCCCTATAGTCCCTCTACCCCCCACGCAGCTGGTGGTCCCCATCACCCCCATAACCCCCATAGACGCCCGTGCCCCTGTCCCAGCCTGGGGCGACCCAGCGCCACCACCCTGTGCTGGGGGCTGTGGGGTCCCCTGGTGGCGCTGGGTGTCCCCATGGGCCCGCTTGTGTCACCTGGGTGTCGCTGTGGGCACGTCACACAGCAGCAGCCCCGTGCGCACGTGTGTCCCCGTGCGTGTGTGTCTGGGTGTCTCCACAGCCCCCCCGTGTCCCTGTGTGCGCCCCATGTCCCCACAGTGTCCTCACACGTCCCCATGGGCATGCACAGAGGTGCCCCTGCGGTCCCCACGCACCCCTGTGTCCCCGTGGGTGTGCACAGAGGTGCTGCCATGTGTCCGCGTGTGGCTGCACAGGAGGTGCTCCACGTGTCCCTGCGTGTCCCCATGTCCCTGTGCCAATGCACGGAGGTGCCCCCGAGCTGTCCCCGCACACCCCATGTCTCTGTGCACCAGTGTCCCCAGGGTGTCCCCAGGTGTTGCCACGCGTGCACGGGAGGTGCTCCCCACGTCCCCACGCTGTCCCCACGCTGTCCCCACGCCCCCCCGTGGGCATGCACGGAGGTGTCCCCACGCTGTCCCCGCACCCCCCCCGTGTCTCGGCGCACCGAAGTGCCCCCGGGGTGTCCCCAGCTGTTGCCACGCGCCCGCACGGGACCTGCTCCCCGCGTCCCCACGCTGTCCCCACGCGTCCCCACGTCCCCGTGGCCAGGCACAGAGGTGCCCCCCGCCCCCCCCCCCCCCCGCCCCGTATTCCCGTGCTGCCCCCCGGGTGTCCCCAGCTGTCCCCGTGCCCCCACGTCCCCATGCGCCCCCGCGTGCACGCGCGGCGCTGCCCCGGTTTCACCCCCCCCCCACCCCGAGCCCCGTGGGCGCGTGCCCCGGTCCCCCCCGTGGGCGCGTGCCCCGGCGGCCCCGCCCAGCAAGCGGGGCGGGCCCGGGGCCGGGGCCGGGACCGGGGCGGCGGCGGCGCGGAGCGGGACGGAGCGGGACGGAGCGGAGCGGGGCGATGGGGCCGCCGGTGCCCGCCGCGCTGGGCGCCCTGCTGCTGCTGGGTGCCCTCGGAGTGAGTCTGGGGGCGGCGGGGAGCGGGGCCGGGTGGGAGCGGGGGCCCCCCCCCCCCACCGCGTACCGGGTCCGGGGGTCGGGGTCCCCCCCCGTGCCCTGTCCCGTGGAGGAATTCGGGTGTCCCCCCCCCCCCCTCCCCCGTGCGCTGTGCCCCCCGAGGCTGGGGACGCCGTCCTCACCGCCCCGTCCCGCCGAGGAGTTGGGGACCCCACCCCCCCCCCCCCGCACCCCACGCGCAACCAGGGACGTGGGGAAGACGCTGCAACGATGGGGGGGGGGCAGCAGCCTGCCCCGACCCCTGTGGCACTGGGGTCCCCCATGGACCGGGGGGAGTTGGGGTCCCCCCTGGGGCTGTGGGGTCCCCCTGCCCCATCCCTGGCCCCGTCAGGGAGCCGGGGTCACCCATGGAGCGGGGGCGCGTGGGGTCCCCATGCCTTGTCCCCGAGGGAACTGGGGTCTCCCGTGGATGGGGGGATTGGAGACGGGGACCCCCACCACCCTGCCCCGTCCTGTCTGGGAATTGGGGTCCCCCGGCCTTTGGGGTCCCCACCATCCCCCAGAGCAAGCAGGGGGTCAGGCCATGACCCCGTGGGACCCCGTAGGTCCCATGGAGGACACGTGTGGGGGCGCATCCTGCTTTTGGGGTGCTGCGCCCCCCCAGGACCCCCCCATCCCCCTCTCCCGCCCTGGCTAAATTTAAAGGGTGACAGGCAGCACCCGGCAGCCTGTAAAAATAGCGCTCCCGAAATACCCCCGGGGGCTGGGGGGGCCACCAGCCATGGGGGGGTTACCTGGGGGGGTCCCTTGGGTACCCCCAGGGGGTTCAGGGTGCAGGCTGGGGCTGCTGTGATAGGGCTGGGCCTGGTCCCCAAATCTGGGGGGGGGGGGGTCCCAAAGTGTGGAGCTGGGTGGGTTCCACCGGGTGCCGTGGGGCCCCCACCCGTGCCGGGGGGGGGCAGACGGGTGGTTTGGGGCTGGGACGCTGCCCGGGGTGGAGAACAGAGGGGCCTTTCTGCTCGGGGCCATGCTGGCAGGGCTGTGCCCCCCCCCACCCCCCCCGCCTCCACAGGGCAGAGGGGTGACAAGGCTGGGGGGGAGGCTCTGGCTTTGCACCCCCTGAGCCCCGCTGCCACTGTGCGGGCGAGGGGGGTCTGGGGACAGCGGTGGCACCCTGATGGGGGGGGCACCAACCGTGCCCGGGACACCCAGGAATGTGCCAGGGTGGGGGTGTGGGGGGGGCACCAGCCCTATGGCACCATGGCGTCAGGGCCAGTACCCCCACCCCATTAGGGGGGGTTTGGGGGCTTGGGGGTGCCCCCCCCAAAGTGTCCCGCGCTGGGAAGGGTTAAGGCGGGCGCGGGGAGAGGTCAGGGCAGGAATGTGCGATAGCATCGGGCCTGGGGGCAGGGGCGGGCGGGGGGGGGGGTGGCGCGGCGGGGCACACACACGCGTGTGCATGCACAGACACACACGTGTGCCCCCCGGCTGCGCGCATGCCATGCCACGGGGTGGGGGGGGGTGCTGGCACCCGCATGGCTTGCGCGCACCCCTGTGCCGTGCCACGCTCGCACACTTGGGCTCGCACACGAATGTGTGTGCCGCTGCGTGCGCTTGCACGCCTGTGTGCGAGTGTGGGTATGAGCGTGCTTTAAGGGATGGCTCTGCACGTGTGGGGCCTTCAGCCTCGCGCCACGCTGCTGGGGACCCCCGGGGACCCCCCGGGCGCCGCCACCGCCGCACGTGGCCCCGCGCGCTCCGGGCGCGCTTCGCCCCTGCCCCGTCACCGGCTCCTGCCGCGGCCGAACTCTCCCATCGCCAAAGATGGCCTGGCCCGGAGGAGGCCGGGGAGGAGGAGGAGGAGGAGGAGGAGGAGGCCGCCCGCCTGCCTGGGTCGGCCGCCAGCCCGGCGTGCCAGCGCGCCCGGTCCCCTCGCGTTCCCTCTGCCCCGAAACGCGGCCATTCGGGATAAATTAGGCAATGCAGAGCGGGGAGGAATGTGCCCGGGGGGGGGCACCCTGCTCCCCCCCTCCCCCCCCCCCGCTCCCCCTCTCCTTCAGCGGGGTTCGGGCCCCCCCAGCCAACACTCCCACCCTGCAGCTGTTTTTGCCCCCAAATCACTGGGGGTGGGGTGGGTCGGGGGGGGTCAGGCAGCTGCTGGTGTCCCCGGGGGCATCCCCGCCAGCTGCGGCGGCACGGGGGGGTGCACCCCCTCCAACCCCCCCCCAGCCCACAGGCGCTCAGCACCGCAGCCGGGTGCCCTTGGCCGGGGAGGCCGGCGGGCAGAGGAAGCCGGGGGGGGGGAAACACCTTTTGGCTTGGAGAGCTCCGGCCTTGGGGAAACAATGGGGCTGGGGGGGGGCGGCTATTAATAACCCCCCCGGTTATTATTCCTGGCCCCTCCACGGCCGGGGCTTCCTGCGCGCCGAGGCGGTGCGTCACCCCGCGCTTCCTCCTCTTCCTCGCCCGGACGCCGCGGTGCAAAGGGGCGGGGGGGGGCACATCCATAGGGTGGGGGGGTGGGTTGATGGGGGGGCCCTCTGCGGTTCGGGGCGTCGAGCGAAGCCGCACGTGGCGCCGGCGGACGTGACAGTGGGGTGGTGCTTCCTCCTCTTCCCCCTCCTCCTCCTCCTCCTCCTCCTCCTCCTCCTCCAGCCGGTGCTGCGGAGCCGGGGGCCCCCGCGCCCCATTTCCCCGGTCCCAACGGAGGCCGGGACAGGATTTGGGCCAGCGAGTGGAAAATGTGAGCGGCGGTGTCCGGCCAGGCGCTCTGCCCTGCCGGGTGAACCGGGCGCCCGGGTGCCGCAGCCGGGGCTGCTTCCGGTAACCCGAGATGGGCCCGGGCCCCCCCCGCACCCCCCGCGCCCCGCTGGCGCCCGGCCCCGCCACCGGACAGCTGGGCTGGGGCGGCCGGGGGGGGGTCCGTGCCCGCCAGGCCCCACTGCGTGGGGGCGGTGGTGGCAGAGCACCCGCAAGCTCAGTGCACGTGTGGGGAGCAGCGGCAGAGCACCCTGACACCTGCAGCATGTTTGGGGGTGCGGGGGGGGTGATGGCAGAGCACCCACCCCCTCGGTGCATGTGTGGCAGTGGAGCACCCACAAGCTCGGTGCATGCACGGGGGCACCAGCAGTGTACCCCCCCCCTCAATGCACGTGTGAGGAGCAGCAGCAGAGCACCCGCAGGCTTGGTGCGTGTGGGGGGGGCACCAGCAGAGCACCCCCAAACTCCATGCATGCATGGAGGGGGGAGCAGCAGCAGAGCACTCACCAGCTCAGTGCATGCCTGGGGGACCTCCCCTTGTGCCTCAGTTTCCCCCATTGCACCCGCTATGCCATAGCAGCCAAGGCCAGCAGCGGCACCTGCGGGGCGTCCCCTCCCGCAGCCGAGTTATTTTGGGGTGCCCGCTGTCTGTGCGGTGGGGGGGACGCCATGATTCCCACCCATTGTGCGGGCGAGCGGGTAAATCCCCCCGGGCTCCGCGCCGGCCCCCAGCGCCTGCTTAATCCGCCCGCGCTTGTTTGCACAGCAAAGTGCTGCCCCGACGGATTCCTCCTCGCCAGCCTGCACGGGCGCCAGTGGGGGGGGGGGGGGGCGGCCCTCATCCCCCCCCCCCCGGCGCCGTGGGCACCACGCTGGGTGCTGGGGGCACCCAAGGGGGCAGCAGGGGGCAGCTGGCAGGGTGCTGGTGCCCATGCGCATGTGCACACAAGGGCGTTGCAGTTGCAGGGTGTGGGTGCACAGTGCTGTGTCGCTGTGCACACGTGTCCCTGTGTCGGTGCGTGCGTGAGGTTGTGCAAATGCACATGCAAGCAGCCCTGTGTCAGTGCACACACGTGTCCCCGTGTCGGTGCACACACATGTCCTTGTGTTGGTGTGCTCATGTGTCCCTGTGTCATTGTGCGCGTGTCCCTGTGTCCGTGCACACGTGACCTTGTGTCCCTGCACTCGTGTAGCAGTGTGAGGGTGTGCACATAGCACCATGTCGCTGTGCATGCGTGTCCCTGTGTCGGTGCAAATGCACACGCAGGCACCCGTGTGTTGCTGTGCACACATCCCTGCGTTGGCACGCGCGTGGCAGTGCAAGTGCATGTACGTGCCCCATGTCGCTGCACTTGTGGTGGTGCAAATGCACACGCAGACATCCCCGTGTCGCCACGCACACGTGTCCTTGTGTCAGTGTGCACGTGCAGCAGTGCAGATGCACTCGCATGGCACCACACTGCCGTGCACACACATGCACGAGCCGGCATGCACACGCAGTGGTGTGGATGCACATTCCCAGCCACACGCCGCTGTGCACGGAGCACTCACCCCCGTGTCAGCACACGCGCAGCGGTGAAAGCGCCTGTGCACGGCCCCCTGCCACGGTGCACACGCATCCCCCCGCCGCGCACAACCCGGGTGCAGCTGCACACGCGTGTGTCCCTGCGCTGGGGCCGTGCCGGGCGCAGGAATGCGGTGGGTGGGCGGCGGGGGGGGGCGAGATGAGCTCATCCCCCCCCCGCTCCCCCCCCCAGCCGCGCCGGCCGTGACTCCACCGCCCAGCTATGCAGCCCCGGCCCTGCCAGCAGCCCCGGGGCGGGGGAGCCCCGGTGACGTGGCCCGGCGGTGATGGCCGTGTGTCCCCCCGCCTCCAGGTGACCCACGGTGCCAGGGGCCTGGCCGAGACCACGTTCCCTGAGGACACGGTGGCCGACCGCGTCGGCGGCGCGCGGGGGCGGCGGTACTACGCCCAGCTCTCCGATGACGAGGACCTGCTGGCAGACGAGGCGTCCGGGGGTAACGTGGCACGGGGTGGCACTGGTGGACGCACACACACACACGGGGCCGCATGGTCCCTGCGTGCCCCCGAGGGCTCACGGTGTTGCTCTCGCAGATGGCAGCGGGGAGTACGGCAGCGGTGACATCCTGCTGGTGGCCAGGGGCACCCCGGCGCCCGGCGTCGGGCTGGCACCCACCGGTAAGGGGACGCCGCTGGGTGGCACCGGCGCCCACGGGACACCGCGCTCCTCCGCGCTGCGCTCAAGCTCTGTCTCTTCTCCATCCTCTCTGCTCTCCTTCCTCCTCCTCCTCCTCCTCGGCGGGCAGCGCCCGTGCCCCCGCCGGTGGGCATGGTGGTGGCCGAGCCCGAGGATGACCCCCCGCTGAGTAAGTGCCACTTCTCGTGACTCCCCCCGGCGCCTTCTGACTCTTTCCCAGTGCCGTGGGCTGGTTTCCTTCAGTGGCGGGGGGCTGGCTGATGCGGGGGTGTGCTGCTGGGGATGGGGGTACCTGGGGGGTATTTTCAGGGGTGCCAACACCCTCTTCACCCCCGCAGTTTATTTCCGGGCGCTGGTGAACTTCACCCACAGCATCGACTACAGCCCTCGGCTGGAGGATGCCAACTCGGAGGAGTTTCGGGAGGTCTCGGAGGCCGTGGTGGATACTGTGAGTGGGGGGCACCAGGGGGCACCCCCAGCCCAGGTTTTGGTGGGGGTCACCCAAGGGTGCGCCCTCACCCCAGTGCTTCCCCTCCATCAGCTGGAGTCAGAGTATTACAAGATCCCCGGGGACCAAATGGTCAACGTGGTGTTCATCAAGTGAGTGGGGGCACGGGGGGCAGCGGGGAGGTTTGGGGGTGCAGGGGAGGTTTGGGGAGGCTTGGGGTGCAGGGGAGGCTTGGGGTACAAGGGAGGCTCAGGAGGGATGGGAAGGTTTGAGGTGCAGGGGAAGTTTGGTGGGGTATGGGGAGGTTGGGGGACATGGGGATATTTGGGGTGCAGGGGAGGTTTGGGAGGGTGGAGAGGTTTTGGGGTGCAGGGAAGTTTGGGGGCACAGGGAGGTCTGGGGATGAGATGCTTTGGGGAGTGCAGAGGAGGTTTGGGGGCATGAGAAGTTTCGGGGTGCAAGGGAGGTACAGGGTGCAGGGGAGGTTTTGGGGGAGCAGGAAGTTTTGGGGGTGCAGGGCGTTGGGGTGGGGGGCATTGGGGCACTGTCCCCCTGCCCTCAGGGAGCTGGAGGGCAGCGTCTTCGTGGAGCTGGACGTGGGCTCGGAGGGCAACGGGGACGAGGCGCAGATCGGGGCCGTGCTGCGGGACGTGGTGGCTGCCGGCTCCATCGCCTCCTTCGTCACCTCGCCCGTCGGCTTCCAGTTCCGGCGCCTGGGGGCTGGTGAGCACCGGGGGGGCACAGAACACCCCCCCGCTCCATACCCCAACTGTGGGGCCACTGGGGACAGCACGGGGTCCTGCGTGCCAGCACGCCTTGAGCCCCCCCATTTTTTGCCATTCACGTTGTGATATCTGAGGGCGGGTGACGGGGGGGGGGACAGGACACAGGACACCCCCCCTGACTGTGACCCCCCCCCGTGCAGTGACGCCTCACCTGCGCCCCTGCACCGCCCTGGAGTTCTCCTGCGGCAGCGGCGAGTGCATCGCCCACGAGTACCGCTGCGACCGTCGCCCCGACTGCCACGATGCCTCGGATGAGCAGGGCTGCGGTGAGCCCCCCCCGGCCACCTCCCCGGCACGCCCCGCGCCCCCCAGCACGGCCCGGCCCGCCACCACCCGCCCGCTGGTCACCGTCCCCGCCACCACCCGCCGCCCCCCGCCACCCAAAGCCGGGTGCCGGCCGGCCGAGGCCACCTGCGCGGACGGGCGCTGCGTGCCCCGCGACTACCTCTGTGACGGCGAGCGCGACTGCGCCGATGGCAGCGACGAGGAGGACTGCGGTGAGTTACCAGAGGGGTGGTGGCGGTGGCGGTGGCATCCCGGGGCGGGTGCTGACACCCTGCCCCCCCCCCAGGCACCCCGTCGCCCTGCGAGCCCAACGAGTTCAAGTGCCGCAACGGGCACTGCGCCCTGAAGCTGTGGCGCTGCGACGGGGACAACGACTGCGGGGACGGCTCAGATGAGACCGACTGCCGTGAGTGTGGCTGGGAGCGGTGGGGACGCGCGGTGACACGGCTCCGGCTGATGGCTGCTGTCCCTTGCAGCCACCAAGGCACCCGGCGCGGCGTGCGGGCCGGACCAGTTCAGCTGCGTGGCCAGCGGGACCTGCATCCCTGCCAGCTACCACTGCGACGAGGAGCCCGACTGCCCCGACCGCTCCGACGAGGTTGGCTGCAGTAAGTGGCACCGGGGGACATGGGGACACCGGGGAGGGGCTGGGGACACCGTGCCGTGGCACCGTGCTGGGGACGCTGCACCCAAGCTGGGGGGCGCGGTGATGGGGACGCTGCGCTGCTGGGCACGGCTGGGAGCCGGTGTTGGGGACGCTGCGCCCAAGCTGTGGCACGGCTGGGGACACTGATGCGGCACCGTGCTGGGTGCTGCGCTGGGACACTGCGTCCCTCAGGTGGGGCTGGGGACCCTGTGCTGGTGACGCTGTGCCGTGGCACAGTGCTTGGCTCTGTGCTAGGACAGTGCGCCCACCTGGGCTGGGGACCCCGTGCCCAAGCCGCGCCGGGCTGGGGACACTGCCACCCAAGTGGGGTGGGGGTCCCTGGGCTGGGGACCCCGTGCCCAAGCCGTGCCATGCTGGGGTCCCTGTGCCGTGCCACCCAGCGTGGTGCCATGGAACGCCGCGTCCCCTGCGCTGGGCGGGGGACCCTGCGGCGCGGCACCGTGCTGGGACGCTGGGGTCCCCGCAGCCGGGGGCTGGGGGGGTGCCGGGCGCAGGGGGTGACGCGCGCCCCGCAGTGCCGCCGCAGGTGGTGACGCCGCCGCGGGAGTCGGTGCAGGCGGTGCCGGGGCAGACGGTGAGCTTCACCTGCGCCGCCACCGGCGTGCCCACCCCCATCATCACCTGGCGCCTCAACTGGGGGAACATCCCCCCCAGCCGCAGGTGGGTGGGGCCGCGGGAGGGGCGGGGCCACCGGGTGGGCGGGGCAGCGGGAGGGGCGGGGCCAAGGGATGGGGTGAGGTCAAGGGGGGACATCTCCCTGTGGGGCTTGTGTGTGGGCGGGGCTTACAGGAGGGGCGTGGCCAATGGTGGGCGGGGCTTGCGGTTAGGGGAGGGGCCTGCACGGGCGGGGCTCGCGCAAGGGGCGGGGCTGTGGGGTGGGAGGGGCTTGTGGGGGCGGGGCTCGGCAAGGGGCGGGGCCTGCCGCAGGTGGGGGCTTTGCAAAGGTGAGTGGTGGGGGCGGGGCTTCTGCTGGGGGCGGGGCTTGCAGCAAGCAGCAGGGCTGTGCCCAAGGCTGGTCCTCGCACTGGGCGGTGTGGTGTGCCGGGCGTGCACTGAGCGTGCCGGGCACCAAGCGTGTCATGCACCGAGCGTGTCATGCACCAGGTGTGTTGTGCACCAGGTGTGTTGTGCACCGAGTGTGTCATGCACCAGGTGTGTCATGCACCATGCACGCCAGGCACCGAGCGTGCCAGGCACCAAGCATGCCGTGCACCAAGGATGCTGTGCACCGAGCACGCTGTGCACCGAGTGTGCAGTGCAGTGAGCGTGCTGTGCACTGAGCGCGCCATGTGCCAAGCACGCCGTGCACTGAGCGCGCGGTGCCGTGAGCGTGCGGTGCAGTGAGCGTGCCGTGCAGGGTGTCCATCGTGAGCGAGGGCGGGCAGGGCACGCTGACCATCCGGGACGTGAAGGAGGCCGACCAGGGCGCCTACACCTGCGAGGCCATCAACACCCGCGGCATGGTCTTCGGCATCCCCGACAGCGTCCTCACCGTCACCCCCCGCCCCGGTGAGCGTCCCCAGCTGCCGCCACCTCCCCGTCCTGCGCCCCTGTCCCTGCGCCCTCACCTGATCCCCTCCCCGTCCCCGCAGGTCCCTGCCCCGAGGGCCACTTCCAGGTGACGGGCACATCCCGCTGCCTGCCCTGCTTCTGCTTCGGCGTCACCACCGCCTGCCGTGCCACTGCCCGCCACCGCCACCGCCTGCATCTGCGCTTCGACCGCCCCGATGACTTCAAGGGTAAGTCGCAGGGACAGGGGGACAGAGCGCAGGGAGGGGGGCGACACACAGGGCTGAGCCTCTCCCCACAGGTGTCAACGTGACGGTGCCATCAACTCCGTCCCTGCCGGCGCTTGCAGCCACCCAGCTGCACGTGGACGTGGCCACCGAGGAGTTCCAGCTCCTGGACCTGTCCCGGCGCTTCCTGGCTCTCGACGCTTTCTGGGCACTGCCGGCCCCCTTCCTGGGTGACAAGGTGACCGTGGGGCAGCGGCAGGGCTGGGGACACCCCGGCACAGCCGCTGACACCGCGCTGCCCTTGCCAGGTGGACGCTTATGGCGGGGCGCTGAGCTATGGCGTGCGCTACCGACTGGGCCGGGGGCCCCCCGAGCCAGCCCCCCGCCCTGACGTGCTGCTGCGGGGCCGGGGCCGCCAGCTCCAGGCGCGCGCTGGGGACACCCAGCCCGACGTCCTCAACCGCCGCCGCATCCCCTTCACCGAGGTGGGTACGCTGGGGACGGGCGCTGAAGGGTGCTGACGGATGCTGGTGGCACCCTGGGGTGATGCCGGCGCTCACCGTCCCCACAGGACAACTGGGAGGACGAGACGGGCGCCCCGGTGAGCCGGGAGCTGCTGCTGATGGTGCTGCAGGAGCTGGAGGGCATCTTGGTGCGGGCGGTGTATGACGGGCGCATGGCCAGCGTGGGGCTCAGCGACGTGGCCATGGATATCACCAGTCCTGGGGACACCAGCTTGGCACCTGCCGGGGACGTCGAGGAGTGCAGGTGAGCGGCGGTGACTTGCGGGCACTGGCAAAGCAACGCACCCACCGGTGTGGTGCCACCAGCGCAGTGCCACCATCATGGTGCCACTGTGGGGGTGCCACCGTCACACCGCTGTGTCCCCAGGTGCCCCGTGGGCTACACAGGGCTGTCGTGCCAGCGGTGCGCCGCCAATTTCGAGCGGGTGCCGCAGGGACCCTACCTGGGGACCTGCTCGGGCTGCAGCTGCCACGGCCACTCCAGCACCTGCGACCAGGTCTTTGGGCACTGCCTGGTAAGGATGGGGACATGGGGACAGGGGACATGGGGCCAGGGGCTCATCCACAAGGCAGTGCCACCAACCCCTGTGCTGTCCCCACAGAACTGCCAGCACAACACAGAGGGTCCCCAGTGTGAGAAGTGCAAACCTGGCTTCTTTGGCGACGCCACGCAGGGCACGGCCACCGCCTGCCGCCCCTGCCCCTGCCCCTACACCGAGCCAGCCCGCAGGTGGGTGCTGCCCTGGGTGGTTTGGGGGGGACTGGTGGCACATTACGGCCCCACGTCACCGTCCCCTCGCCCGCAGGTTCTCCGAGTCGTGCTTCCTGGACACGGATGGCCAGGCCACCTGCGATGCCTGCGCCCCCGGCTATGCTGGCCGCCGCTGCGAGAGGTGGGTGGGCAGGGGCTGGTGAAACGCGGGCTGCGAGCGTGGGCCCCCCGGCCCCCTCCCATGGGCCCCTGTCCTCATCCTCCCCCAGGTGCGCCCCAGGCTATGAGGGAGACCCCATCCAGCCAGGTGGCAAGTGCACCCGCATCGGTGAGTGCTGCCCGGTGTCCCCCCGCACCCCCCCGGCTCTGCCCGTTCCTCACCCTCTCTCCCTGCAGGCCAGGAGCTCGTCAAGTGCGATGCACGCGGGGGCAAGGACGCGGTGGGTGGCACGTGCCGCTGCAAGGTGGGTGTCTGCCTGCCCCGAACCCGCAGCACCCGGGCTGGTCCCTGCAGCACCCAGCCCTGTCCCCCGTGGCACCCAGTTCATTTTCCCCAGCACCCAGTTCCCCACGGCATCCCTGTGGCACCCAGTCCAATTCCCCAGGGTTTTCCAGTCCTCCCATAGCCCCCAGTTTGTCAGTCCTCCTGGCACCTGGGTTTCCAGTCCCCTGCAGCACCCAGTTTCCCCGTCCCCACAGCACCCGTTTTCCCAGTCCCTGTCCCCTCTTGCAGCCCAACGTGACGGGGCGGCAGTGTGATGAGTGCGCGGCTGGGACCTTCCACCTGAGCGACGCCAACCCCGATGGCTGCCTCAAGTGCTTCTGCATGGGCGTCTCGCGGCAGTGCGCCAGCTCCTCCTGGAGCCGTGACCAGGTACCCTGCGCCGCGCTGTGTTGTGCTGTGCCATGTTGTGCAGTGCCATGTCATGCCGTGCCATGTTGTGCCGTGTAATGTTGTACCGTGCCGTGTAAAGTTGCACCGTGCTGTGCCATGCTGTGCTGTGCCATGTTGTGCCATGCAGTGTTGTACTTTGCCATGCTGTGTTGTGCTGTGCCATGCTTCACCGTGCCATGCCAAGTTGTGCTGTGCCCCGTTGTGCCACGCCAAGTTGTGCTGTACCATGTTGTGCCATGCAATGTCGCACTGTGCCGTGTTGTGCTGTGCCATGTTGTGCCATGCGATGTCACACTGTGCCCTGTTGTGCCACATAATGTTTCATTGTGCCGTGCTGTGTAGTGCTGTGCCATGTTGCAGCGTGCCATACGAAGCTGTGCTGTGTTATGGCATGCCATGTTGCACCGTGTCTTGCCACATTGTGTTACACCGTGTTGCACCACGCCATGCCATTTGTGCCTTGCTGTGTCATGCGATGTGATGGTGCACCATGCCATGCTGTGCCATGCCACGTTGTGCTGTGCTGTGCCATGCTGTGCTGTGCCATGGTGCACCATGCTCTGCCATGTTGTGCTGTGCCATGTTGTGCACTGCCAAGCAGCGCCGTACCGTGTCCCATGCCCCTGTCCCCCACCTCTGCAGGTCCGTGTCACTGCTGAGGAGGTGTCGCCACTGCACCTGACCAACCTGGCAGGCACGGGGACGATGATCAAAGGCTCACGCTTCGCTGCCCCACGGGAGCTCGTCTTCTCCGACTTCTACACACTGCCCCGTGATGTCTACTTCTGGGTTCTGCCCACATCCTTCACCGGAGACAAGGTGCCGTGGTGGGGACGGAGGGGACAGCAGGGTGTCCACGAGCCCGGCTGAGCCCTGTCCCCGTGCAGGTGACATCGTATGGGGGCGAGCTGCAGTACACGGTGACGCACCATGCGCCAGCAGATGCCCAGCCGCTGCAGCGCCAGCCTGACGTCCTGCTGCAAGGCAACGGCATCTTCCTGGAGCACTTCTCTGATGCCACCCCTGCGCCCGGTGTCCCCACCACCGTCACCGTGCCCTTCCGCGAGGTGAGAGCTGGCGTCCCCCTGGGGTGGGTGCTGGGGCTCTGGGGACACAATGGTCACCCCGGGGCTGTGCCCGCAGCACGCTTGGCGCCGGGCGGACGGGCGCGATGCCACCCGGGAGCACCTCCTGATGGCCCTGGCCGACATCGATGTCCTCATGATCCGCGCATCCTACACAGACCAACCGATGGAGAGCAGGTACCGGGGCGGCGTGACACTGGCTGGGGACAGGGGACACGCGGGCAGGGCGGTGGGGATATCCTGTCTTGCCCTGCAGGCTCGCTGATGTCCGCCTGGACGTGGCCGTGCCCCACGCCACCGGCCGGCCACCGGCGCTGGAGGTGGAGGACTGTGCCTGCCCCCCCGGCTACCGTGGCCCCTCCTGCCAGGTGAGCCCCCCCCCGTCCCCATGGCTCTGGGGACATGGCCGGTGGCCGACACTTGTCCCTGTCCCCACAGGACTGCGACGTGGGCTACACCCGCAGCACCAGCGGGCTCTACCTGGGCACCTGCGAGCGCTGCCAGTGCCATGGGCATGCCGACGAGTGCCATCCTGAGACAGGCGAGTGCCAGGTGAGCCCGGCGCTGGCATGGGGACAGCGTGGGGGGCACGGTGGGGACCCCCTCGCCGTGCCAGCATCTCCCTCTCCCCCCAACACCAGGGCTGCCGGGACCACACGGAGGGCACACAGTGTGACAAGTGCCAGCCTGGCTACTACGGCGATGCCACCCATGGCACCCCGGGCGACTGCCGGCCCTGCCCCTGCCAAGGGCCCCACACCGACACCCAGTAGGTGCCCCCCACCTCCTCCCCGTGACCCCGGGGGCCACCAGCTGGGGCTCACCCATCGCCCTGCCCTCCCCTCTCCCATCCAGGAGCTGCTTCGAGGACACGGACGGGCAGCCCACGTGCAGCGCCTGTGCCCCGGGACACAGCGGGCGCCTCTGCGAGAGGTGCTGGGGATGCTGGGGTGGCGGTGGGGTGGCAGGGGGTTTGGGGACCCCCCCTCATCGGCTTGTTTCATGCCCCCTCAAAGGTGCTCACCTGGCTACGTGGGGGACCCGCTGCGGGGAGAGCCGTGCCGAGGTGAGTGTCCTGGGGTGGGGACAACGCGGTGTTCTCTGTTGGGATTGGGGTTCCCACCTAACCGCTGCCCCCCCGTGTGACACCCCCAGAGCCAGGGGCCACCGGTGACCAGTGCCAGTGCAACCTGCAGGGCAGCATCGGCGAGCAGTGTGACGCCAGCGGGCTGTGCCAGTGCAAGGTGAGCCCTGTCCCCATGCCGTGCCGTGTCCCCACATCGGTGGTGGGGGCGTACAAAACCACAGCGTAACCCTCCCTGTCCCCTGCAGGCCAACGTGGAGGGTCCCCACTGCGCGACCTGCCGCCCCCACCACTTCCACCTGAGCGCCGTAAACCCAGCGGGCTGCCTGCCCTGCTTCTGCATGGGCATCGTCCAGCACTGCGCCAGCACCTCCTACTCCCGCGACACGGTGAGTCCCCGTCCCCACGGGTCCCCGCGGTCCCCCGGTGTCCCCAGGCCACTCACCCGCCCTGCCCCGCAGGTCCGGACGCCCTTCGGCCCCGGGAGCTGGCAGGGCTTCGCGCTGGTGAACCGGCAGCGCAGCACCCGCGTGGCCACCGGCTTCAGTGTAGAGATGGGCACCGCGGGGCCACAGCTCACCTACGGGCGCTTCGGGGAGCTGTCCCCTGAGTCCTACTACTGGCAGCTGCCCCAGCCCTACCAGGGGGACAAGGTAACGGCCGGCACCCAGGGGTGCCCCCTCCTCGGGGCGCCCCTTGGGACCCCCAGCTCCATGGGCACCCCTGGGTGCTCGCCCCGGCACGGTTAGCAGGGGGAGGTGGATGCAGGCTCCCAGTGCCTCCTGCTTCCTCCCCCATTCCTTTTCTCTTCTCCCTTTCTCTCTTCCCTTTTCCTTTTCACTTTTCCTTTTATTTTCATTTTTTTTCTTCTTATCCGTTCTCTTCCCTTTTAATTTTCCTTCTTCTTCTTAATTTTTCCCTTCCTCTTCTACCTTTTTCTTTTCCTCTTCCCTTTTCCTTTCCTCCTTTTCCTTGCCTTTCCCCTTCCCCTTTTGTCTTTCCCCTTCCCCTTTCTTTTCCCTTTTCTTTTCCATTTTCTTTTCCATTTCCTTCTCTTCTTCCCTTTTCCCTTTTCCCTTTTCCTTTTTCCCTTTTTCCTTTTCCCTTTTCTTCTGTTTCCTTTTCCCTTTTTCCCTTTTTCCCTTTTTTCTTTTTTCCTTCCTTTCCCTTCCCCCTTCCCCTTTCCCTTCCCCTGCCTGTTCCCTCCTTTCCATCCCCTTCCTCCCTTCCCCCCCAACCTCCCCAGACCCCCAGCTCCCCAGAGGCCTTTCCCCAGGGCCAACCCTCAGGTCCCTGCAGGGCAGCACCCGGGGGGGTCCCCACACATGCACCGGGCCCCCCCCATTCCCACCTCCCCTTTTCCCACCCGCAGGTGGGCTCCTACGGTGGGAGGCTCCGCTACACCCTCACCTACACCCCAGGGGGCCGGGGGGCCCCTCTGCCCGACGCCGACATCCAGATCACGGTAGGGGGGTGACAGTTTGGGGGGGGTTGGGGACGGGGTACGGCAGCGGGACCCCCCTGACCACCCTGTATCCGCAGGGCAACGACATCACGCTGGTGGCATACCAGCCCGACCTGCCCCCCGGCACACCGCACGCCTTTGAGATCGTTTTTCGGGAGGTAGGAGCGGGCACCTGCCTTTGGTCCCTGGCACCTGGCACCCCTGGCACCTGGGGGTGGGTGCCGAGTTGGTGCCCCCCCCCCCTAACAGCACCTCCCTGCTCTCAGCAATACTGGCAGCGGCCAGATGGGCAGCCGGCCACGCGGGAGCATCTCCTGATGGCGCTGGCCGACCTGGACGAGATCCTGATCCGCGCCACCTACTCGACCAGCATGGCCGCATCCAGCATCGCCGGTGTCAGCATGGACGTGGCCGTGCCCCCCCGGCCTGGCCTCCCCCCGGCGCTGGAGGTGGAGGAGTGCCGCTGCCCCCCCGGCTACCGTGGCCTCTCCTGCCAGGTGAGCCGGCCCCTGGGTGGCGTGCTCCGGGTCTGTGGGGAGGTGTGGGGGGGTCATGGTGCTGAGCCCCCCCCCATCCCTGCTCCTTCTTGCAGGACTGTGCCCCTGGCTACACGCGCACCGGGGGGGGGCTGTACCTGGGGCACTGCGAGCTCTGTGAGTGCAACGGCCACTCGGAGACCTGCCACCCCGAGAGCGGCCTCTGCTCCGTAAGTCCCCCTGGGGGGGTCATGGCGCCCTGCGGCTTTTTGGGGTGCTGGGGCCACCTCCCAGCGCCATGCACCCCCATTCTGCTGCCCCCCCCAACTCCAGGGCTGCTTGCACAACACAGCGGGGGACTTCTGTGACCAGTGCGCGCCCGGCTTCTACGGGGATGCCACCGCCGGCACCCCTGAGGACTGCCAGCCCTGCGCCTGCCCCCTTGTGCACCCTGAAAACCAGTGAGTGTTTGTAGGGGCTTAGAGGGGGGGGAGGCGCCAGGAGGGAATGGTCCCCGATGCTTCCCTGTCCCCCCAGGTTCTCGCGGACCTGCGAGAGTTTGGGAGGCGGCGGGTACCGCTGCACCGCCTGCGCGCCAGGCTATGCCGGGCAGTACTGCGAGCGGTGAGTGGTGCGGGGGCACCGCGATGTTGTCAAACCCTCGCCCTGACATCCCCATCTCATTGTCGTCCCCATATCCCTGCCCCAACATCCTCACTGCAATATCATCACCCCCATATCCTCACTCTTATGTCCCCGTCCCAACATCCTCACCCCAACGTTCCCACCCTGATATCCCCACCCCAACATCCTCCCCCCGACCTCCCCCCTACAACACCCCCAGTATCTTCAGCTGATAGCCCCATCCCCATATTCCCACTCCAGTATCATCACCCCAATATCCTCACCCCAACATCCCCATCTCGATATCTCTACCCCTATATACTCACTCCGATGTCATCACCCCCATATCCCCATCCCAACATCCTCACCCTGATATCCCCGTCTTGATGTCTTCCCCATATCGCCCCTCCAGTATCATCACCTCAACATTCCCTTCCCAATATCCTACCCATATCCTCCCCACAATGTCTCCACCCCGATATCCTTACCCCAACATCCTCATCTCGATACCTCCACCCCTATATACCCACCCCAATGTCATCACCCCCATATCCCCATCCCGATATCTCCACCTCCATATCTCCACCCCAACTTCTCCATCCTGTTACCTCCACTCCAACTTCCGCACCCCGATATTCCCACCCCAATATCTCACCCCAACACCCCCCCACATCCTCACCCTGTGCTCCCCCCGCAGGTGTGCTCCTGGCTACGTGGGGGACCCCAGCGTGCGGGGCCAGACATGCGTGCCGCAGGGCTCGCCGCCCCCTCTCGTGGTGCGCGTGCACCCGCCACGCACAGCGGTGCCGCAGGGCAGCCCGGTGACGCTGCGCTGCCAGGCCAGCGGGAACCCCCCCTTCTACTACCACTGGTCGCGGGAGGACGGGCGGCCCCTGCCCAGCAGCGCCCAGAGCCAGCGGCAAGGTAGGGGGCTGGGGACGGGGACGGGGATGGGGATGGGGACTGGGACACCGGGGTCTCACCCACCCCACACCGCCAGGCGAGGAGCTGCACTTCGCCAGCATCCAGCCCGCCGAGGCCGGCGTCTATGTGTGCTCCTGCCGCAACCTGCAGCACAGCAACACCAGCCGGGCCGAAGTCATCGTCACCGGTAGGGCACGGTGGTGGCGGTGGGGGGATGGCAGGCGACGGGGCAGGGGACGGGGCTCAGCCCTCTCATCTCGGTGCAGAGACACCCACCAAGCCCATCACTGTCACCGTGGAGGAGAAGAGGGTGCAGCGGGTGAAGCCCGGGGCCGATGTCACCTTCATCTGTACAGCCAAGAGCAAGGTGAGCCAGGGGGGGCCTGCGGGCACCCTTGGGTGCTCACTACATCGCTTGGGCACCCCTGGGTGCTCTCTGGGTTGTGCAGGGCACATGGGTACTCTTGGGTGTCCACATTACCACACAGGCCCCATAGCCACCCACGTGGGACACACAGACACCCCTGGGTGCCTACCTGGACCTGCAGGGTGCAGGGTCACCCCTGGGTGCCCACCAGGCCACGAAGGTCATACAGAAGCCCCTGTGCACCCATGCAGCAGTGCATGGCACCCAGACACCCCTGGGTGCCCACCTGGGCATTGGGACACCTTTAGGTGCCCACCCATCTCCATGCGGATGCCCACCCAGACCCACAGGACCCACGGACACCCCTGGGTGCCCATCAGGCCCTTCCTCACCACCCTCTTCCCCCTCGCCCCCCAGTCACCCGCCTACACCCTGGTGTGGACACGCCAGAACCATGGGACGCTGCCGTCGCGCGCCATGGACTTCAACGGCATCCTGACCATCCGCAACGTGCAGCCTGAGGACGCCGGCGTCTACGTCTGCACCGGCTCCAACATGCTGGACATGGACGAGGGCACGGCCACACTCTACGTCCAGGGTGCGTTCCCAAGCCTGGGGGGCACCGGATGCTCTGCACCCCCAAACTGGCAGGGGTTGAGCCGCAGGGACCCCGAGCGTTGTTTCGGTGTTGGCGCGGGTGAAAGCTTCTTCTGGAAAACCCGGCTCCATTGAGGAGTCCAGACGCCGGGGTGATGGGCTCGCATGCCCCAACTTTAAACTTGACCCCCACTTTTGCAGCCCCTTCGAAGACCCAGATGTTTTATGGACCTGTTGAGTTTATGGAGGGGCACAGACCCGGTAAGTCACCAGGGGGACATCTTGTGGGGGGGCCACACACACCCCCTGCCCGCTGCATGCCGGGGCTCCACCGCGCACCCTGCGCCACACCACCCCCCTGCTTCGTGCCACCCCTTGGGGACAGCACCGGGGGTGGCGCTGGCACACTCTGAACCCCGCCACGTGTCACCGCAGCCGCCACCGCCACCGCCCCCACCGCCACCGTGGAGCCGGCGCAGCTGAGCGTGGCACCGGGGCAGCCGGCCGAATTCCGCTGCGTGGCCACCGGCAGCCCTGCGCCCACCCTCGAGTGGCTCGGTAGGTGCTCGCCACACGCGGGGACCTGGGGACCGGGATGGGGGACGTGGCAGGGGTGACGTGGTGCCCTGTCCCCGCAGGCGCGCTGCCACCACGGGCAGTCGCCCACGGTGGGATTCTGCGGTTCGGCGCCGTCGAGCCATCCGACCAGGGGCACTACATGTGCCGCGCGCGCAGCAGCGCCGGCCAGCACACGGCGCGGGGTTTCCTCCATGTGCAAGGTGAGCGTTGTCCCCCGACATCCCCGATGTCCCCGTCCCGGTGCTAGCACTGACCCCTACTGACCCCTGCTGCCTGCAGGCGCTGGTGAGCCCCAGGTGCAGGTGAGCCCAGAGCGGACGGAGGTGCAGGAGGGCTCCACAGTGCGGCTGTACTGCCGGGTGTCGGGGTCACCCACTGCCACCATCTCCTGGGAGAAGCAGGGGGGCTCCCTGCCACCACAGGTGAGCCGGGCATGAGCACCCATGGGTGCTCCCCTGGGGTGGTGGCATGTCTTGGGTGCCGCTCACCCCATCCTCATGCCGCAGTCCCGCTCTGAGCGCACCGACATCGCCACGCTGCTCATTCCCTCCATCACGGTGGCCGATGGTGGCATCTACCTCTGCGTGGGCACCAGCGCCGCCGGCACAGCCCGCGCCAGCATCGAGGTGGTGGTGGTGCCAGGTGAGGGTTAGGGACGCACCACTGGCGTTTGGGGATGGTTTTTGGGGCACCCTGGGTGCCTGCCAGAGCTGCAGCCTGCCCCACTTCCCGCAGGGGCCGTGCCGCCCGTCCGCATCGAGTCCTCGTCCCCCTCTGTCACCGAGGGACAGACCCTGGACCTCAACTGCGTGGTGGCAGGATCAGGCCACGTCACCGTCACCTGGTACAAGCGCGGCGGCTCCCTGCCCGCCGGCCACCAGGTAGGGCACGGGCAGCGGGGGAGTCACCCCAAATCCTGCCCTGTCCCCCTCTCTCTGACACCGATGTGTCGCCACCAGGTGTCGGGGTCCCGTCTTCGCGTCCCCCACATCACGGCGGCTGATTCGGGCGAGTACGTGTGCCGGGTGAACTTGGGAGCCACCGTCCGGGAGGCGTCTGTCATCGTCACCGTTGTGTCCAGCTCCGGGCTGTCCTACGGTGAGGCCAGGCTCAGTGCTGCGGGTTGCCGCGGGTGGCCTTGGGTGGCGTGCCATCTCCCTGCCATCGCTCCGTCCTCCTTCCCAGGGCCACCAGGCTCGGGTGGCACAGCCCCCGTCAGGATCGAGGCGTCCTCCTCCACCGTGGCCGAGGGACAGACCCTGGACCTCAACTGTGTCATTGCTAGCCCCGCGCAGGCCACCGTCACCTGGTACAAGCGCGGCGGGTCCCTGCCAGCCAGGCACCAGGTAGGGGACACGGAGGGCTCCGTGTCCAGCGTGCAGACGGTTGGGGTTGACCCATGGCCCCGTGCAAGGCCACATGGCTACGTGCAAGCCCAGATGGCCCTGTGCAAATCCAAACAGCCCTGTGCAAGCTTGAGTGGTCCTGGGCAAGCACAAATGGCATTTGGGCAAGCCAAAATGGTCCTGTGCAAGCTCAAGTGTCCCTATGCAAGGCCAGATGGTGTCCAGGCAAGCTTGAGTGGCCACGTGCAAATTCAAGTTGTCCTGGGCAAGCCCAAACGGTGCTTGTGCAAGCCCAGATGTCTCCATGCAAGCTAATGTGGCTCCTTGCAAGCGCAGATGTCCCCATGCAAGCCAAGTGCCCCTGGGCAAGCCAGAGTGGCCCCATGCAAGCCCAGGTGGCCCCGTGCAAGCCCCATCAGCCCCACGCAGGCTTTAACGTCCCCGTGTTCCCTCCTGCAGGTGTCCGGCTCCCGGCTGCGGCTGCTGCAGGTGACGGCAGCTGACTCGGGCGAGTACGTGTGCCGGGTGAGCAGCGGGGCCACCACCAAGGAAGCCACTGTCGTGGTGACGATCCAGCCCAGCAGGGCTGGCTCCTACCGTGAGTGGGGACTGGGGGGTGGCACTATCCATGGGCTGTCCCCATGTGCTGCGGCACTGAGATGGCTCTAACGTGCTCTTGCCAGCGGGGCCCAGCTGTTGTCACAGTGTCACTTTCCTGTCTTGGTCCCCAGCCCCAGGTGGCACAATGCCACTGCACATCGAGTCCTCGTCCTCCACCGTGACTGAGGGACAGACCCTGGACCTCAACTGTGTCATCGCCAGCCCTGCGCAGGCCACTGTCACCTGGTACAAGCGCAGCGGGTCCCTGCCAGCCAGGCACCAGGTAGGGGACACAGGGGGCTCTGTGCCCAGGGTGCAGACAGTTGGGATTGACCCATGGCCCCGTGTGTGCCTCTATGTCCCATGCAAGCTGAGGTGGCCCCATGCAAGCCCAGTGACCCCTGTGCAATGCCAAGCAGCCCTGTGCAAGCCCACGTGCTCCCACGCAACCTCTGATGGCCCCATGCAAGCTCTGGTGGCCCCATGCAATGCCACAGGGCCCCATGCAAGCCCAAATGGCAACCAGGCAAGCTCAAGTGGACACATGCAAGCTTGAGTGGTCCTGTGCAAGCCCATGCAAGCCAAAGCAGCACTATGCAAGCCCAGATGGCCCCGTGCAAGCCCCATCAGCCCCATGCAGGCTTCAATGTCCCCGTGTCCCCTCCCGCAGGTGTCCGGCTCCCGGCTGCGGCTGCTGCAGGTGACAGCAGCCGACTCAGGCGAGTACGTGTGCCGGGTGAGCAGCGGGGCCACCACCAAGGAAGCCACCATTGTGGTGAAGATCCAGCCCAGCACGGCCGGCTCCTACCGTGAGTGGGGACCAGGCAGGGGCGGGGACGTTCTCCACAGGCAGGTGACGCTCCCTGGAGCAGCCACCCATGGGTGTGCCCATCCCGGTCCCGCTGTCACCAGGGTCTGTGCCCAGGCCCAGTGCTGTGTTTGGGGACAGCCCTGTGTGCACATCCGCAGGGGTGTGGAGCTGCCATCCGGCGATGCAGCGGGCGCCCGGTGGGGAGGGAAGGGGATGGACCCCCAAAGCGTCCCCAGCAGCTGGGAGCAAGGCACAGCCCAAGTCCCGCTCCTGGTGGCTTGCCAGGCTCCTGGTGGCTTGCCAGGCTCCTGGTGTCCCACGGTGGGACACGTGGTGGTGGCGAATCTGGTCTCTCACTGTGCCATCTCCATCCCCAGCCCTGGGCGGAACAACGCCCCTGCGCATCGAGTCCTCGTCTTCCACCGTGGCCGAGGGACAAACCCTGGACCTCAACTGTGTCATCGCCAGCCCCGCGCAGGCCACTGTCACCTGGTACAAGCGCGGCGGGTCTCTGCCATCCAGGCACCAGGTAGGGGACACGGAGGGCTCTGTGTCCAGTGTGCGGATGGTTGGGGTTGACCCATGGCCCCGTGCAAGGCCACATGGCTGCGTGCAAGCTGATGTGGCTCCATGCAAGTGCAGATGTCCCCATGCAAGCCAAGTGCCCCTGAGCAAGCCCAAGTGGCCCCGTGCAAGCCCCATCAGCCCCACGCAGGCTTTAACGTCCCCGTGTTCCCTCCCACAGGTGTCCGGCTCCCGGCTGCGGCTGCTGCAGGTGACAGCAGCCGACTCAGGCGAGTACGTGTGCCGGGTGAGCAGCGGGGCCACCACCAAGGAAGCCACCATTGTGGTGAAGATCCAGCCCAGCACGGCCGGCTCCTACCGTGAGTGGGGACCAGGCAGGGACAGGGCCCCATGGGACCATGTCACTCCACGTCCCCATGGGGTGACCCTGCCGTCCTGGTCCCCAGCCTCTGGTGTCACCCCCCCGGTGCGCATCGAGTCCTCCTCCTCCTCTGTGGCCGAGGGACAGACCCTGGACCTCGACTGCATCGTGGCCGGCCAGGGCCAGGCCACCATCACGTGGTACAAGCGCGAGGGGTCCCTGCCCGCCAGACACCAGGTAGGTGGGGACACGGAAGGAGCATTTGGGGACAGAAAGAAGGGTTTTTGGGGTGCCAAAGGGTGTGCGTTCCCCATCCCACGTGTGTCCCCCACAGGTGTCGGGCACCCGCCTGCGCATCCCCCAGGTGTCCGCAGCTGACTCGGGCGAGTACGTGTGCCGAGTGACCACGGGTGGCATCACGCACGAGACGTCCCTCATTGTCACCATCCAGACCGGCGCTGGCTCCTCTTACGGTACTGGGGACGGGGACAGCAGGGGGACACTGGGACACGATGGGGGGCGGCTGCACGCTGACCCTGCCACCCCGCAGCTGTGGGTGTCACACCACCCGTGAGGATTGAGACCTCGTCCGCTGCTGTGACCGAAGGACAGACACTGGACCTCAACTGCATGGTGGCCGGGCAGGGCCACCCCCACGTCACCTGGTACCGGCGGGGGGGGGCTCTGCCCCCCAACAGCCAGGTAGGGCACAAGGAGCTGGTGTCACTGTGCAGGGCTCAGCCCCGGACCCTGCCCAGTCCCCGCTCTCGGTGCTGATGTGTCCCCATGTGTCCCCTCGCAGGTGTCGGGCACCCACCTGCGCCTTGTCCAGGTGTCAGTGGCTGATTCGGGAGAGTACGTGTGCCGGGTCACCCTGGGGAGCACCACACAGGAGGCATCTGTCATCGTCACCGTTCCCAGCAGCGCTGGCACCTACTACTGTGAGTGCGAGTGAGAGGGCAGTGCTTGGGGACGGGCATGTGCCATCACGGTGCCAAATGTCCCCGTTCCCTGTCCCCAGCCCCCAGCGCCTCCCAGCCTGTCCGCATCGAGTCCTCGTCCTCCGCCATCGCCGAGGGACAGACCCTGGACCTCAACTGTGTGGTGGCAGGATCTGGCCCCACCACCGTCACCTGGTACAAGCGCGGTGGCTCCTTGCCTGCCGGCCACCAGGTAGAGTGCATGCAGCAGGGGGGGTCACCCCAAATCCTGACCTCCAGTACCAATATGTCCCCCCCCGTGTCCCCCACAGGTGTCGGGCACGCGCCTGCGCATCCCCCAGGTGTCCGCGGCCGACTCGGGCGAGTACGTGTGCCGGGTGACCACGGGTGGCGTCACGCAGGAGACGTCCCTTGTCGTCACCATCGATGATGGCGCCAACCCCTCCCACCGTGAGTGCCACGCTGTGGCTGGGGACATGGGGACCGTGCTGGTTCCTGGTGCTGGGGGGCGCCTTACCCTTAACTCTGCCCGTGCAGCCGCCGGCGTCATGCCACCCATCCGCATCGAGTCCTCGGCGTCCTCCATCACCGAGGGACAGACCCTGGACCTCGACTGCATTGTGGCTGGCCAGGGCCAGGCCACCATCACCTGGTACAAGCGTGGGGGATCCCTGCCCGCCAAGCACCAGGTAGGGGGGGATGTGGTGGGACAGGGGCCGGTGGCCCTGCGTGCCCAGCTGATGCCACCCGCTACCACTCCCCCCAGATGTCGGGGTCCCGCCTGCGGCTGTCGCAGCTCTCCGTGGCCGATTCAGGCGAGTACGTGTGCCGCGCAGACGTGGGCAGCACCTCCCGCGAGGCCACCATCACTGTCACTGTCACCTCCCACGACAGCTCCAGCTACCGTGAGTGTGGCCGCGGGGTGAGGGAGAGTGCCGGGGCGGTGAGGGACATGGGTGACCTTGGTGGCTCCCCTGTCCCCTTGACCCCACAGGCCTGCAGAGCCCCATCATCTCCATCGATCCGCACAGCATGGCTGTGGCCCCGGGTGAGGATGCCACCTTCAAGTGCCGCATCCATGACGGTGCCCGGCCCATCAATGTCACCTGGCGGATGGGGCCTGGCCAACACCTCCAAGGTACGGTGGTCCCTGGGGTGGCCCCAGTGTGGTCCCCATGGTGGCTCCGGTGCTGACACCTCCTCCTTGCCCAGACAACGTGAAGATCAGCACCAACGGCTCCGTCATCTCCATCACCGGCGCCCACGCAGGCAACCAGGGTGCCTACCACTGCGTGGCCTCCAACCGCTTCGGCGTCGCCAGCAGCGTTGTCAACCTCCTGGTGCAAGGTGCGAGGTGGCCGGGGTGCCCCCATCCCTGTCCCTGTGTCCTTCCCATGCTCCAGGTGCTCCTAGGGTGCTGGTGGTGTCCTTATCCTTATCTCTATTCTGTTGTCCCCGGGGTGGTTGTGGTGTCCCCACCCCCATGCTGATGTCCCTGTCTCCATGCTGATGTCCTCTATTTGCTGCAGGTGTCCCTGGGGTGGTGGTGTCCCCATCCCCGTGTCCTCTCTGTGGGCCAGGTCCCGCAGGGTGGTGGTGACCCCATCCCTGTCCCCTTGCCAATGTTCTCCAGATGCTCCTGGGGTGGTGGTGTCCCTGATGTCCTCATCATGCTTCAGGTGCTCCTGGGGTTGTGATGTCCATGTCCCAATGTAAATATCCTCCAGGTGCCTCTGGAGTGGCTGTATCCCCACCTCCATCCCCATGCTGATGCCCTCCGTGTCCTCCAGGTGCCCCTGGAGTAGCAGTGTCCCCATGGCCATGTTGATGTCCTCCAGGTGCCCCCAGCGTGGTGGTGTCCCCATGCCCATCCCCGCGCTGATGCCCTCCCTGTTCTCCAGGTGCCCCTACCGTGTCAGTGATGCCCCCAGGCCCCGTGACAGTGAAGGAGGGCAAATCCCTCAGCCTGGAGTGCCTGGGCCGGGGCGAGCCACGGCCACTGGTGCGCTGGAGCCGTCTGGGCTCACGGCAGAAGGTGGAGCACCAGACGCTGCTGCACATGGACAGCCAGGCTGTGCTGCAGGTGAATGGGGCACCCCGGGGTGCTGCGGGCACTGAGACATGCCAGGTGCTCACCACCCATCGTGTCCCCTCGCCAGCTCTCGCCGGCCAAGCCGGAGCACGCCGGGACCTACATCTGCACGGCACACAGCGCCCTGGGCTCGGCGCAAGCCCATGTGGACGTCAGCGTGGAGACTGCACAGAGGCACCCCGGGGCCCCCGAGGTCACCGCGCCGCCCGCTGTCACCGTGGTGGCTGGGGACACCGCCACGCTGCACTGCTCAGCCACAGGTATGGGGTGGGGATGGTGGCCGGGGTAAGGGGGCACCTGCCCGGACCCCACCTGCCCCGGGTGACGGACAGCGATATGCCCGCAGGCGAGCCGGCGCCCCGGATCGAGTGGTCGAAGCTGCGGGCGCCGCTGCCCTGGCAGCACCGGGTGGTGAATGGCAGCCTGGTCATCCCCCGCGCCGCGCAGCAGGACTCGGGCCAGTACATCTGCAATGCCAGCAGCCCCGCCGGCTCCGCCGAGGTCTTCGTCACCCTCGACGTGGAGAGTAAGGGGGCTGCGGGTCTCCCTCTGCCTCCGCCTGCCCTCTGTCCCCCATCCAGATGCCTCCTGCTCTTGCTGGTCCCCGTCCCCCTCGCTGCCCTCTCTCCGTCCCTCTGTCCCTTCCTCCGGCTCTGCTCATCACTTGTGCTCCTCTGTCCCACCTCTGCCCAAGTCCAGCTCCATCGCTGCTCACGCTCTCCCACCCATCCCTCCCTTGTGGATCTGTCCTCCTTCATCCATCCCAGCGCTCATCCTCCTCTCCATCTCCTCGCGGACTCCTTCATCCGTTCCATCCCAGATGTGCCCATTCACTTGTCCATCTCTGTGCACATTGACCTCTCCACCTCTGCTCGCTCCCCTCCCCATCCATCCCCTGTTCACGGATCCATCTGTTGCTCATCCCTGCACGCAGCCATCTCGGCTGACACTCCGTTCATCCCTTCCTGGTGCATCCATCCACCGCTCATCCATCCTGGCTCACATCCCTCCCTCCATCTCCTCACAGACTTCTCGATCTGTCCATCTGTGGATCTGGTTCTTGCTCATCCATCCCAGCTCTCATCCCTGCACACCCCTCTCTCTGTTGCTGCTCTCACTCCTCCATCCATCCCTTCTCCAGCTTTCTTCACCCTGTCTCCTGTCTGTCCTTGTGCACAACCCCAGCTCTCCATCTCAGCTCCCACTCCATCCATCCCTTCCCTGTGGGTGCGTCCATCACGCGTCCGTCCCAGCACTCATCCTTGTGCATGTCCATCTTCACCCACACCCCTCCTTCCATCGCTTCCTTGCCAATCCATCCATTCCTGTGCACGTCTATCGCTACTTCTGCTCACGTTCCTCCATCCATCCCCTCTCCTTGGTTATATCCCAGCACTCCTCCCTGCACACGTCCATTTCTGCTCACACGCTTCCATCCAGCCCTTCCTCGTGGTCTGGTCCACCTCTCACCCACCCCAGCACACCTCCATCCAAGCCCTCCCATCGCCACCCTCCTTGCCCCATCGCCACCCTCCTCGCCCCATCGCTGCCCTCCTTGCCCCACTGTCACCCTCCTTGCCCCATTGCTGCCTCGCCGCGTGCTGCCAGGCGCTGACGTCTCCGTCCATCCCCGCAGCGCCGCCGTACGCCACGAGCCTGCCGGAGGAGAGTGCGGTGCACGCGGGCGACGCGGTGCAGCTGCAGTGCCTGGCCCATGGCACCCCACCGCTGCTCTACACCTGGGACAAGCTCAACGGCAGCCTGTCACCCCGCGCCGTGCCCCGCGCCGGCCTCCTGCGCATTATCCCTGTGCTGCCCGCTGATGCCGGCACCTACCGCTGCCTCGTCACCAACCGCGTGGGCACCGCCGAGACCTTCGCCCGCGTCGTCGTCCACGGTGAGCACCCCGGGGTGCCCCGTGCCGTGCCGGGGATGCCCGCGCCACACGGTGACACTTCTATGTCCCACGCAGGTGATGGTGGCGCTGATGGCGGCGGTCCCCTGGCCGTGCGGGTGACGCCGGGGAGCCTGGTGAAGGGGGTGGGCAGCACGGCCGAGTTCGCCTGCACCGTCTCGGGGGACCCGCGGGCGCGCCTGGAGTGGGTGAAGGACGGCGGGGAGCTGCCCCCCAGCCACAGCGTGCGGGACGGGGTGCTGCGGTAAGAGGGGCACGGGGCAGCGCCAGCCGCTTGCCTGCGCCCCGTGGGTTCCACATCTGTGCCCCCCGGTGTCCCTGCAGGATCCCGGAGCTGGCGCGGGGGGCGCAGGGGGTGTACGTGTGCCGGGCCAGCGCGCCGGGCGGGCAGGCGGAGGACAGGGCCACCCTCACCGTCCAGGGTAAGAGCGGCACCCGCGCACCAGGGCTGTCCGCACAGGCACCCGCCGACCCGTCCCCGTGAGCACTGGCACCCTGCTCCCCCCAGGTCCCCTGCTCTGCCTGCAGGCATCCGCTGACCCCTCCCTCACGTACTCCAGTGCCCCCCTCATCTCCCCAAACCCACAGGCACCTGCTGACCCCGTCCCCCCATGCTCACAGGCTCCCTGTATCCCCACCGTCTCTCCCCATGCCCCTCGGTACCCCCTTGATTTCTCCCCGCAGGCACCTCCCTACCCCAGTCACACCCATACACCTGGCCACCCTGGTACCCCCCACTCTCTCCCCATGCACCTCAGCACCTGGCTCCCCCATCTCTGCATGCCCGCAGGCACCCCAGTACCCCCCATTTCTTCCCACACCCACAGTCACCCTGATGCCCACATACTTCTTCCCATTCCCCTTAGCACCCCAGTACCTCCAATCGCTCCCCGTGCCCTCAGGCACCCCAGAGTCCCCCACATCCCCCCACACCCATGGGCACCTTGGGACCTCTCCTTGTTCCCCATACCCATGGGCACCCCAATGCCCCCTATTTCTCCCCATGCCCACAGGCACCCTGCTACCTCCCCATCTCCCCATATCCATGGGCACCCCAAACCCCCCCATCTCCCCAGTCCACGGGCTCCCTGCTTCCCCCCATCTCTCTCTCCACCCGTGGTACCTCCCTGTGCCCCGGGTGCACCCCAAAACCCCACTGCCCCTCCCCTAGCTCTGCCCAGGGCCCTGATCAACATCCGGACGGCGGTGCAGACGGTGCTGGCAGGCACGGCAGTGGAGCTGGAGTGCCTGGGCCTGGGCGACCCCCAGCCCCACGTCACCTGGAGCAAAGTGGGGGGCCGCATCCGGCCGGGGGTGCTGTCTCGTGCCGGCACCCTGACCATCGAGCGGGTGGAGCGGGCGGACGCGGGGCAGTACCGCTGCACTGCCACCAACGCCGTGGGCACCGTCCAGTCCCACGTCATCCTCCACGTGCAGGGTGAGTGCAGACAGGGACGCGGAGCAGGGAGGGTGTCCCCCACCCTGGTGCAGGGCGGGGTGACAGCTGCGCCTGTCCCCAGCTGCCCCCCACATCGCCGGGCAGCCAGAGGTGAAGGAGGTCTCAGCGGGCTCGGTGGCCGTTCTGCCCTGCTTGGCGTCCGGCTTCCCCGTGCCAGAGATCAGCTGGAGCAAGGTGAGCGGGGACGTGGGGACAGGGCGGCAACCTCCGTTGGTGCAGACCCCCACGGGTGCTGACCCCCCCCGGTGTCCCCACAGCTGGAGGGGGAGCTGCCAGCGGGCGCACGGGTGGAGGGCGCGGCGCTCATGCTGCCGGCCGTGCGACCCGAGGATGCCGGCGTCTACGCCTGTGCCGCCACCAACCGCCGCGGCCAGGAGACAGCTTTCTACGTGCTGAAGGTCCGAGGTGAGCGCGGACAGACGGACGGACAGGACAGGCTGGTGGGGAGGGTAGGGGGGTGGCCGTGTCCCCAGCCCGGCTGACCCCCGGTGTCCCTGCAGAGCACCTGGTGCCCTACTTCACACAGACGCCCCACTCCTTCCTGCCGCTGCCCACCATCAAGGACGCCTACAAGACATTTGAGATCCAGATCACCTTCCGGCCCGACGCCGCCGATGGTGAGCGCTGCGGGGGCCCCCCGGCCCTCCCAGCCCCGCTGCGCCGCGCCGGCCTTCTCTCACCCCTTCTCTCTCCTCCTCCGTCTGTCCGTCCGCCCTTCCATCTCTCTCCCTCCTTTAGCTCTCATTCTGTACTCAGGTGAGCACCCACCCCGGGGACCTCTGCGGTCCCCCCTCCCCGGGGTGTTTCGGGGTCCCCGCGCGCTGCGGCCGGGCTGACCCGCTGCCTCCCCACAGGGATGCTCCTCTACAACGGGCAGCGCAGGAGCAGCGGTGCCGACTTCATCTCCTTCGGGCTGGTGGGCGGGCGCCCCGAGTTCCGGTGAGTGCACGGGTGGGCACCTGCGGGTGGGTGGTGGGGGGGCAGCACCCCCATCCTCACCCCGTGCATCCCCACCTCATCCCACAAACACAGTTTTGACGCCGGCTCGGGCATGGCCACCATCCGGCACCCGACACCGCTGCGCCTGGGCGAGTACCACACCTTGCGCCTCTTCCGCAACCTCACCCGGGGCTCGCTGGTGGTGGACGGGCTCCCCCCGGTCAACGGGACCTCGCAGGTAAGGGGGGGACAGGGGGGCCAGGGTGGGGTGGCCTGGGGGGCAGCCGTGCCCACCCACCTGTGCCCGCAGGGCAAGTTCCAGGGGCTGGACCTGAACGAGGAGCTGTACCTCGGCGGGTACCCCGATTACGCTTCCGTGGCCAAGACGGGGCTCAGCCAAGGCTTTGTGGGTGAGCGGCGGGCTGGGGGGCCTGAGCGGTGGGTTGGGGGGGCTGAGAGTGTTTCCCACCCCCGCAATACCGCCACGTCCTGCAGGCTGCGTGCGGCAGCTCCGCATCCAGAACGAGGAGGTGGCGTTCGGGGAGCTGGACCTGCAGGCGCACGGCGTCGCCAACTGCCCCACGTGCCAGGACCGGCCCTGCCAGGTGAGGCTGGGGGGGGACACACGTGCACTGTCCCCCCCGCTCCCATCCCATCCCTGCTGCTCATCCCTGTCCCCCCTCCCCAGAACGGCGGCATCTGCGAGGACGCCGAGAGCAGCACCTACGTCTGCCGCTGTCCCCACGGCTTCACCGGCAGCAACTGCGAGTACTCGCAGGCGCTGCACTGCCACCCAGGTGGGTGCCCGCCCCGCGGGGACGTCACCCGCTGCCCTCCCTGGCTGGATGCCGGCCCCCCCCCCCGGCGCTCACCGCCCATCTCTGTCCCCTCCCCGGGCAGAGGCGTGCGGGCCTGATGCCACCTGCGTCAACCGGCCGGACGGGCAGGGCTACAGCTGCCGCTGCCACCTGGGCAAGTCTGGGGAGAGGTGCACCGAAGGTGAGCACGGCTGGGGATGGGGGCACGGGGCTGGGAGCCCTCCGAGGACGGGGGCACTGGGGTGGGGACAACGCTGGAGATACGGGTTTGGGGATGGGACCACCCTGGGGACAGGGGCACAGGGGTGGGGACAACCCCAGGGACGTGGACATGGGGTTGGGACCACCCTGGGGACACAAGTGTGGGGATGGGATGACAGTGGGGACATGGGCATGGGGACATGGGCGTCGGGGTGGGGATTACCCTGGGGACACAAGTATGGGGATGAGGATCACCCTGGGGACATGGGCGCAGGGCTGGGTACCACAGTGGGGAGACGGGCACAAGGGGACACAGGCAGGGTGGGGACAGGGGACTAGGAACCACCTGGGGGGGGGTGGGCATCGTGGATGTGATGAGGATGGAGCATTGGGGACCACCCCAGGGACACAGGCATGGGGCTGGGGACCGCCCTGAGGAGATGGGAATGACGGGGATGGGGCATTTGGGGACCACCAAAGAGAGATGGGGACGATGGGGATGGGGCATTTGGGGACCACCACGGGGAGATGAGGATGATGGGGCCGGGGGCTCGGGCCTCACCGGCCGGGTGCTGAGGCGCGGTGCCGTAGGCGAGGCGGTGAGCGTGCCGTCCTTTGGCGGGGCGGGCGCCTTTGTGTCCTACCCGCCCCTCACCAACGTGCACCACGAGCTGCGGGTGGAGGCCGAGTTCCTGCCGCGGGCGCCCGACGGGCTGCTGCTCTTCAGCGCCGGCAAAGCTGCCCCCGTCGAGGACTTCGTCGCCCTCGCCATGGTCGGCGGCCACCTCGAGTTCCGCTACGAGCTGGGCTCAGGTAGGCTGGCACAGCCCGATGGGGCCCTGGTGTCACCAGGGGGGGTCCTGGGCATTATTGCTGTCGCCAGACATCACTTTGGTCCCCAGGTACTGCCATGGTCCCTTGGGCATCGCTGGGGTTCCCCTGGTGTCACTGGGGTCCCTAGGCGCTGCCAGGGTCCCTGGGGCATCACCAAGGTCCCCAAATGTCACCAGGGAGCCCTAGCATCACGGGGGTCCCTTGGTGTCACTGGGGTCCCCTAGCATCATATCACCAGGGTTCCCTGCCATCTTCTGGGTCCCCGGGCACTGCAAGTGTCCCCAAGCAAGCCCCTGGCACTGCTGGGGTCGCCTGGCATCGCTTTGGTCCCCAGGTGCTGCCAGCATCCCTGGGCATCGGTGGGGTCCCCTGGTGTCACCGGGGTGTCTTGGCACCACTGGAGTCCCCAAGCATCACCCAGGGTCCTTTGGCATCACCCAGCATATCCATTGGGTCCCCAAGCACCCCTGGGGTCCCCAAACATGCCTGCGGTCCCCTGGCATCACCCAGGGCATCGCTCCAGGTCCCCAAGCATTGCCAGGGTCCCCAAGCATGCCCAGAGCCCCCTGCCATCCCCATCCCCATCCCCTCTACCCCGAGCGGGTGACAGCAGGGCCGAGCCACGGTGCCAGCGTGCGGTGTCACAGGCCCAGCGGTGCTGCGGAGCGCCGAGCCGGTGGCGCTGGGACGCTGGCACCGGGTGATGGCCGAGCGGGTGCACAAGGACGGGACGCTGGTGGTGGACGGCGGCGCCCCGGTGCAGCGCTCCTCGCCCGGCAAGAGCCAGGGGCTCAACCTGCGCTCCCCGCTCTACCTGGGGGGCACGGAGCCCCCCCTGCAGCCCCCCACCAACGCCTCCTTCCAGGGCTGCATCGGCGAGGTGAGTCCCAGCCCCACTCCACACACCCTGGACATGGGGGGGGACGCAGGTTAACCCCCCCTTCCCCCCATCCGGTGCAGGTCTCCATCAATGGGAAGAAGGTGGATTTGTCCTACAGCTTCCTGCGGAGCCGGGGCGTGGGGCAGTGCGGGCAGAGCTCGCCCTGCTTGCACGCACCCTGCCTGCATGGGGGCCGCTGCCTGCCCCTGCCTGATGGCAGCCCCCCCTTCCGCTGCCTCTGTTCCCCCGGCTTCAGTGGTGAGCGTGGGGAGGAGTTTGGGAGGTCTGGGAGTGCTCAAGGGCTGCGTGGTGGGGGCAACGTGTGTGCGTGCACCTGCTGGTTGCAGGCATGTGCTGCGTGCATCTGGGTGTGCATAGTGCATGCGTGTGTGTGCCATGCTGTGCATGTGTGTGCGCTGAGCAAGTGTGCTGCATGCATCTGCTGTGTTTGTGTGTGTGCAGTTTGCATGTGTGTGCTGTGTGCATCTGGAGTGCGTGCATGCAAGCTGCGTGTGCTGCGCTTGTGCACTGTGCATGTTTGTGTGCTGTGTAGGCATGTGCCGTGCCTGCATATGCACTGTGTGCATGTGTGCACTGCGTATGAGTGCACTGTAAGTGCTATGCATGTGTACACTGCATACGTGTGCTGTGAGTGTGCTTTGCAAGCATGTGCACTGTGCATCTGCTCTGCGTGTAATGCGCACGTATGCACTGTGTGCATGTGTGCACTGCATGTGTGCACTGTGTGCATGTGCATGCAGTTTGCAAGTATGTGCATCTGTACGCATGTTTGTGCAGTGTGTGCTGTGAGCATCTGCATGTGCTGAGTCTGTGTGTGTGCTCTTTGCATGTGCAATGTGATGTGTGGATGTGCATTTGATATGCATGGACGTGTGCTGTGCATGTGTTTGCATGAGGGTACACTGCATGTGTGTGCATCTGCTGTGCATGCATGCATTGCACTGAGTGTGTGTGTGTGTGTGTGTACAGTTACGTGCATTGTGTGCATGAGTGTGTACTGTGTGTATGCATGCACATGTGCACTCTGCATGTGCTTGTTTGCTGCATGTGTGCGTGTGCACTGTGTGTGCAAGGGATCACCCCGGGGTATTGAATGGAGGAGGGTGAACGAGTGCAGGAGGCGCTCAGCCACCCCCATGTGCCTGTGTCACCCTGTGCCACCCGCTGTGTCCCCAGGGCCACGCTGCGAGCGGGCGGAGGACCGGTGCCTGCAGCACAACCCCTGCCTGCACGGCGGCACCTGCAAGGGCAATGCCTGCATCTGCCCTGAGGGCTACACCGGCCCCTACTGCCAGCACAGTGAGTGTGGGGACGTGGGGAGGTACGGGGGACACGTGGGGACACGTGGGGACACGCCACCTGTCCCCATCACCCTCTCGCCCGCAGGCACGGCGCTGTCAGAGCTGGACCGGGACTGGCAGGAGGGCAGCGGGGGCGGTGGTACGGTCCCCTGGGGTGCCATGCACCCACTTTCCCCCTTTTTGCACCCAAAACCGATGCTGGTGCGGGGGTGCTCAGTGGTGCCCTCTCACCCCATCTCCCCGCAGATGCCCCTGGGCAGTTCAGTGCCGCTTTCCGTGACGGCTCCTACCTGGCCCTGCCCGGCCACCTCTTCCCCCGCGGGTGAGTGGCACTGGGGACAAGGCCTGGGGTGCTGCACCCTGCCCGCAGCATTGCACCTGCTGCAGCATTGCCCCCATGCAATGTTGTGCCCACCACAACTTTGCACCTGCTGCAGCATTGCACGCTTTCCTGCAGCACTGCACCCAGCAGGACTTAGCACTCTTCCTGCTGTGTTGCACCCATTGAATTGTTGCAGCCATTGCATCATTGCACCCATTGCATCATCTCACCCACTGTACTCTTTTGCAATCATTGCATGCTTGCAGTCATTTCATTGTTGCACCCATCACATCATTGTACCCACCGCATTGTTTTACCTATTGCATTGTTGCACCCATTGCACTCTTAAACCCATTGCATCATTGCACCCGTTGCATTGTTGTACCCATTGTCACTGCACCCACTGCATTCTTGCACCCATTGCACTCTTGAATCCATTGCATTGTTGCACCCATTGCACTCTTGAACTCGTTGCATCGTTGCACCCACTGCACTCCTGTACCCCCTCATTGTTGCACCCATTGCACCATCGCACCCATTGCATTGTGGCACCCGTTGCACTCGCAGCCGTGGCGTTGCGCCCTCCCCAGGCGCTGCACCCACGGCCGGCCCCATCTCATTGCAGCGCGCCTGACGCGCAGGAGGCGATCGAGCTGGAGCTGCGGACGGACAGCGCCGAGGGGCTGCTGCTGTGGCACGGGGCGGTGAGCGGGGGGACACGGCCGGGACGCGCCCACCCCCCCCCTCCCCGGGGAGGGACGGGGACGTCCCCACCGTGCTCACCACCCCCTCGTACCCGCAGGAGAACGGCAAAGCCAAAGACTTCGTGGGGCTCGGCTTGAAGGACGGGCACCTGGTGTTCAGGTGAGCAGGGACCCGCATGTCCCCGGGGACCCCATGCCACCGCGCGTCCCCCTGCTCAGCCCCTGTCCCCTGCAGCTACCAGCTGGGCAGCGGCGAGGCCGTCATCGTCTCCGAGGACCCCGTCAACGACGGCGAGTGGCACCGGGTGACAGCAACGAGGTGGGGGCCGGGGGCTCGGGGGGGGCGGGGAGAGCCGGGGGGCGGTGCGGGTGCTGACGGCGCCCTGCAGGCAGGGCCGGCGCGGGTGGCTGCAGGTGGACGGTGAGGAGCCGGTGCACGGGGAGTCGCCGGGAGCCAACGTCATGGCCAACACCCAGGGCAGCATCTACGTCGGTACGGGGACACGGGACGGGGGGACACGGGGACGGGGAGTGGGACGTAGGATGGGGCGTGGGGTGGGAGATGGGACAGGACACAGGGTGGGATGTGGAACAGGGCACAGGATGGGACATGGGATGAGACACGGGGTGGGATGTGGGACGGGGCATGTGATGGGAGATGGGACAGGACACGGGGTGGGACATAGAATGGGGCATGGGATGGGAGATGGGACGGGACACGGAGTGGGACACGGGGTGGGGCATGGGGTGGGAGATGGGGGTGGAACACGGTAGGACACAGGACATGGGACAGAGCACAAGAGGGGACAGGATGGGAAATGGGACGGGGCATGTGATGGGAAATGGGATGGGACATGGGACGGGACATGGGACGGGACATGGGGTGGGACCTGGGACAGCATGGGATGGGAGATGGGGTGGAAGACAGGGTGGGACAGGACATGGGACAGCAGGGGATGGGACGTGGTAGGACATGGGACGGGGCACAAGATGGAACACAGATTGGATGCAGGTTGGGACACACGATGTGGCACAGGATGGGGCATGGGGTGGGACACGGGATGGGACAGGGCATGGAGTGGGACACAGGACACGGGACAGGGCACAGGGCAGACATAGGATGGGACATGGGATGGGAGGCAGCACAGGACACAGGACACGATTTGGGATGGGACATAATGGGACATGGGGTGGGACATGGGGTGGGTACAGGATGGGGTGGGTGGCAGACACGGGGTGGGGCAAGGAATGGGACACACGGTGGGACGCGGGACAGGACATGGGATGGGACATGGCACTGGGACCCAGGACAGGATGGGACACCTGGTGGGACAACGGGGGCATGGCATGGGACACGGGACGGGACGCGGACTGGATACAGGACAGGACACGCGGTGTGGCACGAGATGAGACACGGGGCAGGAAGGGGACATGGCGTGGGGCACAGGATGGGACCCGGGAAGGGAACGGGGGATGTGGCACCGTGCGAGCGCAGCGCTGCGCTCTGCGGCCCCCCACCCACGTGTGCCCCCGCGGCCCCGTCCCGCAGGCGGCGCCCCAGACCCCCGCAGTCTCACAGCCGGCAAGTTCCTCACCGGAGTGACGGGCTGCGTGCGGGGGCTGCTGCTGGCATCCGCAGGGATCCCCCCGCACCCCATCGACCTGCGGCATGGCGCGGTGGGGGGCTCCGCCGCCCCCCCCTGCCCCTCATAGCCCCCCCACCCCCCAAGAGGCTCGGGGAGAGCAAGTTTTGTCGGATTTATTATTATTGTTATTATTATTTTCCAAAAAGCCACGAGGAAACGGTGCTTCGCTGCCCTGGGATGGCTCCGGGGGGGGCCGGGACCCCACAAAAATGTTTACACCCCCCCCTCGCCCCAAGCCCTGCTGGGGCGGCCGGGCCGCCCGGGTGCCTCCTGGGGTGGCACCGGGGTGGGGGGCGCAAGGGACAATCCTGGGCGCTGGAGGAGGCACCGGGGCCCCCCCGGTCCCCCCGCGCTGGGACACCCATTAAAGGAGAGAGAACGAGTGCCGGAGTGTGTCTGGGGGGGCTGTGCCTGGGGACGGGGGGGGGGGCACGGAGGGGTGGGCACGGGGTTTGGGGTGGGTAAGGGTGTGTGTGGGGGGGAAGGTGCTTTAGGGGTAGTGTGGAGATCTGGGGCGGTGTGGGGGTCGGGGGGGGGGGCACACAGGTGCTTTGGGGGGGTAGGGGTCTGGGGGGGTCGGGGGGGTAGGTGCTTTGGGGTGGTGTGGGGGTCTGGGGGGGACGCACAGGTGCTTTGGGGGGGTAGGGGTCTGGGGGGGGCTGGGCAGGTTCTTTGGGTGTGGGAGTGGGGGGGGGGACACCCAAGTGATTTGGGGGTGGTGTAGGGAACTGGGGAGGGCCTGAAGGGGGGGGCAGGTGTTTTGGGAGCGGATTGGGGGGGCAGGTGCTTTGGGGGTCGTGTAGGGGTCTGAGAGGGGCCGGGGGCAGCTGCTTTGCGGGTGGCTGTGGGCGTTTGGGGGGGGCACCCAGGTGCTGCGGGCTGCTGCAGGGGTCTTGGGGGGTCCGGGGAGGACCCGGGTGCTGTGGAGTGGCGGGGGGAGCCGTGGGGTGCGTGGAAGGGTTCGTGGGGCACGGATGGGGGCGCTGGGGGGCTGGATACAGGGCTGCGGGAGCGCGTGGGTGCGGACACTGGGGCTGGGGGGGGGTTGGGTGCAGGGGGCGCTGGGTACGGGGGGGTTGGGGGGGCGGCTGCGGTGTGGGCACGGACATGGGGGGCTCCCCCCGCACCCGCCGCGTAATGGCTGCCGTGCGGCAGGACCCCGCGCCGGCCCCGCCCGCTCCCTCCCGTCACGCGGCGCGCGGCCGGCGTCAGCGCCTCGCGCCCCGCGGGCGTCAGCGCGGCGCGCGCGTGACGTCACCGGCCGTGACGGCGGCGGCGGCGGCGGCGGCGGCGGCGGGAGGAGGGAGGGGCCGGGGCCGGGGCCGGCGGCGATGGCGCCGCGGCTGCAGCTGGAGAAGGCGGCCTGGCGCTGGATAGAGACGGTGCCGCCCGAGGCGGTGGCGCAGGAGCACATCGAGGCGGCCTACCGCGTCGGGCTGGAGCCCTGCCAGCGCGGCGCCTGCCGGTACCGCCGCGGGGCCCCGGGGTGGGCGGGCGGGCGGCTCCCCTCCCCCTCCCCCTCCCCCTCCCCCTCCCCCTCCCCCTCCCCCTCCCCCTCCCGGTGCCCGGCCCCGAGCCTCCCCCAGCCCTCCCCCCGGCCCCGTCCCGGCGGTTCCTGGCAGCGGCCTCCTGCCCTGGGGCTCCCCCCGTAGCACCGGGGGGGGGGTCCCGGTTGTCGCTCCCCGTGTCCCCCGTTCCCCCCGCTGACGGTTGGTCCCGGCGCCGGTCTCGCAGGAGGAACTGCCGGGGGAACCCCAACTGCCTGGTGGGCATCGGCGAGCACGTCTGGCTGGGCGAGATCGACGAGAACAGCTTCCACAACATCGACGACCCCAACTGCGAGCGCCGCAAGAAGGTAACGGGCGGCCCCGCGCCGAGCTGGGGGCGGGGGGGAGGCGACGCCCCGTGTTCCCCCCACCCGGGGCCCGGCAGCTCGGGGTGCAGCATCTCCCCGGTACGGCGGCTGCCGGGTCCCCCGCTCGCGCCTCGGCCGCGGTGAGTGACAAGTGTTGCTTTCTCTCTTACGCTAGAACGCGTTCGTGGGCTTAACGAACCTCGGCGCCACGTGCTACGTGAACACTTTCTTGCAGATGTGGTTTCTCAACTTGGAGCTCCGGCAAGCCCTCTACTTGTGTCCCAGCACCTGCAGCGAGCGCACGGCCGGAGAGGGCATCCCAAAAGACAAAGGTCAGTGGGAGCTCGTCGCGGCGGCCTCCCCCTGCTGTGAACGGAGGGTTTGCTCCTTTCCTCCTAAAACCTTGCATGGAGGTGTTGGCTTTGGAAGAGTGTTATCGTGAGGATCGATGGCTGGTGCTACCGCTGCCTGTGCGACCTCTGCGCTGCTCTTTTTGAGTCCTTCACCCAGCTTTTAGGAACAAGTCAACCTAAGCCACTCTCTGCCTGAGTTACTTCTCAAGCCGAAGTGATCTGATCTGGCTGAAAACTTGTTTTGGTTTCGTTCTTTGCTGGACTGGTTCCCAGCTTAGTGATGGTGCCGGGATGGGAACGCACAGGCTGGGGCTGGCTGAGCCATGCTCCGTCCCACAGGAGGGCGAGGGTTTAGGTGCTGGGTACAGCTGAGACTTCTAGCACCTGCACAGCGTCCCCGAGGAGCTTTGGTGCCACACCTTCTGTGTGGCGCAGTGCTGGAGGTGTGCTCTGAGCTGCCTGATTTCTTTTGGTCCTGTTTTATGGTACTTAGGAAACGACGTCTTGCTGTTTGGCTTAAAATAAGAAGCTGCTACTCTGCGGTAACTGGCGCGTGTTGCTGAAGCTGTTGACTAGCAGCTCATGTTCGGCACTGTGGGATATTTGGCCTGTGCTGGGACTTAGCTGTCATCGCTGACATTAACCGCTTCAAATCTCATTATAACTTAAAACAGGAAAAAAGTGTAATTTCTAGACATTAAACTTATCTGTACAAAGAACAAGCAAATTACTTTGAACGGGTATCTCTTCTCTCGAGAGTCGGCTGTAACTTGAACAACTTTTTTTTTTTTTATAGACTATGAGCCTCAAACCATTTGTGAACATCTCCAGTACTTGTTCGCCTTGCTGCAGAACAGCAAAAGGCGATACATCGATCCCTCTGGGTTCGTCAAAGCGCTGGGTTTGGATACAGGACAGCAGCAGGTAGGCTTGAGTTGGGCCTGTAATTCCCTTCTCTAAAGAAGCATGAAACTGCCCTTTTGTTGTTTTAGCACCTCTGAGCTGGGACCTGGTGCCCGGCCCGTTTGTACAAGCACAAAGGGAGGAGCAGTGCTCTGGGCCCTTCCTGCCCGGGTGGGAGGTCAGGAGGAGCCCGGCAGCAAGGGGACGAGCGCCCTTAGCGCCCGGTCAGCTCCAGCACCGCAGAGCATGCTGCGGGCTGGGAGCTGGGGCTGCCACAAGGCTCTCGACAGGTCCTTTATGGGCTGCTCCTCCCGGGGCTGGGGGGCACCGGGAAGGGCTATGTGCTGCGCGCTTCGGTGGGGGCTGAGGCCTGGAGGGCCCCTGCAGGAGGAGAAGCTGTTGGCAGTCTGCGGGGCAGAGAAAGCACCTTTTGGGAAGGGCGAGCGCCACAGGCAGCTCCTGCGGGACTGTCGCAGAAGCTGAAGAGGGGCTCAGGAGAAGGGCGCTGCTTGAAAATACACTTTGGGAAGTAAGGGGGGGCAGCTGGAGGAAGCGCGGGAATGCTGGCTGCGTTTCCTCAGGATGATAAGCGAGGGGAAAGTCGCTCCTTGTTCCTTAGGAAGGAAGCGGTCATTAGCGACTGGTGACGTTAGAGGACAGCAGCATGCCCTGCCGGGCTGTGACAATGGTAGGAACTGGAGAGAGGAGCTGCAGGGCAACGGCAGACATGGCAGTGAGAGGGGAACAGGTTGGGGTTTGGTGCCAAGGCCGGACGGGAGAAGGAGCAAGGAAAACAGGGCTCTCGGAGGAGAGGGAGGCCCCGAAATGTGTGGAGAAGATCCTGGGCCTTGCAGGAGGAAGGGGGCAAAGCCACAGAGCGGCTTCTCTTTTTTTCTTTTTTTTTAATCTAATTTTTTCCTTTTCATATATGGTGCAAGCAGGGACATGCTGAGGTTTTGAAAAATGAGTGTTAGTGGGACAAAACTGTGCAGGAGTGGTAGGCTGGAGAGATTGACTCTCCCACCAGGCTGTGCTGTGGCAGAGGATGATTAATGCTCTGCAAGCTACTTCTGCATGCTCTTTGAGGTGGTGTAGACCTGTTGACCACAGCTGTGATCAAATGGGGCAGAGGAATGGTTCGTGTCGTCATGTCTGGGCAGCAGAAGCCGATGTCGATGCACCAGGTGGAGTCGTGAAGGGATTTACGCGGTTAACAAGCTGCTGTTTCCCATCCAGAACCCTGCGAGCAGCGGGGCAGAAGTCAAAACCACCCCGAGCTGCTGGCCGGGAGCCAGCTTCGTTCATGCTGTGGTCTCACGCTGGGGGCCTTGTGCTCCTTTTAGGCAAATTCCTCTTTTCTTTAGTTCTCCTGACTGGTCTTTTTCTATTGAGTGCATGCCAAAGTCTCCGTGCAGCCTGTGTGTAGGGCTGTGTGTAATTTGCAGTAAATTAGCAGCGAGGCCGTGATTGCGCTTTGTGCTGTGGCGTATTGTTAACCGGCTTGGCTTTCTGTTCTAGGATGCCCAGGAATTTTCAAAGCTGTTCATGTCACTGCTGGAAGATACTTTATCCAAACAAAAAAATCCAGATGTTCGAAACATCGTACAAAAGCAGTTCTGTGGAGAGTACGCGTATGTCACAGTGTAAGTATGTGGTCTTTGGGAAGAACTTTTCTGTAAATATTTAAACATTTTAGAAGGATTTGAGGGGACGAGATCTCTAACAGCTGGAGCAGGCAGGTAATCTCCTGAAATGCTGTGCAAGGGGTTTTCAGCTTTTAGGTTTCCCAATTCTGTGTGCCTGTTGTTGTTGCAGTTTGCCAGATGTTTTCAATCCTTTAATGAAAATTTACTAATTAAATGCGCGAGTGAGCTAATGGAACGTTAAGTACTCGAGCCAGAAAATGGAGTGCTTGGGTGTCGTTGTACCCGATTCATTCCTGAGTTCTCAGACCTGCGGATTTCACCTCAAAAATCACCTGATGGAGAATGGTATATAAGAGTTGTAAGCAGGTGCTCCTTCTTTTCTGGGTAGATGTTACCCTGTGCACACCATCTTGCACAGCGTGCTGTAGATGTCTGTACCATAGTAGCTCTGACTTATGTTTTTCTCCTAGTTACATAGTTCATGGAGTAGTTAGTGGTTGGGGAGTTAATGAATCAGTGAACTTGTCTCATGCATTTTTGTCTTTTTTCTTTTTTTTCCCATCCTAGCTGCAACCAGTGTGGCAGGGAGTCCAAACTTGTGTCTAAATTTTATGAGCTGGAGTTAAACATCCAAGGGCACAAGCAGTTAACAGACTGTATAACAGAGTTTCTCAAGGTATGAACTTGTTGGTTTTTGAGTCCTGCTATTCTTAGCAAGGTGTTTCAATTCCTTTCTTCAATTAACAGCTTCTGAGGTTGGTATTGGACCAAAGTGGGCAGCTCAAACAGTTCTCTCAATGGGATGAATGCAAAAGGAAATGCTTTTCTGTGGGCCCAGAAAATAAGGATTGAGTCACGCGCTCAGAAGTCAGGGAGCAAGGAGTGGCTCTGAGCAGGAGTGTTGCACATGCGCATGAACAGCTTTAAAAAGCACTTGGAAGTCGCATATTTAGTCAAAATGCTTTCCTGGGAAAGTTGAGAAAAAGTGCCCAAAGCCTGACAAGAAGTCCCGGCGTGCTTTGTCATGGATAGCACCGGGAGAATGGCTGCTTTTTGTGTTTTCTATATTGGTGCTCATCTGCATAGCAACAGGAGACATTCCCTGCTCTAAAATGTGCTCTCAAAAATACTAGCAAGGACCCAGAATAGCTGCAGGAACAGCTGTGAGTGCTCTTAATTCGACTTGAAAATTTGCCTAGATCTATAGTTGCCGGCATGTTAAAGGCTCAAGGTGGGGATTCAACTAAAAACATTGAGGGCAGAACTGACCTGAAATGTGACCGTACCTGGGGTGCCATCTGGCTGCTGTGCAGTGCCTTCAGTGATGTGCTCAGCAAACCGGTTGCTCTGCTCCTGGAAGGTCTGCTCTGAAAAAAAGACAGGTTTGTGTATGCCCATTAACAGGCTGCATTGCTTCTGCCCCGACACAGTGAACTTTAAGTTTGTCTGGTCCTCCTTCAAATGAAACAGCGGGTGATCTTGTTGAGCACAGTTGTAGTTCTCTGGCCTGATCCTACCACTGGATCTGCATAAACTCTTCTTTTTCCCTGGTGATGTTTGTTTTGCCGAGCACAAGGGGATTGTAGTTCCCAGGTTAAAAGGTGGCTGTACATTAACTCGGTCCGCGTGATCTCGTAAAAGGGCGATTTGTTTTCTTTTTCCTTAGCCCTAATGGTAGAAACCAACTCCAGGCACTTCAGTCAAGTGGAGAGCAAACTTGACAGTCTCGTAAGCAGCCTGAGAACTGGGAGCAGGGCTTAGTGCAGGCTGAAATGTTCCTTAAAGTGACAGCAGCCTACCAGGCTGTGCTGTAAAGCACTCCTGTTAGCCCAGAGAACTGTGAATTTTTAACCTGGAGATTATTTTGGAAAGCAGCTGAGTAGAGACTGAAATGGTTAAAATAACTTCTACGCTTTTCAGTCCAGTGGGCAGCTCGGTTGGAGTGGTTGACTTTTCAGAGGTAACCTGTTCTCAAGATCTTTCTTTCTGCTCCCTGGTTAGGAAGAAAAATTAGAAGGGGACAATCGTTATTTTTGTGAAACTTGTCAGAGTAAGCAGAATGCCACAAGGAAGATCAGGCTGCTAAGTCTTCCGTGCACACTCAACCTGCAGCTGATGCGTTTTGTGTTCGACAGGTAAGCCTCTCACTGGAGCGCGTGCTGTAAAAGCAACTTCTGCTTTTGGGTTGCGTGGAAGCTCTTTGGAAAGCCATCTGCTCTGCTCTTTCTGCATTGATTTGAGATATTGAGGATTGAGTGCATGTATGAGCTTCTCTTGGGATGCTCGGTGGGTTTTGAGGGAAGTTGCTGTGAGATGTGAACTATTATTGTTGTTCCCTGAACTGAAGCTTGGCCATTTGCCTTCGCGCAGGCAAACCGGCCATAAGAAAAAGCTGAACACCTACATCGGCTTCTCTGAGCTGCTTGACATGGAACCTTTTATGGAGCAAAAGAGTGAGTTGCACGCTGTGTTTATTAATGGTATCCACTGCCTCTTGTCAGACAAGAGGAGGTCTTGTCTGAATCCACTTTTTGCTGGAAAGTTACATTAAGACTTGTATGAAGCCCTTGTTTCAAGTAACAGCTGTATCCACCTAGCTGAGCAGGTTGTAGAAGCTACCTAAAGCTGTGTAGGCATCTTGGAGAGATGGGAGTTCAGGTGCAGTCTTCGTATGCTAAAAAAAAAAATGCAAAAAACGTAAGTACTAGGAAAGAGAATGTGTCTGTTTCATCCAGAGAGCTAAATAACTTCTATTTCCCTTCCAGGTGGTGTCTATGTATATGAACTCAGTGCTGTCCTCATACACAGAGGTGTGAGCGCGTACTCTGGGCACTACATCGCCCACGTGAAGGATCCGCAGACGGGCGAGTGGTACAAGTTTAATGACGAAGACATAGAAAAGATGGAGGGGAAGAAACTGCAGTTGGGGATTGAGGAAGATCTAGGTAAAACCTTTAAGTTGTGAGTGCCCTTTTAAAATAACTCTTTTCACCAAAACCACAGAGGCTGAATATGTGGAGGCCCTGATACTCTTAAAAAACAAAAGTACTCCTACGCATGCTGTCACGTCTTAGGAGTAATGTGTGAAACAGCAGTTCTGTTAATTGCAGCCAGATTTTCTTCATTTCAGCCCTGTGTGAGTGTTTACGCACACCTCGTGATCGTTTCCTCTACTCTAGTATTTCTCTTGCCGGCCGCATGGCAGTTAACACGCTGATAACCCAGGATGCCTATCAGGATGAAACAGGCGAGCTGCCGCTTCCTTGGCCAGTGTGCAGGAGGAGGCTTAGGAGCAGATAACAAGGTTGCTTTCAGTTTCCTTAACATGTTACGTTTTAATTTCCAATGAGGTGTTTTACTTTAGGAGGCAGTAAAGAGTCTTCATAAAAATCTTGATCCAAATAATCTCTTGAAAGCCAAAACTGCCTTTTTAGTTAGCTCTTTTTACTTTTCCTTTGCAGTCTTCTGTTCTACAGTTGCCAGCTTGCCTCATGCTTATGTTCTGGTTTAGATAACCTGGGCGGTACAGGGTCTTGATGTCCCTGTGCTGGCTGGTGAGCTTAAGCTGAGCCTAGGACTGTGGGTTTCTCAGCCTGCAGCACATAGGAGTGGATCAGTTTTAAATTGACAGCTTAAATGCTCGGTTTTGCAGTTGCTTAGTGTTCCTCAGCGCACATAAGTGCAGAACACTTTGTGGTGTCGGGAAATGGGGAAGTTAATGCCAGAAATTTCACTTAAAATGCAACTAACCCATTCCCAGAAACACTGACCTGCCACGCCACTCGTTCTTTGCTGTGTCTCCAGCACCAATAATTGGACTTTATGACATGTTGCCTTTCTTTAAAGCATCTTTAAATAACAGCTTAATGAAAAAGACACCCTCAAATTTATTTGCTCCCTTAGCGTGTTTTAAAGCCACGTCAGCCTGAGCACACCCTTGAGCAGACATGGGATGTTAGTCTGCCTTTCCTGTTTCCTCCCATGCATGCATCTGCACGATGCCACTTTATTTTCAGCTCTCTTGCTAGTAAACACCTTCTTGCATTTCATCACGACATGCATAAATGCAGGCTGCCACCGGAGCAGCTTTGTCATCCTGTTAATGTTTGACTACCGCTAGCTTTCAACCAAATTGTGAAGCTGGCTAGACATCTAGTGGTGTAAGGTAGGAAAATAAGCCCTGAGAAGAAATAAAAGGTTCTCAGCCTTTTCTTTCTAACCTCATGAGTTACCCAGAGTATCAAAAATAAGATGCAAATAAACTGCTGTGGCCTCGATCCTGTAAAGATTTATGCTTAACTGCAAGAAAGTATTCTTGCTGAAACACAAGGCTGCCCGAAGAATGTAGGTAAAGCATGTTTAGAAGCCTCTGCAGGCTGGAAGCCTTAATATGCTAAGCAAAGTTCTGAAGTGCTGATGTGATTTGCCTACTCCAAGCGAAACTGGAGTATGAGAGTCGTCCTCTTCGTTACGAACACATGCAACAGCAGGAGAAGGTTGGTAATGTAAAGCAGAGGTCTGTTGTGGGGAGAATCCTGAGGCCGGGCCGTGCAGATGGGAACAATTTGTAAAATATTTGGAGAAACTGCAAATAAAGACCGGCTAGGAAGTCCTTTGGATGGTGTGGTGGAAGATGCACATATTTTTTTCCCAGAACTGGAAAAAAACACACTAAAAAAGAAAAACAATATTCCGTTTGTAGTTTGACCTAGAGAGGATTGTTCCTTTTTTAAAAATTAAAAAAAAAAGTTGATTTTTGAAACTGCAGCTGTATATAAGTGTGCTTTCCTTGCCTGGCAGTCTGGAAGCAGTCACTCTTGCAACATGAGTTTGCATCATACAGCCAGATGCTCTGAAATCATTTCCACGGCTGTTTGCTTCATAAAAGCTGCCCAACTGGTCCATGTTTTTTGCATCCGTGGTCACATGTAAATAGATTCCTCTTCACTGAGGATCTGACTTTGTTCTTTGGTGTCAGGACACCAATGCTAACAAGAGGCAGAGGGAAGAAAGGATGTTTTTGCAAAAGCTACTTTTTGGCTTGGCAAGGCGAAGCTAGGGAGAGAAGAAAGGCTCTCTTGTGGAGAGTGGTTTACAGCAGGGTCCTAATTTAGTCCCTCTGAGTCGTCCCACCTCCAGAAACGCTGGGAGGATTTGGGTCTGGCTGTGGCATAAAAGTTTGGCTGATGCCAAGCCAGCGCCTGCAGAGAGGCCTGGCAGGGCGCAGCACGCGGGGAGTGGGAAGCCGGCTAGGTGGCAAACTCGGCCCATTGAAGGAGAGCCAGTAAGGGAGCTCGTGTGCTTATTGTGTTTTTCCTCGTTTACCGCAGCGGAGCCTTCTAAATCTCAGACTCGCAAACCTAAGTGTGGGAAAGGGACTCACTGCTCACGCAACGCCTACATGCTGGTGTACAGGCTGCAGACCCGGGAGAAGTCCCTGACAGTCGAAGTACCAGGTAAGGGAGCTTTGACTCTCCTGGCCTCTCCATCTCTTCTCATGATGCTCCGAGCTGGCCAGGAATCGGGGCTCTGCTCAAAGCACTTTTTGCCGCCTGGCAGGTCCAAAGGCACCGTATGGCAACTTGGTGTCGCGACCTGGGTCACGCGCAGCAAAACCCTTGGACTTCCCCAGCACTTGAAATAATATTAACCTGATAACATCATCTCTGTGCCTGTTCAGGGCACCTGACCAGCAAGATCAGATGGGAACTAGGATAGGAAGAGAGAATCCCACTGGGAGCTAACATCTGCAGCATGTCCCGCTGCTGGGGCGGGAGTGTTAGCGTTTGCTGGATCCCACCGGAGCCGCTCGGGTTCCCAAAGGCGAAGGAGAACAGCGTGGTTAAATGTCATCAGCAGTGCACGTACTGTGCTGCAGGTGAATAATCCTGACACATGTCAGGTTTCTTCTACAAGTGCTTAATCTCTGCCGTATTGAGAATAAACGGCATAAAAATAAGAGGATGCAAGCCCTTAACAAGAGTTTTGTACTAGCACGTTCGTGTCTTGCTTTAGAATTGCTGGGGGTGGCAGAAATCCCTGTAGGTTTGGCCTGTGGATCTAATGATGCTCAGCATTTGCATGCTACTTGATTTGAAATATTAATTAGGGCTCTGGTGCTGATGGGGACAGAGGTGGTTTCCACCTTCTTCCCTTTTCTATCAAACAGGGGCGAGAGGTGTCGGTTACCCTTTGGACCTGAGCTGTTTGTCAGCGATGGGTGTCGTTCAGCTTATCTGGATGCAAAGGGTGGTGGCAGGGGTGAATTGTACAGGTTTCTCCAGCGCACAAGGACCCCCTAAACACAGCATCAAACCTTTTCCAACCCCCCACCTCAAAAGTCCACCCTCTGAGCCACGCAGCTCTGGGAAACGGTGCTAATTCATGCCTCGAATTTGTCTTTTCAGTCTCTTTGCTGAGCTCTTTTACGCTCCCTTCCCTCCTACCCCTCTGCCCAAAACAATACTCGGCAAAGCTTCTCCACCCAGCTTCAAATTCCTGAGCAGCCCTGCGGTTGCCTTTGTTTCACATGGAAGCGTGCCAGGTACACAGAGCAAAGGGCAGCAGTCAAGCCAGCAGTTTTGGGGAGGCTTCATGCAACTGCAAATTTGTGGCATTTTGCTTTGATGCTGTTAAAAAACGGCTTTCCAGGTCGGTGGAGAAATGTAACTTGGCTCCCTAGCCCATGACCAGGAGGGTGAATGGGTCAGGCTGTTTTTTTCTTAATACTGTATGTTCTCCCAAGGTGGATACTGGGCTCTCTGGCTGCACAGGCGTTAACCTTTCTGAAATATTTTAGCTCTTCAAAATATTGTTAAATAGGAAAAGGCTTCAGATAAGCAGCAGTGCTTTACCCCTCTGTTACACCAGCACTGCAAGGGAAGTGTTTTATCTTTTTCCACGTGAAGTTTTTTTCCGACGGTTACAGCAAAAATTCCTATTGCCCTCACCTTCCTGTCAACAGGAGGGTCTGCCCCAGCTTATTTCGACGTTCATGAGGGCTTTGTGCCCTTGTGCTCAAAACGCACATTGTCCTCGTTGAGATCGTGCGTACCCGTGGGACTGCGCGTTGGGACCTGCGCGGCGGCCTCAGGTGTACCCGTGGTGTGCGAGGCCCTCGTTTCTGCCCTGAGAACCAGAGTTCCTTGGCAGCCCAAGGAGCTGCTCTCGGTGGGAGGCGGAGAAGTGGCTGGAGCGAGAGGAATAGCAGGGAGGGACTGAGGCAGGCAGCAAAGCGTCCTGCTGCGCTCCAGCTCTGCAGCCTCTTGCCAAGCCCCGTTGCACTTCACACGACTGCCAGCACTCGGCGTAGGCTTATTAGCAAACAGGGGATTTCTCTAATGCAGCAAGCATCGCTTCCCCCCCACAGCCCCGAGTAAATTATTTTCTTGGGTGCCGTTGTATCCCGCAGGACAGTTGCATTTAATCATCTACTGCTATAAACATTGGGGAGAGCGATATCCGTGCGTTTGGCTTTCAGAAAGACCTCATATGTTGGTAGCTGTGGGGGGGAATTTTTAGGTTTGCTTGTTATCCCCAGATAACTGATCACAGGGATAATTACCATAATTGGCATTTTTCCTTGAAGTGACTGGTGGGTTTTGCTTTTTTCCCTTCCCAACAGCTTTCCTGCAGGAGCTGGTGGAGCGTGATAACTGCAAGTTTGAGGAGTGGTGCAACGAAATGGCCGAGATGCGCAAACAGAGTGTGGCCAGAGGCAAAATCAAGCATGAAGAGGTGAAGGAGCTCTACCAAAGGTTACCTGCTGAAGCTGGTCTGTAAGATATTGTGGTAGTATTTTGTAGTAGACCATTGTTAAGATTAGTAATGTTTTGTAACTAACCCGCAACGTGGTTCTGTGGCCAGAACACTTCACTGGAAGGCATTAGCTGTAGCCCTCTCTGAGGAAGAAAGCAATTGCTGTCTGTTGTTGCTGTATGCATGCTTAGGATTTGCTTTCCCTCTCTTGTTTATCTGCCTTAACCTATTTTTCTCCTTTTTTGCTCATTTTAATGGCCTCTGGCATCACTAATTCCCTCTTGCTCCTTCCCCATCAGTCAGTCTCCTGTGTGCTTCCATGCATTGTGACTGTTTTCTTCTGCCCGGTGAGCAGCTCATCTCGTTAGAGCTTAGTAGCATCGAGGCAGAATAACCGCCCTGTCTCAAATTGCTAGCTCACATCAAGTTTCAGTGCTGTTGGTCTAAATTAATCAGCAGGTAACAGAGTACAAGAATGCTTGGCCTCCAGCAGAAAATGATTTGATTCATCCTTGCCGAGGCTTCGAAGCCCCATGTCTAAGCTTCGCAGTCCATGTGATGAGTGACTGAGGTTAATCCTTTCCTACTACTCCTTGCGTCTTGTTGCTTTAACATGTCTGAGCACTAGGATTTTTATCTCCCTGCTGCCTCTCTCTCCTGTCTTTCTCAGAGCAAGCATACAGGAGCTTGCTCTGTCTGCCCAACACGGGGAATCTCCCTCCACTCTGCGCATCTCCTAAAAACTCCCCAAAACTGTAAAGAATTCAAAATGTTTGTGTGGCCTGTTAGACAATTTGATATTTAGCTTTTAATAGCTTTTACTCGCTTCTCAGAAATGAGGGTCCAGAGCTCAGAACCAGCAGCAAGATTGAAGTGGTTGAACAGCAGACTATTGCTGAGAACATAAACATCTCATGAGCCTTCCCGAGCCGTGAGAGCTCGGCTCCCGTAAATGTCTGCCTCTTCAATTTATGAACCCAGCTTTGAGAACACGGGTGCTTAACTCACAAATAGGAGGGTGTCACAGCTCGGCTTGCCAAGTCCCTGCAAGTCTGAGGGGTGTTAAAATGTCACCGTTAAATCAAAGCTGCGGTGAATGGTTGTGGTGGAGATATGAATCTGCCGTGAGTCACCATTAAAAAGGAGCAGCAAGCACAATCCTGGTGCATTTTTATCCCCTTTAGCAGAAACATAGTAGTTTGCTTTTGACATTCCTAACACGATAAAGGAATAAATCTCAAAAAGATGTTTTTACAAGTGCAGGTGCAGGCAGACCCTAGCTCCTCTGCCCCCATTTGTAGGTGGCAGGGCCTGAAGCACTGCCCTGGGGGCCCTTGCTGCTGGGCACATCCTGGGCATAGCAGCTTGCTAGCACAGCTTGGAAGCAGCGTTATCCCAGAGCTGCTGCACATCTAGTCCCTCGGGAGCTTGGGACTCTCTACAGCTGTGCAGACACATTTTCTGCCAGCTTTGTAGAGCCTGCCCCAGAAAAAAAAGCGTACTTTCCGGGGAAGGCAGCTTTCATCCCAAACTAGCAAACCATTTCTGACAGCCTTGCAATTCTCTGGAGGTCACGGCTGTGGAACTCTGATGGTGTTGCGTAAGATGAAAATACTGCTGATTTATCCTGCAGAGGAGAGGGTTTGACACCAGGCCTTGTGAAGATCCAGTGCAAGTTTTAGGACAAAGTATTTTGCTGTAGCTTCTCTGTTGCTCCTTTGTATGAAACATGTTTTTGTGCTCATTTGATAAATGTAACTAACATTACTCTTCCCCTCGGTTTCAGAACTGTCCTCCTCACGTCAGCAGTATGTGTTTAATTTCCTGCCTATCCTGCTAATTTCCCAGTCATCTCCCAGAAGCTGCAGCATTTGTTTTGCTGGCGTTGGCTGGGCTCGATGTGCAAAAAGAAAGCTGCTTTGTTCTCACACCCTTGTTTGTTGCTCAGTGTGTCATTATGAACCTATCTAGGAACTCAGATTGCCATTAATGGAAATGGGCAAAAGCACTGAGATGAGCCGCTTTGCCGTGATTGCATTTCCATTTAATCCCCGGCAAGCAGCTTCAAAATGCACAACTCTCTTTAAACATAGTCGTGCTTGTTCTTCGGATGTGTGCATCGTTTCAAGGCCTTGGTATGAGGATGTGGGGATTTCATACAAAGCCATTTCACTGCTCATACTGATCTGGCCTGCTTCTGAACCCGGGCTTTGTGTGATGTGCTTCACCTTCAACAAACAAGGGCGAGCCTGCTGCTCCGTTTCAAAAAATTAAAAAAAAAATAAATCACACTTGCACTAAAACATTTGAGCGAGTTAGTATTTGCACTGTAAATTTCACAGTGCTTCAGTCTCTCTCACCCAGAGTTGTAAGTGTATCCCAGAATAACACTGAAATTTTGAGCACTGTGGTGAAGAGATGAACGCTGACCTCATCTCTTTGCTGTGGTTGTCTTTTATTTTTAAATCTATCCCAATGAGCTCACTCTGTTGTGGAAAGAGCTTTTAATGTGTGATCGCAATTTAAATATTACACTTGCCCCTCAATGGATAATAGGAAGACCTTGCCTTTTCCTTGACTGCTCTGCAACGAGCCCCTAAAGGCTTCGCAGTCTGAAAATGCTCCCTTTGCTGCTCTGAGTGCTCTGCTGTTTGCTATTGATTGTTTGAATTCCCAATGACCGGTTGTTCTCACGTATCCAGTTTCACGTAGCTTCTGCCACAAGATGCCCAGCTATAAATCTGCAGTGCCAGGATGAGAATTGGACAGGGGAGCTGTATCAGATGTTTGAAAACTTGTATTGCGGGGATTTAATCAACGGCGATAGCCTGTTAATTTTTAAAAGTACCATTGAAATCAGAGTAATTATAAAATACCATCTGCCATATCACAAACTCGCTGACGCGTATGGGCTTGTTTCTCTTCGTGTTTTTCCCTCCCAGGTTCCCCATACGACTTCATCTCTCTTGAATGGCTGCAGAAATGGCTGGATGAGTCTACTCCTCCGAAACCTATAGATAACACAGCCTGCCTGTGCTCGCATGGGAAACTCCATCCTGACAAAATCTGTATTATGAAGAGGATATCAGAGTACGTGGCTGACTTCTTCTACAGGAGATATGGAGGAGGACCCCGGCTGAATGGTAAGGTGGCAGACAGAAAACCCCCTCTCCGAGTCACATTCTTGTGTGCTGAACACGTTAGAGCCCTGTTCTGATCCCAGCCCCTTGTTGGGTCATCCTTTATTAACATAACTTTATTTCTGCACGTAGCTTTTGTGCTGTGCTGCTATCTCTGGGTGCTTTGTTTCATTTAAATCACTTAATTACATTAGCATTCAAACAAATACAGTTAGTCTGATTGCAGGTTCTGTTTCAGACCTGAATTCTGCTCTGTCTAGAAAGAGCTGCGCACGGAGTAATTTCTAAGAAAGCAATGGTGCACCTAGGTTCAAAAAAAAACACCTACCACCGCCTTAGTGTTTGGAGGGTTTTATGAAGTCGGCTGTATGAAATAGCATAACTTGCACGTGCAACCCCCCAGACTCCTCAAAACAATTTTCCATGCCTGCAGCACCTGCAGATCCTGCGTGGGCAGTGTTTTGTGTAGCGTGCGGATCTGTGCAGCCTCTTGCCAGCAGCCTGCACTCTGGAGCAGCGTGGATGTGTGCAGGCCAAGGAAATCATTTACCCTCTTTCCCCTCTAGCCTGTCCCAAGCTGCCTCATTTGACAGAAGCACACACCTGTTACTGAACATGTTTGTGTTGCACGCATCTGCAGTGCGTGTGATTTTTGGGGTAAGCCCTTGACCTCTGCAGTCTCTGGGCATCCCTTAATCAAGCCCCAGGCTTACTTTCTTTTGTAAAGGAGCTCAATAACTCCCACTGAGACCAAATTAGCTCAGCTCCTGCTAGGCCCTTATAGGGAAGAAATGCAACCAGCAGAAACTTCTGCGATGCAGGCAGCCTTTGTAAAAGCAGGGCAACCTTTATCAGTCAACTGGAAGATCTGCAGGTTTCTTTGTTGGGTATGACTGAGAGGGAAGGATCGTGCGCTGGATGATCCCTCCGGCTCCTCTTGCTCCCGCGTGGAAATGTAAGCCCAGCCACAGGGCTTGCACTCCTGTTAGTCCAGCGTAGCTTTGCAGGAGGTTTTTTTCTGGGTTTAGCTGGCTAAGTGCCATGCGGCCACATGCAGGAGCTCCCCAAGCTGAGGGACAGGGCTCCCCTCTCATCCCAGTGTACAGGAAGCAGGGATGGCCACAAGTGGCATTTTGAAGATGTCTGTACAGCATCTTCCTGCCACAGAAGAGCAGCAACACGGTGGTTTTGGCACATGCCTAAACTGTCCTGTCTTTTGACTCCTGGGTCTGTGTTGGTGTGAGCTCGCTCGCAGCTGTGGCTGCAAGCTGTTGATAGTGGCTTTGCAGAGCTGTGAAGGTAGTGGAACAGATCACACCTCATCTGAAGCGTTTTACGCTTATTAAACTTCCAGCGGGGCCTGAGCTGGCAGTTACCCCAGGGACCTCATTTACATGTGAAATCTGAGGTCGTGAGACAGGATGGTTGGTGCGTACCTTACACCTGTCTAAGCACTTCTGAACAGTGGTGCTTGAACCAGTGAGATGCTCAGCTCAGCTGTGTGTGCTGGAGTAATTACATTTCTTTTTTCCCCCTCCGCAGTCAAAGCACTTTGCAAGGACTGCGTGGTAGAAAGGTGCCGGATCCTGCGACTGAAGAACCAATTAAACGAAGACTACAAAACCGTTACGAACCTGCTGAAGATAACAGTAAAGGGGTACGTAAGTCCTGGTGCTTTCAAACATTGTCAGAGATCTCTTAGCAGTGCTAACAATGTTTAAATAGCTTTTTCCCAAAGATTTTACCGTTTGGTCTCTGAAGGAGAACAGAGTTGTGATTTGTGTTGCCAATGCTGTTGTCTCTCTGCAGGAATGACGGGTTTTGGGTTGGAAAGGCGTCCTTGCGGAGCTGGCGTCAGTTGGCTCTGGAGCAATTAAATGAGCAAGACGAAGACGCAGAGCACAGTAACGGAAAAATGAATGGAAATGCACAAAACAAAGGTAGTTCTGCTGCTGTAGAGCTCCACCAGCTCTGACTGATACCTCCTAACAAAAGACACGTCAGGTGTTCTGGCGTGTGCTGTTTTGCTTCCCTTGTATGAATAGGGAGGGAAGGCACTTCAGGTGGCTTGATATAACGCAGTCTTAATTTAAGGAGCTTTTTATTTGATAAGCTTCAAAACTGCTGGGTGATCTTCATACAGAGAGAAGAAGATGAGGTAATAAGTAGTTTTACAGAGCTGTGTAAAATTACCGCCCCAGACACATGATCTTTTCATCTACTTTTATCTGAATGAGAGTGCGCAGGGAAGGAAGAAACAGGAAAATTATCTTGGGGAAGGAATGAAGATGTTTATTGCAAAGGCCTACAGATGAAACAGCACAGCTGGTAAAGCAGCGCTGGCAAAACACAGCTTAGGAAAAAAAAATCATGAATTGGATTCTCTTCTATGCCTGTATCATATGTTTGTGAGAATGCATGGGGTTTTTTATTTGCCTTCTGTTCTCTAAACCTTTGGAAAATGGATTTTATTGAGCTTTTTGTTTCTTAACTGGGATCAAGAAGCTTATTTGAATGAAAGTGGAGATGATCAGCTAATTGCATTGATCCTGGGTTTGAAGGCTCGGAACACCAGATACCACAGCCCTCGTGATATCTGTGGGCTGGCGCTGCTGATGGAGCTGGTGGCATCCATTGAGAAAAGGGCACTTCTCTGCATCAGCAGCTGAGTTACTGTCCCACATGTGATTCCTTGGGGGTCACCTTGGTTTCAAAGCAGGTTGCACCTCCCAGAAGTACATTTGAACTGCTCACAAGCCAGCTTGCTCGTTAGCTGGCTTGTTGCAAACTGTTACTGACATTATTGTGTTGATAACGCTCCCGTTCAATGGGCAGTGCCTCTGCCTATAGAGCTACAGTTCTGAACTATAATTTGTAAATGTTTGTCCTGGCTGTGGGAGCACAAGCGCAGGGCAGATCGCTGAGAGCCTGGCCGCAGTTGCCGGCTCACGTGCCAGAGCAGCAGTGTGCTCTCGGTGGCGCAGCCTGCCCTTCGCTGCTCACACCAGGGGAGTGAGCTCTGCTCTCATAGCTGCTGCTGGAAGTGCCCCCGTTGAAAATGTAGAAATCAGCTCTGCTAGCTGGATCATCGTTAATTATAGCTAATGATGTGCAGGTTGTTTAATTCTCTGCTGAATAGCTAATGGAAGGGCGCAGCGCTGGCTCTCCCTTGTCTCATCAAACACGTGCAGCTCTGGCTTGTGGCTGGTATCGCTTGGTCCCAGGCGCTGTGCAGGGAGGGCTCAGGCTCGCTCCCAGGTTTTCCCACCAGCTTTTCCAAGCCGCACAGGTCTGGGCTCATTCATATGATTCCCTCCCAAAGCTACAAAGGGAGCATCTGATTTAGATTAGTGTCCTCAAGGCAATGAGCTGACTAATATTTTGCCAGGAAGGTTTCTGCTCGCTCTCCTCTCACCTAGGGGTTTTGGTTAACTCTGATCTGAGATCTTTGGGAGCAGCGAACCCCTGTGGTGCTTTAGCTGGAACAAATGCATCCTTTGTAATCTCACAAAGGATGGTCTTGTGCTCCACACACTTCAAAGCACTCCTACGTGTAATCCAGCCTGGCCTCTGGGCAAGCAGGCCATGCATTGAGAATAACATGCCTCCCTTGGGTTAAGAGTTTTGCGGTGATTTGAAGGGAAACCAGGCTTCAGTCCCCCAAAGATTTTGCTTTTCCTTCAGAGAGGAACTCTGTGCAATCTTCTTTTTTTTCGATTAGATGAATCAAATGAAGAGAAGAGAGAGGAGGAAGAAGAGTTAAATTTTAATGAAGACATTGTTTGCCCACATGGTAAGTCTCTGCGGGGGATGGAGCTGAATATGTCTGTTGTTGCCCACTGCTCAAGACATTAACCTTGTAGCCTTCGCTGCAGCTAAGACCAGCATAAGTAGTTACTGAAGAAGTGTACTTTATTCTCATTTGCCTGGTCTTTCTTGACACTTAAAAACTTCGAGCTTTTATATGTAATGGCACTACTGTGGTGCAGTCCACCAAATCGTGTAAGTAGTGAAAAGGGTGTAAATAAGCACAGCCAGGCTGCAGAAGGGTAGCATCTCTTCCTCTCGCTAACGAAGTGACGTGATGGGGTGGGGGTGGCACCAAAGGTTTGCAGCCATGTTAAAGCTCTGAAAGTCTTAGGATATTCTAGAAAAAATAGATGGCGTAAATCAGTCAAGGTTGGAGCTGAGAGCGTCAGTTTGTTCTCTCAGTTTATATTAAACTCTCAGCGTACAGAATTACTGGCCTAACAACTGGAGAAACTTGGGCGGATCTGTGAGTGGCTGGGACTCCTGAGCGTATTGATTTACCCACCTGCTGTGCTTTGGTGTCTGTTTACATAAGGTTTTGACCTGATGTTGGTTGTTTTGCTAAGTGATGGTTGGTTAGCTACATCCTTGGCTACGCTGTTGTTTGAATCTCACTTTTTAGCTTGTACGTCACTCTCAAACATAATTGTGTTCTACTGTAGGCTCCTGTTTGGAAGCATTGATTTCCCTGACAGCTCTGCCTGGGACGCTTGGTCTTGTTCCTACTAAGAGAAAAACATGCCATAAATTAGCAACACATCTCCTGTCATTAAGGCTAATCAAAGATGTAGAGTAATGGCTTGATAAAGCCTCATTGTAAAGCAGTGTTTAAGCACTTTGTCATGGTGTTACCTGTTTTTCACAGGGCCTTTGCACCATATTTCCCAGTGCCGCAAGGCTGCTGCTTTTAAATAAAAACACGGTGTGGTGGTGAAACATTTAATGCAGCCAGACATCATAAAAACATTACGCTGGTAAATTGCTAGTTTATCTGTTACTTCGGGCTGTACTGGAATAAATATTAAGTATGGGGGCAACTGGCAGGTCATTTCTCATCAGCTTGAGCTAACCTTCGATTACTCATTTAAAGCAACCTTTCCACCTCTACGCACTTACAATTTTCCTCTGGAGTGTATCAGCAAACCTGTAGTTTCAGTAATTCAGCCTTAATTTTGCTGTGGAGGAAGGCACTGCCTTGTTGGTACTCTCTGGAAAAGGCAGCACTTTATCTGTGAGGTCTGGCCCGCCTCCAGACATACCATCCCGGTGTTCCCTTAAGAAGTCTCTTTACGTCTTTGCTGTGATTTTTCACTCTCTGGTAGTTTCCCAACCCTGGCAAAGAATTTTTTTTACAGAAGTTAAGACTTCTTTAATGTCTGTGCCCAAAATGTGTCCCTGGAGAGAGACTGTGGGAGGGGGAAGCAGGGTCATCAGTGGTTAGGGTGGTCATCTTCCAGATGGCAAAGCACTTCTTCCCCACGCGTTCAGATCTAATTTTTCCACCTCTTTCACTCCGCAGCATATTAGTCTGTTTTCATTAATCACATGGTGTCAGGGCCCTTATTTGTACAGGCTCATTTTCCCATCCTTGCTGGCTCTGGAAGGCAGCCTGGTCCTGCCTCCTCATATGGTAAAGCTGGGCCACTTGGTCGTGTTTGATGAAGAACAAGGGGCCAAGCGCTGCTTCGAAGCAGTCCGGCCTGACCTTTGTTTATTAGAGGAAAGGCAGGAGGGGAGCGTTGCTATTTTTTCCTGCGGGGACTGGCAGAGGTCCAGGCTTAGCTAGAAGGAGGAAAGCTGCCTGTCTGTGGGGCTGAGGAGCTGCTGTAATGTTAAAGAGCTGCCAGAGTGCGGGGAGGAAGGAGCCTTTTATCCATATCTTCTGCCTGCTGAGCTCTCAGGCTATAGAAATGCAGAGCAGATAGTAGGATATCCCCTCCTTTGCTGGACCCTTCTTGGCACCGGCACCACAACTTTGCGGTTGCTGTTTTGCCTCCCCCTTGCTGGTAAGATCCCCATTGAGGCATGAATATTCCCGTACTGCATCTGAACCTGGTTTGCTCTCATTTCTCGTGCGTGCAGCGCAGCCGAGCCTTGACTTCCCAGCAGCTGTCGCAGAGGAGATGCGGCTGTGTTTTCCCCTTGGCAGGCATCCACCGTGCGGGCAGCCGGCCGTCGGATCCCTGAGCCGTTGTGCTCTCGGGTTTTCCCAAGCCTGGCTCGGCCGCTGGAGCACACCCGGTCACGCGTACGTGTGGTGCTCAGACGCGTTAGTGTAACCTCTCCGGTACTGCTGTCGCTAAAACGACAAGCACAGATCCCTTGCCCTAAACCATCCTTTCTTGTTCCTTGAGCATCAGTCGCCTGGATAAATAAGGCGAGGAGTCTGGGTGCTGGCTGGTGAATCTTGCTTGCTGTCCTCACACCCCAGTTACTCCCCCCCAGCTGCGGGCAGCGAAGTTCTTCCCAGCTCTGCAGGTGCCCTTCAGCTGTTTGCCTGTTTCTCTTGTGGGGGGTGTTACTGCAAGGAGTCTCTGCAGCTGATCGTGAACCTGGGCTGTTTGAACATCCTGGGGAGTTCCTCACACTTAACAGGCGTAGCTGAAATGAGGTGTTCGAGTGCAACCACGCTTTGGGAAGGGCGGCTCTCAGGTGCAGGGGGAACACGTCCTTTTAGGATTCCGAGGTGCTTGAATAGAGCATGTGAGGCAGTCTGAGGTTATATACAGTGGTAATTTTGTTTTTCGTGGACACGGAAAGCACTTGGCTCCTGTTTCGTGGGGCACAGGATTGGTCTGCAATTTGAAAAGTGGAGTCACCGTGAAATCATAGCTCCAGATAGCCAAGATCAGAAAACATTAGCCTGGTGCCCTCTCTGGCTTGTCCTTGCTTCTCCAGGCATCTGTCACTGCCTCAGCCTGCGTTGTGTTTGATCGGCTGCTTGGTTCACAGGCTCTGAGACCTAAAGGACATTTATGTGAATTGAAGTCACATTATTTTTTTGCCTGCCTGAACAAGGAAATGATAAAGAAGTTGAAGGTGACTTTGTGTATTAGTTGTGGTCTTTCTGCTGACATGGTGTTGCCTGATAAGTGCGTGAATATCTTCCCCCACATTTATACCCTGTAATCTCTTAAATCTAGTTAGGGCTGCAAAACATTGCTGAGTACGTCAAGAGCAAAGCCCTTCTCTTGGCTCTCTCTGTGCAGGTGACCTGTGCATATCTGAAAACGAAAGGAGGGTGGTTTCGAAGGAAGCCTGGAAGAAACTCAAGCAATACTTTCCAAAGGCCCCTGAATTCCCAAATAACAAAGAGTGCTGTTCCCAGTGCAAGGTATTTGACCCCAAATAATGTTACCCTTTTGTTGACCGTAAATACGTGGTCATGTTTCTGGTTTTCACTACCTAATGCAGCAGAGAAAAGCAATGTCGCCTTTTAATAGCCGCGAGGAACTGAAGCACAAACTAACTGTTTCATGCAGATTTTGGAGCGTGAAGGAGAAGAAAATGAAGCTCTGCATAAGATGATGGCTAGCGAGCAGAAGACCTCCCTCCAGAACCTGTTTCACGATAAATGCAGGCCTTGCCTGGGCAGCTGGCCTCAGGTAGGGGAAGGGGAACGCTAGTGGGGCCTGGGGGGAAGGCTGTCAGGTGGAAGCTGGCATTCCCTGCTGCTTTGCCCAAAATTTGCTTTTTGGGAGCAGTATCCCTGGGTGCGGCATCCCCAGCTGAGCCATCCTGCCTGCCCCGTCTGCCTGCCTGGGAGCGCGCAGGCTGGGCATGCCCTGCGCATCCTGTGCCATCTTTTTGTAGACGAGTGGTGGCAGATGGGTAGCAATTCTGTAAGTTTTTATCCCTCTCCTATGAAATTTTATTTTGACTGCGAGAGACGCTGGCTGATGATCGTTCTCTCGGTCTGAGTGAGACCATGCTTGCGCCAGGGTTGCCTGTGCCAGTGGAGCTCGCAAGTACGCTGCGCCGAGGTGTGATTTCCCCCGATTAGCTGCGCTGGCACACAGCCCTGCTGTAGATACACGAGAATTGCTCATGTGCCAATATAGCTGTCGCTGGCCTGGAGTCAGCTAGATAAGCAGGGACAATATTTCTGCAGTGGTTATATCCGTCCCTAGAAGTACCTACGCGGTGCAGCCGTGCCAGTGGAGAGAGAGGGCTATCCACCGCCCTTAGTCTGCCTTCCCACTGGGCTTTTGCTGATGGTAGGACAAAATTCACGTGTGCCCCAGCTCCTCCAGTGTCCTTTTCTGTCTCGAGCCTGGCAGAGGGCGCGGGGGGCTGCCCTAAATGCTGAAGCCATGCAAATAGGAGCGGCAGTCGCACAGGACCTGTTGTACCGGCCTCTCTCCGGTTCGGGCGTGCGGCTCTCCAGGACCTTCTTAAGAGCCATCGGGGCTTTGAGGCAGTTTGAGAGAAATGGCACAAGCTGCTGGCTGTGCTCCACACCTTGGCTCCTGGGTGTCTCGCAGTGCTGATTAATGATTGACTCTTAGATCCTGCCAAGCTGCTTTGGCAGGTGTCCGCCTCGGTTGCTCCTACGTGTGAGGGCAGCCTGCTGCTCCCGGTCCCTTCTCGGGGCCACCAGCAGCTCTGGCGAGGAATAAATACTGAGATCAGCATGGATCTGTGCTCCCGAACCCAGGAGGGACTAAATGGGCAATGCTCTGCTGAGCCTCCGAAGGAGAGCTGTCAGGTCCTACCAGCAGTATTCAGGGCTCATAATCTTTGTGAGGTTTCCTGACCCATAACAGTTGAGGTCCAGGAAAAAAAAAAAAAATAGAGCCAAATTGGAGCAGTTTAATCTAGGAAGTATGAAGGGACATTAAAATTATATCTACACATGCACACCTCAGGAGTTCTCCTGTGGAAAGATGGAGTGAGCCCTTGAATCTGCATTAGGGAAGGCAGACAGGTGAGCACAGAAATCACTTTGTCACCCAGCTCTTAGGATCTCCGTGATTTCTTGTCTGGGAGCTGCCAGCAGCAGACTATATAATCGCAAATCAGTAGGGGCAGGAAAAAAAAATAGTTTGTCCCAAAAATGCTGCATTGTGAGGGTGCACATCCCTGGTTCTGAATCTGTGCGTGCTATTGCTGAAAGCAACCACTCGTGGATTTTGCTCGGTGAGGAAAGGGAGGGCAGGATGGGATGGTCTCTCACCCTGTCCCCACGGGGGTACGTAGATGTGTCTGCTCTAGACACTGAGTACATGAAGGAGTACCCGGCGACAGAAACACACTGCCAGAGAGCCTTAGCTGCTCTAGGGAAAATGACCGCTTCCTGCTATGAATTAAAGGTAATTGGATCTAAAGCTAAACTAACTTTGTAATAAACACAAGATTAGTAATGTAAGTACTTAGTGCTTGATCTCAAATTATTTTACTTGGTTTTCCCAGTGCACTCGGATGGAGTTGTCATGGTAAAAACACTGAGATCTCGAAAAGAATGAGCACTGCAGAAAAAGCTGAATAGTCATTGCCTCTCTATTGTTGGATTAATTAACAGAAGATTTGTTTTATTATTTTTTTTCTTTTGTCTTCCAGGAGACAGATGAGCTGTATATTGTTTCACAGTTCTTTGTAGAAGAATGGAGGAAATTTGTCAGGTAACCAGCTTGAGGTTTTTGGTGCTTTTAATTTCTGTTTTTTGGGGGGTGTGCTGCAGATAGCAATTTCACTTTTGAATCAGCGTTTGCCTGGTGTGTGTAGTTACCTGTGCTTTGCCGTTGCGGAAACAAGGAAGCTGATTTTGCAGGACTTGGACCCTGTGCTCATAGCAGCTGTAATACATTGTCAGAAACCGAATTTCCTTGTTTACCGTGTCTTAACCAGATGGTCAGATTAGATAGTAACCTGATTAGTTTTTTCATCTGTCTGAAGCTGTATCCTAGGCAAAGGTCACCACTCAATCCCGTTTCCATGCGCTGCTGGTAGTACGAGATGGAAATCTCCGCTAGGCATGAGAGTAATTTTGCAGCGCACAGGAACGCAGATCTGATTTCCTTGATGGTGATAGTGTAATATTCCCCACTGGAATGCCTTCTGTAAATACTCACCTGTGATTTCCTCTTCTCAGCTGCCTGCACACTTGTGATTTTTTTTCTTCCACATGAAATAACCTGACCACGCTTACAAACCACTTACTGTTCCTTTTCTTTGCCTGAGCAGGAGACCGACGCGATGCAGCCCTGTGTCCTCGGTAGGAAACAGCGCTCTTCTCTGCCCCCATGGGGGCCTCATGTTCACCTATGCTTCCATGACCAAAGAAGACTCTAAACTGTGAGTTTCTTCTGCTCACTCATCTGCCTTTGCCGGGTGCTGTTGTCTCTCATGGGCCTCAGGGAGCATTCCCAGAGGCTTGCTGAGCTGCAGCAACATGAGGAGCAAATGCTGTCCCTTGAACAAAATTAGCACAGATGCTTTCTCAGGCCTACCTTAGTATAAATCTTCATATAGGTCAAGACCCAAATTGTCACAGGATGCTGTCTCAGGAAAAAAAGAGCTTACTTAAGCTTGGCTAGTTCCTAACAATAAACTACCCTGAATCTGACTGGGGCATTAGAAACGTGTAGCTTCCTTTAAGATTTGCTTTCCGTGAGACTTACCCCTGGAGCACTGGACGCTGGGCTGGAGTTTATGCTCCATAGCCTTGCTTCTGCAGTGATGCAGAACTAAAAATGTAGCAGATCTTCCACTTCTCTCCTCCTCCTTCCTCCCTCCGGCTGTGCATGCTGGGCATGACTGGAGCATAACAGTGTCACTAATAACACACTCCTCTTCCCTGTTATCTTGGGCATACAGGCCCTCTCATGTAGCTGGGGTTATGGATTGGTTTTGCTGCCCTTCTTTCACCTGCAGACTAAAATGAAAAGAGGAGGCTGTTCAGAAGCTCAGCACTGTTTTCACTGCGTGCTCGGGGCTTGGCTTTTCCATGTCATAAAGCACGTTCTTGTTTCTTTGCACAGTATAGCTCTAATATGGCCCAGCGAGTGGGAGAGGATTCAAAAACTGTTCGTCGTGGATCATGTCATCAAAATCACCCGAACACAAGCTGCTGGGGCAGACCCCGAGAGCGCACTTTACACCTCTGAGCCCAGTGAGTGAACTTTTACTGCTGTCTGTGCTCTGTTGTGTTGCTAATTGGTGCTGACTTCCTGGGAAAAGGCTCTTTTTGGATAAAGGGTCAGATCTAAGGGGATCCGCAGCAGCCGCAGTAAACACTGAGCTTGGCAGATGCCCCTCGTTATGTGAGCTGCTCTGGGTTAGCAGTGAGAGGCGTTGGGCAGGTGCATATACTCAGTGTCTCCAAGGAGCTGAAGCAATTAAATGCGTTTTCCTTTGTGCCTCCCCAGAACTCTGTCCAGAATGCAGAGAAGGGCTGTTATGCCAACAGCAGCGGGACTTGCGTGAGTACACCCAAGCAACTATCTACATCCATAAAGTGGTGGATAATAAAAAGGTACGGATCTCTCCCTTGGTCCTCACTCCTCCTGGCACCATTTCATTTAACAGAAACTGCACCAATTGAGAACCCAAACAGCTAAATAAACAGCCATCTGAACACAGTGGCGAGGCAGCTATCGCAGCCTGTTGCATCCCTACAAGGTGGGGCCTGCTGGTGGGAATGGTGGTGCCGTGCAGGGCCGCTTTCAGTGGGCAGAAAGCACCTGGCTCTGGTTTGTGGGAGCTATTGCTTTGGCAAAAATGGCAAATGGGAACACTGGATGTAGTTGCTCTGAACACTTGGTTTCCTCAAGGCTTCATTTTGCCAGTCCAAATCCTTTTGGTGGTCTTTGTGTTGTCAGGTATTTCTGTGTATGCCAGTTCTGATTGTTTTAGGCAATGTCGTAACCATCTCTGTCCTCATAATCGTGCTATCAGGCTCTACCTGTTCTCCTCCCCCTCCAGTATTTGTCATTTCCTTTCTTGGTTGCTAAAGTGACGTTTGTTCCTAGATAGAAATAAGCTCTTCAATCTGCAAGCTGATAAAATAGCAGTGAACACAGATGTGGTTTTAAAGATCCCTTACAAAGTTGTGAATTGTGTCTGCTTTGCTGCTGTCTTAATGGGGTCAGTGTGAGGTCCAGAACTGGACTGGAAGTGGCTGTACAGGTATCTGAAAGCTGGTTACAGTAAGTTCCCCTTCTTAGGGCTTGCTTTATGCTTTGAGAGGGAAATCAAAGCTTGTGGGTGTGCTCAGGTAAAGATGCCAAGATCCAGCTGATGACAGGAGGCGGCTGAACCCAAGACAGTCACAGCAGCTTAGATCTGGTAAAAACATCCCCTGACAGCTTCCAGGATGGGGCGAAGCGCAACGCAGCTATGTCACAGTAGCTCCAATCTGAACTGGTGCTTAAAGGGTTTCAGAGCACTTAGATGCATGAGTAGCTGGTTGCCAGCAGCTTCCCGAAGTGCCTTCAGCTCCTCCATCCTCTAGTGATTGCACTCAGGCACACAACAGGTCTGCGAAGCTCAGCATGGTCAGATCAACTTAATTCAGGAGCATCAAGGCAAAGGCTTCCTGGGCTTCCTTGTAGAATCAAAGCTGGAGGGAGGCAAAAATCTTCCCTCCACATTTGCAGTGTGAGATCAGTGAGATTTATTTTTTTTTTCCACCCCCAGCCTTATTCTAAATGGAAGAGATGGCGCCTAGAGAACTGCAGGGTGCTGGAGGTTTCTGCCTCAGCTGTAAGACGTAGAGCACAGAGCATGGTGCTGAGCCCCTGCTGCCGGTTTACAGCCTGCCTGGAGGCTGAATCCCAAGGCTGTATCTTGGCACTAGCGCAGAGGAGGAGTTTTCCTCTTGGTGCTGGACAGGACCACACTCACACGTAGGGCTGCTGAAAACAGGCAGCTATTCTTTGCCGAGCAGCTGGAGACGGTGAGAGGGGGCGAGAGCTGGCACACGAGATCCCTCATTAGCGGGGCAGCCCCAGCGAGAGGCGAAGCGGTGACGGTGCCCGCAAGCAGCGCGTCAGCTGCGCGGGCACCGGGCTCTCACCAGCAAGTACTGCGAATGGCGGCGCTCAGAGCCGCTGCTTCCTTCCTGCCAGCTTCGCCTCACAAAGTCAGGGAGTGTTTTTCCACCCCCTCGTCGCTGCTCGTCCCTCCTGTGCAGCCCCTGGGTTCCTCCTTGCGCTGACGCTGCAGGAGGGAAGTCACGGCCCTATAAAATCGGTGCAGGGAGGTTGCGGACGGCGCCTTCTCCGAAGGGCGGCACTGCTGGAATCCAGAGGGCTCTGGGGACACTGCGGTTGGCGCTGGATGCTTGGGAGCTGTGATTGCATCTTTAATTGCAAATACATTGATGGAGAAGTGAGCTCTTAGGCATCCGGGATGGAGAGTGCGCCAGCCTCCTGGGCTCCCTTGCAAACCCCAGCCCCAGCCAAAGTGTAGACATGTGTACATGCCCAGCGGATCCACGCTTCCTGTGGAGTGACTTATAAATAAAAAGGATGTTCAGTTCTGTATATGTTTGTGTAAATTATTTAGATTTCATTTACTTACGAACTCCAGACCCATAAATAACGGCGGTGAGTGCCTCTTGTCGGTCTGCTGCAGGGATGGATAAGTATATAATTTACAGATAATATTCCTTTCTCTGCGTTAGGGCTTTCGTAATACACTTAGTCGAACAGAGAAGCAGCCAGCTAATGGGAAAGAAATCAGTCCAGGCCCCTGGAGACTTTCCCTTTGCCTGGAGAGGAGGGTAGGTCTTGAGCCACAGGAAGCAGGATGTCCCCGCAGTGGGGTTTTGATTTTTAGCCAGCACCTGCAATTCAGCAGAGAAGCTTGACAAGCTGCGTGTGTTCTGCTGAGCTGAGTCCCCCATGGTCTGATGCAGCTCGGGGTGCGGGGGAAGTCTGCAGAGCATGTGGAGCAGATCCCTGGGTTTTTCCTACTCTGCCTCGGCTCATTTGATCAAGGTGGCATCCTAGAAGTCTTTGAAAGCTGTTTGTCATGATGTGACAGTCTGGGTTAGTTACACAGAATGATTTTTATGACTTCAGGTAATGAAGGACGCTGCTCCAGAGCTGAACGTGAGCAGCTCAGAAGCTGAAGAGGAAAGGGAGGAAAACAAGCCAGAGGGGGAGCAAGACCCAGATTTTAACCAGGTAGAGATCAAAAATACTACAAGGTTCCTCAGTTTTGCACCAACCTCTTGAGTCAGCATGATGGAACAGTTCTTTTCCTCTGTTTACATCTAGCAGGCGAAAGAGAAAGCAACTGTGTCTCAAATTGTGTTACTGTCATGGTCATACCGCACATTTTGTCTCACTTTACATTACCAAGGCCAGTTTTGCGCCCATGCTCTTTGGTTTTAAACCTAGCTGTAGGAGCAGTGCTGGCTTTTCTCTAGCTTCCTTGCCAGTGTGCTTCATGGTTGCAGCATGAAAGCATTCTCCAGGGCTCGTTCCCAATCAGTGCTTTGTAAGTTAGATATCTGTGTTAGAGATCTGCCTGCTCCCGAACGTCGGTCACTTGGTGTTCAGGCTACCTTAAATACTCTTACTCCTAATACCAAATCCTTAACGAGGGCCTGGCACTGGGAAGCTGTGTCTCCTGGGAAAGGCAGCAGCACTCATCTTCCCCTGATGTAAATGCACTAGTGTACGTCTTCCTGACACGTCAAGTTCTTCCTTGCTCTCTTTTTGGAGAGGAGGGGTCACTGCTGCATCAAATACTGACGGTGACTCGTACGCTTGGCTGACAGTAAGCACTGTGCTGGTGTTAGGAGCAGGGGCGAAGTTTCAAGGCAAGTCCTTCGGTCTTCTCGACCTCTTGGTGATACTTGCATGCGTCATTCACTTTCCAAGGGGCGTTTCAGTGCTTCGTGCTTTCCCTCGCATGACTGACCTGCCTGAAATGCAGTCTGGGGGAAGGGGAGGTTGTATTTTCCACAAAGGCCAGAGCCGGGCTCCTGATTTCTGACTTGTTTCCAGACCAATGGTGGTGCGAAGCGCCAGAAGATCTCGCACCAGAACTACATCACTTACCAAAAGCAAGGCATCAGGCGGAGCACCCGGCACCGAAAAGTCCGAGGGGAAAAAGCACTGCTTGTTTCTGCTAATCAGACGCTGAAAGAGCTGAAAATACAGGTAAGGCGTTTTTGGTCCAAGGAGTGTTTGTTCATGAATAAGAAAACATGAAATGAATAGTCAAGAGAGTACAGCTGGGAGGAGATGGAGAGGGAAAAGGGTATAAAATCCCAAGTGGCATCAAAAGGCATGCGTTTGTCTTCTAAACGCGGTGTTTTTGTGTAGTTCAGCGGTATGTTTTTCCTCTGCACAAAATCAGCGTGTCTCATTGTGTTGGCACAGATCATGCATGCATTTTCAGTTGCTCCCTTCGACCAGAATTTGTCGATCGACGGGAAGATACTAAGTGATGACACCGCAACGCTCGGCAGCCTGGGAGTCATCCCCGAGTCTGTCATTTTATTAAAGGTAATGTGAGAGTGAGGTGGCTGCTAAAGGAAGTCGAGTAAAGCAGAGAATTGAACAAAATTTTGTACAGTCAAAGAGAAACACGTTATGGTGCACATGAAAACTGCCACGCCCTGGACGTGCCCACCTGTGGCTGGCCATCAGCTTAATTTAACGAGCTCTTCCTGGAGCTCCTGCCTTTCTTGGGGAAGGAAAAGTCTCTTTTTCTTTAAAGAACATTTCTTAGCTGGCCTGTGCCGCAAAACTGTGCGCACCAGCCCAAAGGACAGCAAAATTACAGCACGAGTTCTCCCCTCTTACTCCCAGCCCATGCCAGAAGGTGTTCTGGCAACAGTTCCCCATTCCTCTCCAGAGCAGGACTGACCTGTACAGCTGATAACACTGCTAACATCCAGCGAGGTGCTTGTTAACCCCCCGTCTCTTCTGTTTTCCAGGCTGATGAACCAATTGCAGATTACGCAGCGATGGATGACGTTATGCAAGGTGAGGGGGACCCCTGGGCGCTGCTGGGGAAGGTGAGGGATTTGGGGAAGCTGAATGCTGCTGCGCTTCTGGCAGGAATGGTGGTGGCCCCGTAGGGCTGTGTCAGCTTTGGGTTGAAACAGTAGAAACATGAGAGGAAAACAGAGATGTTGAAGCTTTCCTGTAACTGTCAACTGAAGATACAGCTGAGCGCTGCAGTATGCTGATCAGACAAAAGATCCTTTTAGAAATGACTGTCAGGAGACTTCTAACGTGATGCCTCTTTCTTTCCATCCCCAGTTTGTATGCCTGAAGAAGGATTTAAAGGTGAGTCTTTTTTTTCCTTTTTTTTTTTCCTCCCCCTTTTCATTTTAAGCCCACGCAAAGTTCAGCTCCACCTCGCAAGCTCGTAATCTTTCGGTGGTTGTCTTCTTGCTCCTCAGGGACTGGTTTACTTGGACACTGATGGTTTTATAAGCGCTGGCAGCAAAGGAGCGACCAGAAGGGAAGAGGATTTTGACATGGTAGGGCATTAAAAGACAAGGTGGATACAGGACAGAACTCTTGACTCTTCCAGAAGGCAGAAACACATTCTGAAATGACTGCCCCCAAAATGCCTTATGTCAAAGCAGATTGCACTGAAGGACATCCTGACTTCAAAAGAACGTTCCCAATTTTATATTTAATAAAGCAACAGTAAGGTTGGAAAGATTAGCAGCAGTAACAGCGTTATCATGTTTACAGGCAGACGTTTCTAGCAAGGGAGACGGTGGCATTCTCGTATGTTCCCTGATGCAGATCCCATACCACCCTCGTCTGTCCAAAAAGGAGTTGTAATTCAGTAGATCAAAAACATCTCGATCTGTTCTCCAGTAACTCTTTAGGCATAACCTGCTTACAGATAATCCTGTCTTTGATCCACTATTACTCTTTCAGTACAGCATGGAAGTAAAGAAATTGTTAATTGTGAGGAATGTCTAGCTCTTTCAAAACTTCATATATTTACCCAAAGTGTAAGCTGTGGTCTGCCTACGAAAGCCTTCCATCAGCGACTCGGAGCCTGGGGGTGCAGAGGGGATGGGGAGCTGCCCCCCCGCTGTCCCCGCGGGGCTTCCCTTGCTCAGCCACTCGCCTTCTGCAGTTTCACTTCCAAACATGATGGTCTTTAATAATCACATGGTCTTTCTCTGTGAACTGTGTTTTTAGAAACGTGGGATATTTTAACGACTTTTGATAACATCTTTCTCCAGTACGTTACTGCCAAGAGCGCTCTGCCGATCACTGGGGGAGCTTCGAATCTAGAGCACCTGAGCTGGAGCTGGCGAAGGGGCTGCACGTGGGTGGTGTGTTTCCCATGTGGAGAGGTTTTCCCTCTGTTCTCCTCGTTTTCAGGAATGCACTAATGATTTTATTTTTTTTTTTTTTTTACATCTCCTGTAGCTCCCAGAAAGGATCTCTCCCTCTCCTGATTGCATATTCATAGCAGGAAATAGTGTACCACTTCCAGACTAAAAAAAAAAAAAAAAAAAAGGGCACTGTCAAGGTATCTCCATAATAAAGTTAGACATTTCCTGTTCTCGTCAGAGTTTTAACTTGTTTCTGCAACCCCAGTTCGTGCACTGGCGCTTTATGTGGATGCGGAGGGCCGGGTTGCGGCGCTGGCAGCTTTAGTTTTTTAAAGGACTGGAGGAGCTTTGCAGGCGGATGGCGGGGTTTGGGCTTCGGGGAGCGATGGGGGAGTGTGTCCCTTCCCAGCAACCGTGGTAGCCCGTTCTTTTATAAATGTACCTTTTATCTGAAGAATTACAGCTGCTCTGCGCTAGGTCTCCACGCTGCATCCTCCTCCCTGTCCCTTCATCCTCAGCAGCGGAGGGGCTGGATGGCGAGTTGGCAAAGCAGCTGGCACTGGGACTGCAGAGCTGCCCCAGAGTGATTTTTTTTGGTGTAAGTTGGAGCTGGACCCGCATGGGGGAGCGGCGCGGCGAAGCGGTGTGATCTTTCCCAAGGTAAAGACGTCAGCAAGAATTCAGCGCGCCCTCAGTCACGCTTGCCAATGCCCAAAGCGGCTCCACTCTGGAAATGGGCAGGAGGTTTTAATTCTTCCCAGACTGAAGCACTCGCTTGTGTACATACTCCTTGGAAATTCCATATTTTTTTTCAACCTGCTGTTAATTTTTTTTTTATGTTATGAGAGTCTCTTCCTTGAGCTTATAATGTTGCAAAATTAAGTCTCTAAACTTGGCTGGAAGCAGCGAGCTGGGCTGTAGCGGTGCTCCCAGCGGCAATGTACGGCCGTACCTCAGCATCGCTGTTTCTTAGGGCCAGGTGAGGGACGCAGGTACAAGATGTGATCGAAGGCGCATTTACTGTTTTGTCTGTATTTGCAAACATATTCGACTAAAGTTGTCATTTGAGCTGTGGAAGCCTTATTAAAGTGCATACACGTGTCTGTCCGCTCATGTTTTAATGCCGCAGCGAGGGCTGGGGGCTGTCTCCTGGCCCTGCACCCCCCAGACGGGGGTGCAGATGCTCTGAGCTCGATACGCACGGAGAGGCGTGAGCAGGATTGCGCTGGCGTGGGAATGGTGCAAGCGTTGGCAAAGGGGCGCCTTTTCCCCGAGTGAAGCCTCGATGGCTCCCAGCGCCTTGGCCGTGCCCTGTGGCGCTTGGCAGCGGTCCCTTGGCGGAAGCGCTGACGGCTGGCGCTGCCTCGTGCTGCAGCACAGAGGTGTTTCTGTCGGGGAGTCGGCACCCGTGCAGCTGCGGGGCCGAGCACTTCGGTGTCCTCATCCCCGTGCCGGCGGGTCACGTCCACCTCGTCCCCATGCTGGCACAGGGCCCCAGGAGCGCTCCCCGGGGCTGTGGCTTGGTGCCAGCCTGTGGCTCCTGGCACCCGGCGGCGGGGAGCCCGTGCCAGCCGTTCCTCGAGCATCCCGAGTCACACCGTGCCCGTCCCACAGCCCCGATGGGGAGGTGGGTGCTGGGGGGGGCAGTCCTGGCCCTGGAGGGGTCCTGGGGGGCTCAGCTGGGGGCTGGTGGGGAAGGTCTGGGGTGTGTGGATGGGGGATGGATGGATGGATGGAGCTTCTCTGGGTACCGGGGATGGGTGGGAGGGTGGATGAGGGGGGAGAGCTCTGGGTGCCAGGGATGGACAGGCGGATGGACAGATGGATGGACGGACGGACGGATGGGGGTACTCAGGGTGCTCAGGGGTGGGTTTGTGGCAGTACGCTCGGTACCAGGGATGGATGCAGGGGGCCCCACCGGTACGTCGCTGGGGAGAATGGGGGGATGCTGGTGATGGATGGGGGGCACCTGGGTACCGGTGAGGGGCAGCAGGAAGGAGAGGGCTCCCCGGGGACCGGGGGTGGGGGGGGGGGCTTCAGGAGCTTCCCCGGGCCACAGGGTGGAGCAGGGGCACCGGTGATGGGTGCAGGGGGAAGCTGGGGGGGACCCGGGTGCCAGGGATGCGGGGGGGGGGGGGGGGGCGGTGCTGGCAGTGGTAATGGAGGGGGGTCGGGGGGGGATAGAGGATCCCCGGCCTGGGGGCGCTGCCCTGCCCGGTTCCCGGTGCCGGTTGCCGGTGCCAGATCCCAGTTCGCAGCGCCGGTTCCTGGAGCTGCCGCCGGCTCCGGTGCCGTTTTCTCGGTTCCCGGTGCCGGGGTCGGGTCCCGGTGGCGGTGCCGGTCCCGGTGCCGGTTCCGGTGCCGGTTCCCGGTGCCGGCCGCCCCCGGTGCGGGCCCGCCCCGCCCCGCCGCACGTGACGCGGCGCGGCGGCAGCGAGCAGCGGGGCCCCGCTCCGCTACGCTCCGGTACCGGCTCCGCTCCGCTCCGGTACCGACCCCGGCCCCGGCTCCGCTGCGGTACCGGCCCCGCCGCCCCCCCGGTAAGTGCCGCGCCGCAGGGCCCCGCCGCCGGGGTCGTCCGGGTCCCCCCCCCGCCACGCCGGGGTCTCTCCCCCCGGTGCTGCGCCGGCCTCGGGGACACCGGGGGGAGGCTGGGGGGGGGGTGAGCCGAGGCGGGCCCGTGCGCCCGTGACCTTCAGCCGGTACCGGCAGCGGGGAGGGGATGCTCCGGGCCTGGGCGGAGGGACCCCGGCGGGCGGGCAGGCCCGGAGGGGGGCCGGGGGGGTGGCATCAGCCCCCGTGTGCCCCCCAAACCCCTCCATAATGTACCCCCCGAATTGCCCCCTCCCCGCCCTGCCCCCCACGACCACCCCACAACCTGCCCCCTCCCCAAATCTGCCCCCCCCTTCACCCCCGGCATCTGCCCCCCCCCCCCAACCTTTCCGGGCCCATTCCGGCCCCGCAATCTGCGCCCCCCCCATCCGTGTCCCTGCAATCTGCCCCCCACCTTGCCCCCCACCGCGGGGCTGCCCCCCCTCGGGTGCCGGCTGGGGGGGGGTACACGAGCACGGTGCGGGGGGTGGGGGGCGTGCTTGCACGGGGACAGGGCGGGTGTGCACGAGGGGGCCGTTTGCACCAAGGTGATGTTGGCACGCGGGCCGTGGTTGCACGGGGCCGGGTCACGTTGTCGCGTTTGCAGCAGGGTCGCACGCGGGGCCGTTCGCACGGGGGCCGGTGGCGTTTGCACCGTGTCGCGTTTGCACCGGGGCGGCGTTTGCACGCGGGGCCGTCCGCACGGGGCCCGGTGGCGTTCTGCCCCGTTCTGCCCCGTTCTGCCCCGGGTTCTGCCCCGGGTCGCTCCTGCACGACGCCCGTGTCGCGCTGTCGCCGTCCCCGCGGCGCCCGGCGCTGTCCGTGGTGCTGCCCCGAGCCGCGCCGCCGCCCGCCCGCAGAGGGCGCCCTTAGGGGAGGGGGGCACTGGGGGGGGTGGGGGGTGTTACGGTTCGCGGGGGGGTCCCAGCGGCCGGGCACCCCCCATGTCCCCACCCGGCACCGGCCGCTCCCGTCCCTCCGGCTCCCCGCAGCCGGCGCTCGGCTTGCTGCCGTCAGTAGGCTTCAGGGGTAACGCCGCCAGCCGAGCGGGCAGGGGCTGCGGCGGGGGCCTCTGGGGGGGGCGAGGCGGTGCCCCCCCAGGCTCCTGGACAGCCCTCCCCGCTGCAGCACCCCTCCCTCGCCCACCCTCCCCCTGGGTCCCCGCGGCAGAGGCAGCTCCCGGCCTCCCACCCCCCCGCTCCTCTCCCCCAGGAAGCGCCATGGGCCCCCCCGGGCCCCCCCGGGCCACCTAGACGTGTCCCCAGCGGGCGCCGCCACTCCCTCGGCCACCCCACCCCGAGGTAAGGCCCCGCAGGTGCTCCCCTGCTGTGACGGGGGAGACACGGGGGGGGCACCCAAGGGTGCCAATCCCCACCCCCGGGAAGGGGTGTGGGGCACCCACGGCCCCTGCCTCCCGCAGGGCAGCAGGATGGCCCAGCAGCGCCACGCCGCGCCCCCCCCGCTCAAGGTAGGCATCGCTGGGGTGGGTACCCAAGCAGCACCCATGGGTGCCAGCATGTCCCTCACCCCCCCTCCCCATTGTCTTGCAGACAGAAGAGGATTACATCCCCTACCCCAGCGTGCACGAGGTAGCGTGGCTGTCCCCCTCCCCCCCCAGGGAGGGTGCCGGGGGTGGGTGAGCAGCTTGGGGGGGGGACATTGGGGGTGGGGGGGGCTGGGGCACCCACCTCGGCTGTGGGTGCAGGTGCTGGGCCGGGAGGGGCCGTTCCCCCTCATCCTGCTGCCGCAATTTGGGGGCTACTGGATCGAGGGCACCAACCACCAGCTGAGTGGGGCACCTGAGCCCCCCCCGACCCCGGCAGCTGGCACCCGGGCCAGGCTGGAGGGCAACCACACGGCCAAGATCTACCGCAAGCACTTCCTGGGCAAGGTGAGCACCCAAGGGTGCTGGTGGGGAGGGTGTCAGGGGGTGTGTGGAGTCCCCATGGGTGTGCATGGGCACGGAGGCCCCATAACCATGGGTGCGTGTGGGTAGAGATGCCCATGGACATGGGTGTCCGTGGTGCTCACGGATGGGGTTCTCCGTGGGTATGGGTGTGCACGGGGATGGGGAGCCCATAAGGATGAGTGCCCATGTGTAGGGGTGCTGAGGAACGTGGGTGCCCCGTGCGTTGGGTGTTCTGAGGTGTGGGTGCCCCATGGCACGGGTGCTCATGGGCGGGGGTGTCTGTGGGCATGGGGGCCCTGGAAGGAGGGGTGCCCACGGGCATGGGGAGCCTATGAGAGTCTGTGGGATGGGGGGCCCTGAGCATGGGTGCTTCAGGCATGGGTGCCCCATGGGCACGGGTGCTCATGGGCACGGGGACGGCTGGAGATGGGTGTCCCGTTGCGTGTGTGCCCATGGGTATGAGTGTCCCAGGGGTGGGGATGCCCCATAGGTGTGGGTGTTCATGAGGATGGGTGCCTGGCGGGCATGGGTGCTCCTTGGGCATGGGTGCCCTGTAGGAACGGGTGCCTCCAGGCAGAGGTACCCATGGGCACGGGCGTCCCATGGGCATGGACGCTTGGATGTGCAGGTGCCCCGTGGGTACCGCCGGACACGGGTGCCCCACGGTGTGGGACGCGAGCGCCCCTTGGTGCCTTCATGGGTGCTCGGCCCCTCCTCACAGGAGCACTTCAACTACTACTCCCTGGACCCGGCGCTAGGCCACCTTGTCTTCTCCCTCAAGTATGACGAGCAGGAGCACCTCCACCTGCTGCTGCGGTGAGCTGGGTGCTGGGGGGCCCATGGGTGCTGGCTGGGGGGTGGGCCACCACCCTGACCCCCCCCCCACCTCACCCCGCAGCACCCGCACCCGCACCCTGCACGATGTGGTGCCCATCTCCTGCCTGGCCGAGTTCCCCAATGTGGTGCAGATGGCCAAGGTGGGTGCACCTCCCCCCCCCAGTCCTCCAGCAGAACCCATGGGTGCCCCCCCCCAGCCAGGGGCACCCGCCGCACTGCCCCTCCCTCCCGCAGCTGGTGTGCGAGGACGTCAACGTGGATCGCTTCTACCCCGTGCTCTACCCCAAGGTGAGCGGGGTGCATGGGTGGGGGGGAGCACCCATGGGTGGGGGCACCCCGGGGTGCCCCGCACCCAACCAGCACCTCCTGGCCCCACAGGCATCCCGCCTTATCCTTGCCTTCGACGAGCACGTGCTCAGCAACCACTTCAAATTTGGCGTCATCTACCAAAAGCTGGGGCAGGTAGGGGGTTGGGGGGGGAAGGGGGGACCAGGGGAGCCTGGGGGGTGCGTGGGTGGGAGGGGGAGTGCCGGGGGGTGGCACCCACGGCTGCCCCACCGCAGACCTCCGAGGAGGAGCTCTTCGGCACCACGGAGGAGAGCCCGGCCTTCGCCGAGTTCCTCGACGTCCTGGGCCAGCGGGTGCAGCTGCGCGACTTCAAGGGGTGCGTGATGGGGTGCTGGGGGCGGGCACCCCCGTGTCCCCATCCCTGTTGCCCTTCGTCCCCCCAGTCCTCAGCATCTGCCCCCCAAACCCGTGCAGGTTTCGGGGCGGGCTGGACGTGACGCACGGGCAGACGGGCAGCGAGTCGGTGTACTGCCACTTCCGCGACAAGGAGATCATGTTCCACGTCTCCACCAAGCTGCCCTACACCGAGGGTGATGCCCAGCAGGTGGGGCACCCATGGGTGCTGGGGGGGCAGTGGTGATATCTCAGGGGGCATCCATGGGTACTGGAGGGGAATGCAGGGTGCAGGGGCTCCTGGGATGTTTGTGAGTGATGCAGATGCCTGTGGCGATGGGCAAGGGCTGGCGGGGCACTTGTGGGTGCTGGGGGGATGTTTTTGGGGTGCAGGCTGACTCTGGGTGTTTGGGGGTGTCTGTGGGGTGCACGGGCTCCTAGGGCACCCCTGAGTGCTGGGGAGCATCTGGGAGGCACAAGAGCTGGTGGCACATCCCTGGGTGCTTGTGGGGTTTCTGTGGGGTGCAGGGGCTCCTGGAGCACCCCTGGGTGCTTGTGAGGCATCTGTGGGGTGCATCCACTCCAAGGGGACCTTCGGATGCTGGGAAGTCATCTTTGGGGTGCAGGAGCTGCCAGGGCACCGTAGGTGTTTTGGGGGTGTCCATTGTGTGCAAGGGTTCCTGGGGCATCCCTAAGCACTGGGGAAGCATCCAGGAGGCGCAGGGGCTGGCGGGGCACCCCTGGGGTCTTTTGGGGTGTCCCTGGGGGCGCAGGGGGTGGCAGCACCCAACCTCTGCCCACACCCCCGCCGTGTCCCTGTGTCCCCACAGCTGCAGCGGAAGCGCCACATCGGCAACGACATCGTGGCCATCGTCTTCCAGGACGAGAACACCCCCTTCGTGCCCGACATGATCGCCTCCAACTTCCTGCACGCCTTCGTGGTGGTGCAGCTGGAGCAGGGCGGCCCCCAGGGCACCCTCTACAAGGTCTCGGTCACCGCCCGCGACGACGTGCCCTTCTTCGGCCCGCCGCTGCCCGACCCCGCCATCTTCAGGAAGGTGAGCACCCATGGGTGCTGCTCCGGGGTGGGTGGGGGGATCCCACGGCCAGCACGCACCCAGGGCCGTCCCTTGCCCCGGCAGGGCCCCGAGTTCCAGGAGTTCCTGCTCACCAAGCTGATCAACGCCGAGTACGCCTGCTACAAGGCGGAGAAGTTCGCCAAGCTGGAGGTGGGCACTGGGGGGGGGGGGGGGGGGGGGGGGGGGGTTGTAAATGGGGGTGCTGTGTGCGTGGGTGCTGGGGGTGCCGGCCCAGCAGCAGGACCATGCCTGTGGATGCAGCGCGTGGGGGTGCTGCACATGGGGTGCTGCATGCACCGGGGGCTGCGCATGGGGTTATTGGGGTGGGGTTGCTGAGCGTGGGGGGGGGTGCTGCATGCACGGGGTGCTGCACATGAGGGTGCTGCACGCAGCACCCCGGTGGTGCACGCATGGGTGCCGGGCTTGCAGCGGGTGCCGTGCGTGGGGCTGCTCCACGCGGGGGGGGGGGGGGAACGGGCCCGCGGTGGGGTGGGGGGGGGGCACCCGTGGGTGCTGGCACCCAGGGCAGTGTGCGGGTGGGTGTGCAGGAGCGGACGCGGGCGGCGCTGCTGGAGACGCTGCACGAGGAGCTGCAGGGCCGCAGCCAGGCCATGCTGGGGCTGGGCCCCGACGACGAGCGCCCTGACAATGGCTCCGCCACCCCCGGCTTCTTCGAGTCCTTCAAGGTGGGGGTGGGGTGGGGGGTGGGGGGCAGCACCGGGGGGGGCAGCGGGCACTGCGGGTCTCGGCCCGCCACGGGCATTCCCCCCCCCGCTGCCTCCCCCACCTCCCCCCGACGCCCCCCCCCCTCCCGGCCGCCGCCGCCCCCCGACGGCGCCCCGGGGTCCGACTGCGCGATGGCCCCGCCCCCGACCACGCCCCCTCCCGTTGGCCCCGCCCACATAGCAGGAGCCGCCCTTTCGCTCCACGCGCGTGGCCACGCCCCCTATTTCACCCAAGCCCCGCCCCCGAGCAGGTCACGCCCACACCCGGTGCTGCAGCGTAATCCCCGCCCCTCTGCCCACCGCCAGCCTGGCCGCGCCCCCCAGGTAGCCCCGCCCCTCCCGGTAGCTCCCCGGTAGCCCCGCCCCTCCCGGTAGCCCCGCCCCTCCCGGTGCTCCGTGACGCGGTGCCGCCCGCAGTCGCTGCTGGTGCCCGGGAGCCGCCGGGGACGCCGCGGCAGCGCCATCGGGCTGGGCTCGGTGGAAGAGGTGGGTGCCCGGCACCGGGACCACCGGGACCTCCCCCCCCGGGACCCGCCCCCGCCGCTGACCGCGCTCCCGCAGGCGCTGCTGGTGCCCGGGAAGAGCCCGTCCCGGCGGCGGCCCGGCCCGCTCGGCTCCCGCCGCTCCAGCGCCATCGGCATCGAGAGCATCCAGGAGGCGCCGCCCGGCAGGTGCGCGCCGGGAGCGGGCGCGGGGCTGCCCCCGGCCCCGGTGCCCCCTCACCGCCCGCCGCTGTCCCGCAGGGACGGCCCCGCCGCCAACACCGACGGCGCCGGCTCCGCGCACAGCTCCCCCGAGAGCCGCCGGCACCCGGACAGGTCCCGTGTGGGGCGCCGGGAGAGGGGACACGGGGATGTGGGGACACAGGGACATGGGGACACAGGGATGTGGGGACACGGGGGCATGGAAATATGGGGACACGGGGACACGGGGATATGGGAACACAGGGATGTGGGGGCACGGGACATGGGGACACAGGGATGTGGGGACATGGGCATGTGGGGACATGGGGACACAGGGACATGGGGACGTGGGGATATGGGGACATATGGACACGTGGATGTGGGGACAGGGACATGGAAATATGGGGACACGGGGATATGGGGACACTGGGGCACAGGACATGGGGACACAGGGACGCTGGGACACGGGGATGTGGAGACATTGGGACATAGGGACATGGGGATGTGGGGACACGGACGTGGGGATACTGGGACATGGGGACACAGGTGCATGGAGACATTGGGACATGGGGACACGGAGACATGGGGAGATGGGGATGTGGGGACATGGGGACACGGGGACATTGGGACACGGTGACATGGGACATGGGGATATGGGGACCTACAGACATGGGGATGTGTGGACATGGGGACACGGAGACACGGGGACACGGGGCTGTGGGATAGGGAGATGGGGGGACATGGGGACATGGGGGTGTGGGGACACGGGAACACAGATGGAGAACACAGCCATGGAGATGTTGGGACATGGGGAGAGAAGGACACGGGGATGTGGGGACATGGGGACGTGGAGACAGAGGGACACAGAGACATGGGGACACAGGGACATGGGAACATGGAGACACGGGGTTATGGGGACATGGGAACACAGGGTCACACCAGCAGCCGGTGGCACAGGGATGTGGCAGCACGGGGACAAGATGGCACATGGATGGGGTGGCACTGGGACGGGGCCACTCTGGCAGCTGGTGGCACAGGGACTGGATGTCACGGGGACAAGGTCGGGGATGTGGTGGGGTGGGGACAGCGTGGCGCTTGGGTGGCCTGGGGATGGGGCGGCACAGGGCTGGGTGGCATGGCGACAGGGTGGTGCAGTGACAATGTGGGGACGGGGTGGCACGGGGATGGGGCAGCTCGGGGACGGGGTGACAGAGGGATGGGGTGACACAGGGGCGGGGTGGCACAGGGGTGGGGTGACAGGGGGCCAGGTGTGTCCCTTGGCAGGGCGGAGAGGCCGGAGCCTCCGCGGGACTTCTCCCGCTCGTCCTCCAGCGCCAGCAGCTTCGGCAGCGTGGCCGAGGAGCCGGACGAGCACCCCGAGGCCGAGCTGGGCAGGGTATGGGGGGGCCGGGGGGGGGGGCCGGAAGGGGGGGGGGTTGATGGGTGCTGGGTGCTTGGGGGGGGGGGGGGGGCAGGGGCAGCACCCCCGTCACCCACCCTCTGCCCGCAGGACAGCCGCTCGCCCTCGGGGACCCCCCGCCAGCGCGACGCCTTCACCGACCCCCCCTGGCCAGAGGAGCCCCTCGGCACCCCCCCAGGTAGCCCAGCCCTGGGGCGTTGGGGGGGGGGGGGGGGGGGGGGAGAGGGGGCACCCATGGGTGCTCACAGCCCCCCCCCCCACCCCCCCCCGGTTCCCCGCAGGCAGCGCCCGCCGCCCCGCCGAGCCCCCCTGCCCCGAGATCAAAATCCAGCTGGAGCGGCCCCCCCCGACCCCGGTGAGGCTGTGCCCCCGCCCCCTCCTTTTTAACCCCCCCCCCGGCGCACCCCGATGCGGGCGCCCCCCCTGATGTTCCTCGCGCAGGGCTCGTAGCCGTGCCCACCCCCCCCAAATCCTGGGGGGCCACCGCCGGAGGAGGGTCCCCGCCGTGCCCCCCCCCCCCGCCGTGCCGCCCGCCGCTTCGCCCCCTCCCCCGCCCCCGTCGCTCGTGTGCCAGGAGCCGAAGCCATCGTCCCCGGTGCGGGATCGGGCCCCCCCCCCCGCCGTGGGGTGCCCCCCCCCCCACTTCCAGACAATCTCCGTCACCCCAAATGCCTCTTTTGGGGGTGACGAGCGCTGGGATGGGCCACCAAGGCCCCCCCCCCCCCCCCCCCCCCCCCCCCCCCCAGCCGGTGTGAACGCACAATGCAACGTGGGAACCCCCCCCCCCCCCCCCCCAAAAAAAAAAGTGGGGGCTCAAATCTGGGGCAAAACCGAGCTGGGGCCGCCCCGCCCCCCCCCCCCCCCCCCCCCCCTTTTATTTAAGGAAAAAAAGCTCCGGAACGGGACGGACACGGGGGGGGGGGGGGGGGGGTTGGGGTTGGGGGGGGGGGGGCTTTTTTTTTTTTTTTTCAAAACCCGTGTGTTTGTGTTTCCCGTGATCAATGTATAAAATAAAGGTCTATTTATCGCTACGGCCGGTGCTGCGGGGGATGGGGGGGACCAATGCTGGGGGGGGGGGGGGGAGGTCGGATTTTGGGGTCCCCAGGCGGCCGCTGGCACCGGGGGGAGGGGGCGGGCGGGGGGGGGGGGGGGGGGGGGGGGGTGCTGACGCTCCGCACCGTGGCGCCATCCCAAGGTTCAAAAAAGCAAGCAACAAACACCCAAAAAAAACCCAAATGCTCCCATTTTTGGGTCCCCACCGCAGCCCTCCTCCTGCAGGAGCGGGGCCAGGGATCGGGTGGGGGCAGCCAGGGCCCAGCTGAGATTTTATTTTATTTTATTTATTTTTTTGGGCCAGCCGCACAAAAAAATGGGGGATTGTTTTCCAAAAAATCCCCCCAAAATTTGGGGATTTTTTCCCCCATGCCCGCTGCCTGCCGCCCACTCCCCTCCCCACCGCGCTTTTGCGCCTACAAACCCCACCTTCGCCTCGCTGCTGCCCCCCCCCCAAACCCCAAATCCTTTTTTTTTTTTTTCTTTTTTTTTTTTTTTGCTGTTTTTCTTTTTTGTGTGTTTTTTTTCCACCTCCAGCCCCTGTGGCGGGGCCTTGGCAGAGGCAGAGCTTTGGCCCTGGCCCCGGTGCCGGCGGTTTTTGGCCGGGGCCCTCGAACCCCCAAAACCGCGCGGACCCCAGGGCCGGTTAAACATAGCGCGGCGCCCGCCCGCTGCTGGGAAGCCCCAGCGCCAGGGGTGGCCGCGGCTTGGGGGGGGGGGGGGGAACCTCGGCCAAACCTCGTGCCGAAGCGATGCCAACCCCTTGCCAAGTTGGGGTGTCGTTCCCCCCCCCCCCCCCCAGCCGATGCTGCTCGGGTCACTGCCTTCGCCCGCTCCAAAGTTTGCTGCTGGGTTAATAAGAAAACGAAGCGGAGGTTTATTTAAAAGGTTGGGGGGGGGAGGCTGGTAAATAAATAAAGAGGCTGGCAAGAGGCCTGTGGCACCCGCCGTGGTTTTGGGGGGCTGGGGGTGCCCATCCTGGGGTGCTCGGGGGGGGTGTTCAGCTCCACAACCCGCTCGGGAGCTGCATCTGCACGGTGCCGCTTGCTGCAAAGCCCCGCTCGGGCGTGTGAGTGGCATGCACGCAGTTTGCACGTGCACGGTTGCACATTTGAGCAAGCAGCTGCACGGGCACGGTGCTGCTCGTGCAGCCAGGGCACCACCTGCATGTGCACGGTGCCATCTGCGCGTGCACGGCCCCCTTCACTCAGCCGGGACACCGTTTGCACCTGTAGGGCGGAATTTGCATGCACAAGGCTGCATTTGCACATACAAGGCTCCCTTTGCACATGTAGGGTGGCATTTGCACGTGCAAGGCTGCATTTGCACATGCAAGGCCCCCTTTGCTCACCCAGGGCAGCAGCTGCACGGGTCAGATGTGCACACTCAGAGCACCCCTTGCACACTCAGAGCACCTTTTGCTCACCCCGGACACAACTTGCACACGCATGGCACCATTTGCACGCCCAGAGCTGCTCTCCGGGGTCTCCCCCTACTTCTCAACCCCACCGACTTCTCAACAGCCACCCCCCAAAGTGCACCCTGAGCCCCCCGCCTCGCCGCCCCCTCCCCAATTACCAGAGGCTATCGAGGGACGAGCAGCACCGGGTGCTGCCCCCTAAATCCACCTCGGCTCCGCTCTCCGTGCAGTGCTGAGCCCCCAAACTGCTGAGAAGCCCCTGGGCAGCAAATGGCCTTAAATCAAAGGATTTTTCAGGCCAAAAAGAGAAAAAAAAAAAGCCACAAAAGAGGCAAAACGAGGCAGGGAGTGCCCAGTGAGCTGCCGCTTCCCCACCCGCGAGTGCTTTCCAGTTGCCCACTCACTCGTGCGATGAGTTGGGTGCCGGGGCCGGTCTCAGCCATGCTGGCACCACACGTTTCGGGGCCGACCCCGCTGCCTCTCCCCCCTCCTGCTTCAGGAGGGCTCTGGCCGCAGCACCGAGCCCGAATCCCACGGCGGGCTCAGGGCCGGGCGCGCAGCAGCGCTAATGACAGGGAGGAACGGTGTATTTACAGGGGCAGAGCCCAGCACGCGGTGGCTGCCGAAACCGCGGGCGGCTGCTTTTGCTCCGTTGAGTCTTTCTTTTTTGCCTTTTCCCGGGCGCTGCTACCCCAGAAAAAAAAAGAAAGGGGGGGGGGAGAGGAGGGAGGATTAAAAAAAAAAAAAAAAAAAATCGATGTTTTGCAAGAGATGCTCTAGCAGAGGAGGAGGAGGAGGAGGAGGAGGGTGAGGAAGGGCAGGAGGAGGGGGCTGGCGGCGGCAGCGTGCCCGGCGGCGTTGCAGTGGGCTCGGTTGGGGCCGATGCAGGCGGCGTATGCCATGGCATGGGGGATGTAGTTCTGCTCGTGCACCCCGTGCAGGAGGTGGGCCATGGGGCCGCGGGCGAAGACGGCCACGTCCTCGCCGCCGTGGGTTTCCTGGCGCAGCGGCACGGCCGACTGTGCCTGGTAGTTGGCGTGCGCTGGGCAGGGGTAAATAAATAAACAAAATAATAACAACAAGTTAAAAAGCAGCAATAGTTTGAACCGCTGCCACCGTTTCTGGTTGTTTTGCCCCCGGTGCACGTACCGAAATCCACCGCCGAGACGTTTTCGCGCTCACCCCCCACGATTTTGTAGCCGGGGCCGTTGCCATAGAGGATGGAGGTGAAGGGCTTGCGGTCCACGTCGCTCTGCATCGGCGCCAGACCTGGCAGCGGCGGCACCGTCAGCACCGCGGGAACGTCCCCGGAGTGTCCCGTGCCGGGGCTGGGGGGGGGGGCGAGGTGTCTCACCAAAAATGGGGTTTCCGCGGGGGGTGTAGCCGCCGAAGGTGAAGACGTGCGAGTGGTCGGCAGTGACGACGCTGAGCGTGTCCTGGGGTGAGGTGAGGCGGGCGGCCAGCCCGATGGCGCGGTCCAGCTCCACCGCCTCGTGCAGCGCCTGCTTCGCCTTGCCCTCGTGGTGCCCGTGGTCGATGCGGCCGCCTGCGCCCGGCCCGGCCCCGCTCAGCAACCCTGTGCACTCACTACCCTCCTTGGTCCCCCCTTGCACCCCCAGCTCCCTCTTTATGCCCCCTTTTCGCATCCCCCATCCCATCTCTTCCCCCCTTTGCCTCCCTTTTGCAGCCCCCCCAGCCTCCTTTCTCCCCTTACACTTTGCATCCCCCATCGCCTTCCTTTCCCCATTTCTGCACCTCCCCCTCATGCTCCCTCACCCCCCTTTTTGCACCCCCCATTGCTCTCCCTTTCACCCCTTGCACCCCCATTGCCCTCCTTATTTCTTTATTCCCTGCTTTGCATCCTCCTCACCCTCCTCATTCCCCTTTGGACCCCCGCTTTGCCCCCCCCCTTTACCCCCCACCTTCAACCAGCAGGAAAAAGCCCCGGGGGTTTTTCTGGAGCATCCTGATGGCCACGGCCACCATCTCGGTGAGGGACGGGTCCGTCTCGTTGTTCCTGTCCAGCTCGTACACCATGTCGCCGGGCTCGAAGAGACCTGGGGACAGCGATGCTGGGGGGGGGGACACCCTTTCCCGACCCCATGCCGGGCGCTTTTTGTGCTGGCTCAAGCGTTTTGCCCAGCACCGGATCCCCTTCCCTGGGCTGGCGATTAGATAGGAGCCGAGGGATGCTCCCGGCCCTTCCTTCCTCCCACCCGGCCGGATCCTGCATCCCCAAGGGGCTGGAAAATTGCATGGAGGAGGGGGGGGACAAAAAAATTGCATGCCTGGGGGGGGGTGGAAATCCCATCCCTGAGGGGTCTCCACTGCATCCCTGGGGGTCCCACCACATCCCTGGGGTGCTGGGGGCCTGGGGGCACCCCGGGACTCACCCAGGAGGAAGTCGACGCGGCTGAGGTTGAGCGCCAGCAGGTCCCGCCGGTGCCACACGTACTTGGCGACCTGTGGGAGGGGGGGACAGAGCCCCGCGGCTCGTCACCTCCCAGGTGGGACCAGCCTCCGTCCCCAGCCCTGCAGCCGCCTTTCACCCCCTCCCCAAAATATTTCCCGCTGAGGAGCAGCAGCAGCAGCGGCTCTGCGGGTTTGGGGGGGAGAGAAACCCCAACGCGGCCCCCACATCCCCATCACCTTCCCCGGGGGCTTGGTGTCGTGCCACGCCTGCACCAGGTCCCGGCGGTCCAGGCGGGTGCCCCGGTGCTTCTCCTCCTGCGGGTACTCCACGTCGCTGGCATTTTTGGGGAACATGTATTTCCGCCCGCCGCCCAGGATCACCTGCGGGGAAAAACCCGCTGCCGGGCTTAGAAACTCAACTAGTCTCTTTTTTTAAATTATTTTTTTCCCCTACAAAATAAAAAAAAAAAAAGGGAAGGGAGGCAAACCCTGAGGAGATGGAGCTGGGCTGGCGGGAGGCTGCTGGAGCATGATGTCCAGGAAAACCCTGGCGGTGTGCAAAGCCAGGAGAAAACACCCGAGGAATTTCACCTCGCTAGAAATAACTCCGAATCTCTTACTATTAATTACACTGAGGACAGAAATAACCATTTCCAGCAGCAGCTTTGGCTTTTTTTTTTTCCCTCCACGCCAGGGGCGGCAGGCAGGGATGCTCCCTGCCGGGGTCCCCGCGTGAACCCGCCGGGACGGAGCCCCATCCCGTGGCTCCGGCTGTTTGCTTTGGAGCCCGAGTTATTTGGCTTCTGTTATTTATAACTAGGCAGAGATTTTTTTTTTTTATTCTCCCCCCCCGCCCCCGCCCCGCAGAAGGTGAATTATAAAGCAGCAAAACAACAACACCAAAATTATTAAGGGAAGAAGAGGGAGAAAGGGAAAAAAAAATCTCATCCCCACTATATAATTATTTCCAGCCTGGGACAGAGTTAAAATTATATTAAAGGGAAAAAAAGCAGAAGAAGAGGCTATTAAACAGCTAAATAACAGGCTTAGATGTTTTGCTTTGGGGCTATTTTGAAGTACAGAAGCGTATTTATTTACAGGGCTGAATTTCTGTGCAAATCCACAATGAGGGGCAGAACTGAGGGGAAAATGCAGCTTTTTGGGCATGGGAAGCATGAGAAAGGGGTTTGTGTCTCAGCGTGAGATCGGGATGTCTGCTGCGGTGCTGGCACCCTGCGCCCATGGGTGCAGCTGGGTTCTGCGGGCTGGGGGAAGCTGGGGTCGGGCAGTGGGGGGCCCAGCCCCACATCTGCTGGGGGTCCTGCCTTTGTGCCCGTCGGTGGTCCCAACCCAACAGCTACTGGGGATGCTGGCCCCATATCTTCCTGCGGGTCCTGACTCTGCACCCATCGGTGGTCCTGGCCCCATATCTACCCGCAGTCCTGGCCCTGGACCCTTTGGTGGTGCCAGCCCAGCACCTGCCAGCTCCCAGCCCATCACCCATGGGTGGCCCCAGCCCCTCATCCCCTGGAGCCCCAGCCCTGTGCCCATCGGTGGTCCCAGCCCAGCATCTACTGGGGAACTTGGCTCCTCACCCACCTCCCGCGGGTCCCAGCCCTGTGCCCAGCGGTGGTGCTGGGCCCACACCTCTTCCCTCGGGGTGGCCCCAGCCCTGTGCCCACCTCGATGTCGGGGATGTTCTCCACCAGCTGCCGCGCGATGTCCTTGCAGCCGCCCTCCAGCGCGTCTGGGGGCATCTCTCCGTCCGAGTACCAGTCGCGGTTGGCGGAGTGGGCATAAGCGGCGCTGGGCGTCGCGTGGGTGACCCGCGTGGTGGTGACGATGCCCACCGCCTTGCCTGCGCCACGAGTTCACGGGGCAATGGTGGGAACGGCCCCAAAACCCAGCATTCCTGCCCCGTCCCCGTGCCCACCGGCCGCTCACCTTCATCCTTGGCCCAGCGGAGGATGGAGGTCACCTCCTGGCCCTTGGTGGTGTTGCAGCGGTCGCGGGTGACGCCGGCGCTGACACCCACCGTCCCCTCGTTGGCTTTGACGCCGCAGAGATAGGCGGTGGCCGTGCCCGCGCTGTCGGGCACCTGAGCGTTGGTGTTGTAGGTCTGGGGGGGAGGGGGGCAGGGAATAAAGCGACCCTCTGTCGTTATCATCATCCTCACCATCATCATCCTCACCACTGCCCCATCCCGGGGCTTCCCTCCTGCATTCCTTGGCTGCATCCTGCCCGAGCGCCCCCTCTTTTGCCCCTCACAGCCCTTGATGTGTGTGTGGCATCCCCTCGCTGTGTTTTGATGGTTTCAGCCCTTTTTCAGCCCATTTTTAGGCAGGGAGAGAAAAGCCAGCAACTTTTGCACCCTCACAAGCATCCCCTGCAGAGACAGGGTGAAAGGAGGCAACCGGGACTTGCAATTTAATAAAAAAAGCCTTTTCTTCAGCAAAATAGCCCCAGGAGAAGGGAGGGGAGGGGTCCCAGCTTCCCATGGCTGGGCAGCCTCGTCCTGCCCCCCCGTTCCCACGGGGCCGAGCCCTGGCACGGCGGCCAGGCGTGGGGCATGAGCCAGCTCCGCTCGCCCGCCCGTGACCTAATTTCGGCTCCGGTCGATGACGGCCGCCTGCCCGCGACCTTGCAGCGTGCGGCCCCCATCCCGCAGGAGCCAGGGTCCGGCCCCGGGGGCTCACCTTGGCCAAGGCAACGTAGGGGAACTTGTCCATCTCCAGCAGGCTCTCCTCGCCCTTGCGGTTCTGCAGCTGCCCCTTGAGGATGCGGGCGGCCGTGACGGTGGAGACGCCCATGCCTGCAGGTGGGCGCCCCGTCACCGCCCCGCCAACCACGGGCCAGGCGCCAAATGGCGGCGTGCGCCCAGTGCACCGCAGCGCCCGGTGTATTGCAGCACCCAGTCTAGTGCAGTGCCCAAATTATTGCAGCGCCCGATGCATCACAGCACCCAATTCGTTGAGGCACCCGGTTCATCACAGCACCCAGTTCATCGAGGCACCCAATTCGTTGCGGCACCCAATTCCCTGCAGCACCCAACTTATCGCAACACCCAGTTCGTTGCAGCACCCAAATCATTGCAGCACACAACTTATTGCAGCACCCAATGCATTGCAGCACCCAATGCATTGTGGCACCCAGTTTATCACGGCACCCAACGCATCACAGCACCCAACACATCGCAATGCCCTGCTTGTTGCACCACCCCCTTTGTTGCACCCCCTTTGTTGCACTCCCCCATCCTTGCAGCCCCCCGTTGCCCCCCGCCGCACCCCATAGCCCCCCGCTGGGGGGTCCCCGTCTCACCATCGCCCAGGAAGAGGATGAGGTTTTTGGCCACGTTCTGGTTGAGGCGCTGGAGCCGCAGGGCGTCGCGCAGTGTCTCCTGTGCCTGCTGCCGCCAGTACTCGGGGTCCTTCTCCTTCTCTGCCAGGACACAGGGAGACCAACGGGGCTCAGCGGCACCCTAATGCACCCACTGCTGGGGCGCAGCCCCCCCAAACCCCACCTACCGGGGACCAGCGATGCCGAGCAGAGCTGGGCCAGGAGGGTGAGGAGGAAAGCCTTCATCGTGCCCTTCGACGTTTGTCTTCCTTGCACCAGCAGCAGGGGCTGGGTGGGAGAAAGCTGTGGGGGCTCAGCACCCTCCCCTCCCCGTGCCTCAGTTTCCCTGCTCTGCCCACCCAGACCTTTGCCCCCGGGCTCAGCCAAGTGAGGATGGAGGGGACTGTCCCCTCCCTGCACGGTCACGGCTGTGCCCCCACCGGGACGTGTCAGCCCCCTCCCGCGGGGCATCACCTCGCTGGCACCAACTGGGTTGGGGGACGGTGGCACGCCCCCCCCCCTCGCCCCCGCCACCGGTGCCCCATTGCTGCTTGTCCACGTCCCCAGCCCCGCTGCACATGGTGTGCTCCAGGCATGTCGGGGTCCCCTCCACATGGCTGTGTCCCCATCGCGTGTCCCTGTCCCCATTGCGTGGCTGTGTCCCCATCACGTCTGTGTTCCCATTGGACACTGGGGTCCCCGTCTTGAGTCTGTGTCCCCATGGCATGTCCCTGTCCCCATCACACCTCCCTGTCCCATTACGTGTCCGTTCCTACTGCACATTGGGACCCCATCGTATGTCCCTGTCCCCACCGTGTCTGTGTCCCCCTTTGCATGTGTCCCCACCACACGCCCATGTCCCCGCTGCATGCCATGTCCCCACCTCATGTCCCCAGCACATGCCCGTGTCCCCTTGCATGCCTGCATCCCAGGCACATCTTTTTCCCCATTGCGTGTCCCCACTGCGCATCCACATCCCAAGTGCGTATCCGTGTCCCCACTGCCCCTCCACATCCCTTTTGCACACCCATGTCCCCATTGCACAGCCGTGTCCCTATTGCACACCTGTGTCCCCATTGCACGCCCGTGTCCCCATTGCAAGTCTGTCCCCACCACATGCCCGTGTCCCCACCGTATCCCTGCGTCCCCCCCGGTGCCCCCGCGTCCCCTCCGCACGCCCGTGTCCCCAGCCCGTATCCGTGTCCCTGTTGCGCTCCCGTGTCCCCGCCACACGCTCCCGGCCCCCCGGCCCTGCCCGGGGTCTCTCCCGGTGGCCGCGGGGGTCCCTTACCGCCAGCCCGGGGACGTCCCCGCACAAACTTGGGCGCTGTCGCCCGTGTCCCTCCCGGCCGGCGGAGCGGAGGCGGGCGGGGGACAGCGAGCCCTTAAATCCCCCCGGCCCCGGCCTTCGCCTCCTCCTCCTCCTCCCCTTCCTCCACCCTCCACCCGCTGCCAGCACGGGGGGGGGGGGGGGGGGGGGAGACGCGTGGGGGGGGGTGGGAGGCAGCAAGCTGGGCTTACTGGTGCCCTCTGCCGGGTTTTACTGGGAGGACTGGGAGGACTGGGGGGACTCGGGGGGGACAAGCGCTGCTGGGGGTGCTGAGCCCCTTGTGCGCGGGGGGCGTTGGGGGAAAGAGGGGTGCGGGGGGGCAGATGTGTCCTGGAGGGTGCCTAATTTTCCCCACCCCCCAAAACCAGCCAGCGAGGGCGGACGTGTTGCAACACTTTGGGGTGCCTCACCCCACCCCCAGCTGTGGACTCTCTGGTGTCTGCTTTGGGATTGTGCTCGGCTCCCCCTCCCCTCGCCCCCCTTCCCTTTTGAGCAGGCCCCCCCAGCTGCCCTGCTCTGTCCCCGCTCACCCATGCAGACCCTCTCCCATTTTGGGGTCGGGGTGAGGGACTCGGGGCCCGCTCTCACCTCCATGCCCCCACCAGCTGCCTGCACCCCCGCGGGGTTTTGCGGTAGGTCCTACAATAAACAGGAGGCTGTTTGCAGCCCAACACGTCCTGGCTCGCGGCTCCTCGTGCAAACGGCGCATGAGGATGGCGTGCCAAGGCCTGGCCACGCACCCCGGCGTGCCGGGACACGGCTCGGGGTCGAGGCCCAGGGCCCTGCTTTCGGTCTCGGGAGGCTGCCGGCCTCCCCGGCCTCAGTTTCCCTCTGGTGGGGACGGAGGCGGCCACGTTGTGGGGGGACCCGTGGGTGGCCGTGGAGCTCTCGGTGGTTTCCCAGAAGGTGGCGGCCTCAGCCCAAAAATCCGCTCCCCGAAGGCTTCGGGGTGCCACCGGGCTGGGCCCCATGCGTGCGTTGAGTGTGGGGGTGCTCAGCCCCCCGGCTGGGGCAGGGGCTGGGGGCAGCAGCGTGGCCCCGTCCCTGCTGTCTCGTGGGAAGCCGTGTGGGACAGCTAACAAGGGACAGTGCAGTGGAGAGCTCGTTAGCCCTGTGCACAGAAAGCCGCACGATGGGGAACTCCTTGCGGCGAGCACAAAACCAGGCTCAGAGCGTGGGTGGGAAAAAAAAGCCCAAACCCTTTGAGGGGCTGCTAAACGCATGGGAGGACCAGGCTGCAGCCAGGGGCTGCGGGAGTGCCCGGGGGACCGTGCTCGCATGTGTGCAAAATCAAACGCTTGCACGCCTGTAAGGCTGCACGCTTGCATGCACACGAAATTGCAGGCTCGCATCCTTGCACCATCATGCGCTTGGATGCTTGCACAACTGTGAGCTTGCATACAATTGTGTGCTCGCATGCTTGCACAGTCGTGTGTGCACATGCCTGACCAACTGCACGCTCGCCCCCTTGCACAACCACAAGCAACGCTTGGCTGTTTGCAAAACCACTTTGCACAGACGAATGTTCGCAGCCTTCCTTGCACGGCTGCATCCTTGCACCCGTATGCAACGGCTGCTTGCACACGCGGCTGCTCGAACAGCTGCACGCCCACGCACTCGCAGCTTTGCGCGCTTGCACACTCGTTTATTTTAATTCCCAGTTCCCCCGCTAATTTCGAGTTCCCCCCCCAATTTCGAGTTCCCCCCCCAATTTCGAGTTCCCCCCCCAATTTCGAGTCCCCCCCCCCAGTTCCCAGTTCCCCCCTCCCAAGTTCCCAGTTCCTCCCCCAGTCCCCAGTTCCCCCCTCTCCCCATCCCCGCGCTGAGAGCACCCCACTTTGCAGCGGGGACCGCGTTCGCCCGGGAGGGTGCTCCTCGCCCGGCGCCCCCCCGGCGCCCCCCCGGCCCCCGAAGGAGTTAACGACGGCGCGGAGGCGCGGCCCCGCCGCCCCATTGGCGCTGCCGGCCCAGGTGCATCCTCGCCCCGCGCCGCCCCGGGGCCGCAGCGCGCAGCGCCGGGGCTCGGAGCCATGGTGAGTGCGGGGCCCCCCCTGCCCCAAAGCCCCCCCCCCGCTTCGCCCTCGGGCTCTGTGGGTGCCCCCCCAAGCCTTGGCTCTGAGGGGGGGGGCGCAGAGAGGTGCCCCCCCCCTCCTCCAGCAGCTGGGGGGGGGCACAGCACGAAACGGGGCGGGTGGGGGCGCCCCCCCCCCGCGATGATGATGATGATGGTGGTTATTGATATTTTCCCGCTTTAAGCCCCTTTTTGCTCCTTTTGAAAGCTTTTCAACATTTTCTTCCCTGCACCCCCCAGCCCCAGCCAAACCCGGCTGCCCCCCCCCCCCCCCCCGGACTCCTCCGCGCCCCCCCCTCATTAACGCAAGCAGCTGCTAATTATCCCCCCCCCCCCCCATCCCCTTCGGGCATCCCCGGTAACGGGGCCGGGCCGGCCGCAGGCCGCGGCGGAGCCGGGGGCACCCCGGGGTGCGGGGCGGGGGCGGTGCCGCCCGCGGGGGGGGGGCGGCGGAGGGAGCCTGGGGGGGGCCGGGGGGGACCGGGACCGGGCCGGGGAGCGGGGAGCGGGGCCGCGAGCGGGGCGGGGGCGGCGCGGAGCGGAGCGGAGGCGCCGGGGCCGGCGGGGGCAGCGCTCGCTCCGAAATGGCGCCCGGGAGGCGGCGGCGGCGGCGCCCCGAGGCCGTGGTGAGGGGCCCCCGGCCCCGACCACAGGTTTTTTTTTTGGGGGGGGGGGGGGGGTTGTAAAAGCGAATTTTGGGGGGTTTTGAGGCTTTTTTGAGGCCTTGTGGGGAGTTTTGAGGGCGTGGGGTTAAAGCTTGGTTTCCCCCCCCATCCCCCTGCACGCACCCTTGGGTGCCCCCCCCTCCCTCCCAGCCCATGTGGGTTTGTAATGCGATTTTAGCAAACTTTAGAGCTGGGACCCCCCCCCCCCCCCCCCAAAAAAAAAAAAAAAAGACAAAAAACCAAAAACACCCCTTTTTGACCAAAAAAAGGGCGTTCCCCCTCTCTGCAAGCAAGGGGTGGGAGCGCCTATGGGTGCTGCCTTACACTGGGGCGGGTAACATGGGTGCAGTAAATACCTACAAACCCGATTTTCCCGAAATTGAGGCGGGGGGGGTTCTGGCCATCCCCTGAGGATGCGCTGTGGCAGCCCCCAGGGGGGCTCTGGGGGCTGAAGCTCGGCGTGGATTCTCTGATGGCTGATATGGGGCTGAGGCAGCACCGTATGAGGAGCGATGCAGGGGGGGTCAGATGTGTTTTGCCCTTTTTCCTGCTGTTTTCAGACCGGGCTGGGCTGGAGCTGCTCTGGGGGCCACAGGGGCAGGCAGGCGGGATGGGGGATCGCCGAAAAGCCTCATTTCCTCAGGAAACAGAGTGAAAGCGTTGGCTGAAGGCTCGGACTCCAGGAATTGGCCCGCGCCGGTGCTTTGGAGCCCCACGGGGGATTTGCAGACCCCCGTGACCGGACCCCCCCCTGCATGAGCAGGGACTCAAGCCCGGAGCTGTGAATTCCAGCCATGTGTGAAGTGCAAAAACAAGGAGGGAAAGGGAGAGGGGAGGAATTAAAAAAAAAAAAAAAAAAAAAAGAAAAGAAAGAAAACAGATTTCGCCAGCGATAAAATCCTGCAGTTGAAGCTTTTCCTCCCTGCATGGTTCTCAGGCAGAAGCGCGGGCTCGAAGCGAGCGCTCGGAGGAGATTTTGGGTCTGGAAATGGAGCTTTTTGCACAAGCCAGGGGGGAAAGGGCCTTTTCCCTTCAGCCCTTTCCCATCTCCAGGTGGGTGCTGCAGGGCGGCGGGGTGCTGCTGTCGGCCGCCCTGGTGCACGCGCTCGCCCTCGTGCCTGCGGCTAATTAAACCCAGGCTGCGATTTGGGATCCGGGCAGAGCCCTGGGCTCAATTACTGGTTGTGCAACGGGCGGGCTGGGAAGCTTCACGGCGATGTTGTCGTCATTGGGCGTTATTGGGGCTGGGGCACGTTTCCACCCCTGGGGCTGTTCGGCCCCTGGATGGCTGAGGACTGGCGCTTTCCTTGCACTCGCCTTGCCGCAAAGCACACTCCCTGTCTGGGCAACCCCCAAAATGCTGATTTTTTTTGGTGGTTTTGTACCATTCCCATCCAGAGCGGCCTTAGCATCTTGGCTCTCCCCAGTTGTGGCTGCTTTTGCAGCTCTCTGAGCAATGGGGAAACTGAGGCACGGCAGTGCGCTTGGGTGCTGCCAGATTCATACTGGCTCCGTGTCCCTTTGGACGCGGTGGCAACAGGATGGCAACGTCCCTACCTCCACCCAAACGGGTGCAGACCCCTGCTCCCACCCCCCCACCACGCAGGGTTTGATGCTGAGGAGTGATGGGACGCGAGCGGCGCCACGGGGGCCGGGGAAGGTTTCGGGGCGCCTGCTGTTGTCCCCGTGGGGACAATGCAGCTCAGTGCTTGGTGGCAGGGCTGTGCCAGGGGGGAAGGAAGCGGCGGCGGCACGATAAGGGCTGTCTGCCAGCCTGTGAGGTTTCCCCTTGTCTTTCTTCTGGGGGCTGAGATAAGAGCTGGGCCCCCCCTGCATCGGCACAAGGTAACGCCCCGGGGGCGCTGAGCTGAGAGGGAAGCAGTGCTTTGCCCGTCTGCCAAGCCTGTGCGCAGCCCAAACCCAAGGTGCTGTCACCTCTGAGCAGCTTTGGGTGCTCAGAGGGACCCCACGGGGTGTTTTGGGGGATGCCATGGGGCAGGGGGCATGTGGTTTGCGGGACAGGCAGGAGGGTGCGAGCGAGCTAGTAGTCTCGGGGTAACAGGCTGGTTCCCTGCTGCCAGCACTGCCCAAGTCCCTGGTGAGCCCGGCATGGGGACCCTCTCCCAGTCCTGGGGCCGGGAGTTGATGGAGGAGGAACCAGCGTTATTCCTGGCGAAGGGGAGGTTGCACAACCCGTCCCCGGGGGAAGCGAGGCGGGTTCGGGTTCGCTCAGCTTTTGGCTCTGGCTGCGCTGCTTTCCATAACGTTCCTCCGGCGGCTGTTCAGTGCTTTGCTAGCCCGGAGCCATTCAGGCTCCAGCTCCCCGGAGGAGAAGGAGGAGGCTCTTAGGGTGCGTGTTCCCCTGCCGCCGTCCTTCCTCCTCCTCAGCACAGCCGGGGTGCCGGCCCCCCGCCGCTCAGCCCCTCCATTTCCTCACCGCTCTCACAGATGTCGACCTACAAGCGGGCAACGCTGGATGACGAAGACCCCCTGGACTCCATCGGTGAAGGCGATGGGTACCCCAACGGCTTCCAGGTAGGGGCTCCGTGGGGGGGGGGGGGGGGGGGGGGAGAAGGGGAGAATTTAGGTCCTGGCAAGCAGCAGAGGGTTGCCTGGGATGGGTTGTTTTCACCGGGCTGGGCGCCTTCCCTTGGGGCAAAGTCCGGCGTGGGCAGAGCTGTGCTGGCTGCCGGCCGCTGCCCTTTGCTCCTCTCGCCCCTGGCACCCATTGGGGCTGTGCCTCGGGGCACCGGGGCCATCCCCGCGGTCCCCGCAACCCAGAGCGAGCGGCGGTGATTGCGGGGGATCCTGAGGGGCCAGACCCCACTGCTGTTCGCAGCGCTCGGGCGCTCAGCTTTTCTGCTGGCCGAACCCCTTCCTGGCTCCACTTGGGCTGGGCTGAGCAATTAGCACAGGACAGGAGCTTTGTCCCCGCACAAAGGGGATTAGGCTAATTCCTCACCGAGCAGTGAGCAGCGGGAAAGAGGCTTAAAAAGGGCTGCGGGTGGCAGGAAAAGAGCCCGTGGCCGCCAGCGTCCGGCCTCGCTGGTTAAACCGCCCTCGCAGGGAAAGATTTGGGGCTGGAGTGATGCTCTTGGTGCTCACCCTGCTGGCAGCCCCATAATCTCTGCCCACAACAGCGTTTTCCACCCCAAAATCAGGGCTCTGCTGCTGTTTTGCTGTCCCCAGCACGGCCGTGCCACCACAGGGAGCTCCGCTTGCCATCGCGTGGGCTTGTGCTTCCTGGGGATGTTTTTCAGCCGAGCAGGAGCATCCTGTTACGGCATTTCCCGATGTCTTGTCCCCCACCCTGTCCCAGCTCGAGGGGGGGGACAGGGACGGGGACCACCCGAGGTGGCGGGGGGGCTGGGGATTTGGGTGGCACGGGCTAGCAGGTGATCCCGCTGGCCGACCGAAGCGCTCACCCCGCTCCCTTTCCTGCCATTGTGCCGCCCTTCCTGGCGGGTTTCTGGAAGGCAGCTGCGGCTTTTCCCAGCCGAAAACGGCGCGTTTCAGCGGGCCCGATCCATGCCACGGGCTGTAGGAAGCAAATGGATTTGTTAAGGGGGAGGACGGGGGATGTGCCGGTGGGTTTTTCCCCACGTGCCGTCGATGGGGAAACGGCGCTGCTTTTCCCGCAGGTGAATTTCTGCGGCCCGAGGAGCAGCCTGGGGTGCTGGGCTCAGCGCACGCGGCCTGAGAAACAGCTCGTGGTCCTGGTGGCTGTGCTGGCGGCCATGCTGGCGGCGTGCCTGCTGGGCCTCATCTTCCAGTACAGAGCCCGTAAGTCCCCGCGCCGCGCAGGGACCAAGCCCCTTGGACAGGGCAGGGTACTCAGGTGGGGGTCGGGACGCTCGCCTGCATCCCTCGCCCTAAAGTGGGAGGCTTGGGTACTGGGTGGGGAGCCTATGGGATGCCCAGACATGGGATGGGATGCTCGGGCATGGGACGGGATGCTCACCTGCATCTCTTGCCCCTGGGCAGGGTTCTGGGACATGGGAGGGGACACTCGCCTGCAGCCCTCAGCCCAGGGCGTGATGCTCGAGCACCACATGGGATGCTCAGGCACAAGACAGCGCTCGCCTGGCTCCCTTCCCCCGGGGTGAGGTGCTTCAGCACTGGGTAGGATGCTCGTCTGCATCCCTCTCGCCGGGGTGGGATGTCTGGGCACTGGGCAGGATGCGTGGGCATAGGGGAGATTCTTGGCCGCATCCTTTGCTCTGGGGGAGGATGACTGGGTACTGGGCAGGATGCTGGTGGGATGGGATGCTCTCCCACATCCATCACGCTGGGGTGGGATGCTTGGGCACAGGCTGGGATCCTTGCCCATGCCCCTTGCTCCAGAGCAGAATGTGTGCCCACATCCCTCACCATGGCATGGGATGCTCGGGCAAGGGGCAGGATGCTCCCTTGTCGTGCTGCAGCGGCGGAGCTGAGCCCATCGTGCCCACCCCCAGGGCCACCCGCCGTGTGCCTGTCGGAGGCCTGTATCTCCGTCACCAGCTCCATCCTCAGCTCGCTGGACCGGGCGGTGAACCCCTGCGAGGATTTTTTCGGCTACGCCTGCGGAGGCTGGATCAAGGCCAACCCTCTCCCTGATGGCCACTCGCGCTGGGGCACCTTCAACAACCTCTGGGAGCACAACCAGGCCATCATGAAGCATTTGCTGGGTGAGCGCGCAGCAGCAGCGGGATGCGCGGTGCCGAGGAGCCCCGCTAGGTCTGGGGGTGCCAAAAATACGCCTGCAGGGATGTAAGGTTGGATTTAAAGGCCGGCATCAAACCAGTCTGTGAGGCACGCACTGCAAGGATGTTGGAAAGCAGGTCCCGGTGATGTTTGCTCTCCTGGATGCCCTTGGGATTTTTGAACGTGGTGTTGCAGCTCTTTGGTGCAGGGAGCCGAGCAGGGGAAGGGTCTTGGCTCTGCAGAACCTGTCCTTGGGAGTGTTGAAATGCAGGGTTTGCACTTCAGACTGCACACGGAGGCCATAGCACCCTGATATCACCCCAAGCGAAGGAGCTTTCCCTGCTGGTGGAGCTTTTTTTGGGTGGAGCTGGCTCTCGGTCTGGCCATTTTGGGGGCTGAAGCCCCCCAGCAGAGAGAGGGACCCCCGGGCTCAGCCTCCGCACACAAACACTGAAGCGGGGCAGCTTATCCGAGCAGCCGGCAGGAACGGTTTGTTCAAGCTCTGAGCAAACAACTGGCTCCTTATCAGCACTTTCCACTGTGCTGGGCACTGGGGCTGATTATCTGAAAGAGAAGGCTTGGGAAGAGCGTTGTCTTTCGGGAGGGGGGCGGCACAGGAGTGGCTTCATCCCCAGCTCTTCCCGCAGAAATCTGGCGCTCGCTGCGCCGGGAGAAGGGACCGGGCCTCCAGCCAGGCGGTCGCGCTCAGCATTTCCTTGAATTCCTCATAGCCGAGGGACCCGGTTAATAAAACCATGCAGCTGGGAAGCCAAAGGTGCAAGCTGTGTCATGAGGAAAGAAAAAAAACTCCAGGGAAGCAGGGCTGCTGCCGGGGTTGGGGGGGGTGAAGAAAGGATGGTTTTGGAGGCGGAGGAGAAAAATGGGTTTATTGTTCTTTCTTGTAGAAATAAATAATACAGGCCTGGGGAGCGAGCCGGGAGTGCCAGCACAGGGGCAAGGGCAGCACAGGGGGCTGGGTGATGCTGGGAACGGCAGAGCTGCTGGAAAAGTGCTTTTTGTTTTTCTTTCTTCATCTCTCTCCTCCAAAAAAAACCGGAGCAGCTGGTGCTGGAGGGAGGGGAGATGGGGGCAGGAGGCCAGACGGGGCCGGGGGGCCGGCGGGGCGATCCTTTGGTGCCTCTTTGGAGCCGTTACCTAAAACGGGGCTGAGCGTTTCTCTGGTGGAAGGCTCGGGGCTCTGGCATCCCCTACGGGTTCCGTGAGCCCCCCGCGAGCCACCCTGTGCGCCTCCCGCAGAAAACACCACGGCCAATGTGTCGAGCGAGGCGGAGCGCAAGGCGCAGCGCTACTACCAGGCCTGCATGAACGAGAGCAAGATCGAGGAGCTGCGAGCTGCCCCCCTCATGGAGCTCATCCAAAAGGTTCGGCCCTTCCCCGGTCAGTCGAGTCCTCTGCAAAATGGAGGGAAAAGCTCATTTATGGGCAGCCCCAGACTCTGTTCTTTCCGGGGCAGGGCGTCCCCCAGGGCTGGCTCTCCCAAGGGAGGCAGTGATTTATCAGATTCATGGGCAGGTCTTGCCTCTCCTGGGCTTTTTAGCCTCATCGCAAGATTTTTCCTGCCTGGATGGGCAGCGGGGGGATATTTAAACAAGGGCACGCAGTCATTCCTTACCCGAGCCCTCTCTTCCCCAGCTGGGCGGCTGGAACATCACGGGCCCCTGGGCCGGGGACAACTTCAACGCGACGCTGCAGAAGGTGACGGCGCACTACCGCACCTCGCCCTTCTTCTCCGTCTATGTCAGCGCCGACTCCAAAAACTCCAACAGCAACGTCATCCAGGTGGATCAGTCGGGGCTAGGCCTGCCGTCACGGGATTACTACCTGAACAAGACGGAGAACGAGAAGGTAACGGTGGCGGAGGGTTGGGGTTGTCAGAGAGGTGCCATGGGTGGGTGACGCTCCCGTCCCCCTCTAGGTGCTCGCCGGGTACCTGAACTACATGGTGCAGCTGGGCATGTTCCTGGGCGGCACCGACGAGGAGTCGACGCGGCAGCAGATGCAGCAGATCTTGGATTTTGAGACCGCGCTGGCCAACATCACCATCCCGCAGGAGAAGCACCGGGACGAGGAGGTCATCTACCACAAAATGACGGCTGGAGACCTGAAGGTAGGAGCGGGACGGGGCTTCTGGGCACCTGGGGTTGGGAAACGGGGCTGGTGGAGGGGGTGATGCAGCTCCTCCAGGGAAGTCCTAACGCTGGCCGAAACCATCTGGGAAGTGCTTGTGCAATAGCTTGGCCCATTCTCAGCAGCCGGGTCCCCGGCAGGGACATCCCGCCCCGACCTGCTCCTCCCAGCCTCCAGACCAGGGCTGGCAGCCGTCCTGCCGAGGCGCTGACGCCCTCCTGGCTCTGTTGCCCTCTGTCCAGATGCAGACATCAGCCCGGCCACCTCCCCGTGTCCCCAAAGGGGCCATAATGTGCCTCCCCCCCGCCCCGTTGTCAGCGTTTTGACACCCGCCCGGCTTTCTTTTTCTTTGTGGGAGGAAATTGTTTAGTGCCCTCCGACCTTTGGAGGATGTTGCTGCTATGGGAAGCGGCCTCTTCAAAATCAGCCAAATCCATCAAACCGGGGCCGATGTGACAGCCACCGGCTCGGGAGGTGGCTGCCACCCCCGATGGCTCTTGGGTCCATTTTTGAGCTTGTAACCATGGCATGGCTTTTGCAGGAGCTAGCACCGGCTGTGGACTGGATGCCCTTCCTCTCCATGGTCTTCCACCCCGTGGACCTAAACGAGTCGGAGCCCATCGTGGTCTATGCCAAGGAGTACCTGGAGCAGGTCTCCGACCTCATCCTGGCCACAGATAAATGGTGAGAGCCCCCAGCTCACCTGGAGGGTGCCCGGGGTGGGCTGGTGCGTCCCACTGCCCACTCACTGCCTCTCGCTGCAGCCTCCTCAACAACTACATGATCTGGAACCTGGTGCGGAAAACCAGCCCCTTCCTTGACCAGCGCTTCCAGGATGCTGAGGAGAAATTCATGGAAGTGATGTACGGGACGAAGAAGGTGAGGGGGGAGCCCCGATGCTTCCAAATACCCAGACTCCTACATCAGTGCAGCACTGGCAGTTTTTAGCAATCACCTTGCATCCAAAACCAGATGTAGGGCAGGTTTGGGGCTTACATCTCTGGTGCAGAGCATTGTGCAAGCCCGATCCCGAGGCAGGGTGATGGGGTGGGAAGCGGGGAGGATGCTGGCTGTGCCGTGCCACTGCTGACAGCCACCTCTCGCCCTGTGCAGACCTGCCTCCCCCGCTGGAAGTTCTGCATCAGCGACACAGACAACAACCTGGGCTTTGCCCTGGGGGCCATGTTCGTCAAGGCCACCTTCGCCGAGGACAGCAAGCAGGTGGTACGTCCCCACTGCCCCATCAGCAGCACGCGAGCCCTGGTGCCGGGAAAGCTGCTGCGGCGGTGGACCTGTCGGGGCAAGCCGATGTTTCTGTGTCCACATTACTGTGTTTGCTGTGCGCTGCTGTTCGCTGGGTTTTTCACTGGTCCCTGCCCTGTGCCGTCTTGGCATCCCAGCCTCTTCCTCCCCTCTGGTGCGAAGGGTTTTGCGTCGGTCCTTGAACTCGCTCGGGTGGGAAGCCGGCTCTCCAGGCCAAAAGGCACTGCCTTGTTTCCCCTAGGCGGAGGAAATGATCGCAGAGATTAAAACAGCCTTCGAGGAAAGCCTGGAGACCCTGCAGTGGATGGACGAAGAGACGAGGAAATCTGCCAAGGAGAAGGTGAGGCACTGGGAGCAGCAGCAGGGAGGCGAGCCTGTCCTCCCACCCCCGGCACCAAAAGCACCTCAGTCCTTGTCACCCCCAGGCGGACGCCATCTACAACATGATCGGCTACCCAAAGTTCATCATGGACCCCAAGGAGCTGGATAAAGTCTTTAATGACGTGAGTCGGGCAGATGATGTCCCCTGGGTCTCCTTTTTCTCTTTCCCCCACCTCCACCAGGATGTGCGGGACGTGCGTGCCTATGACCATGGCCCCAGGGCAGCCTTGAGCCCCATGTCTCCTCCGGAAGGGTCTCGCTACTGTCCTTGGCCCCTCTCTGGGGACTTCCCAGAGAGCTGCAGCCAGTCATGGGGTGGCCAGGGCCCTTGGGATCCCTGCCCGGACATGGAGTTCCGTAACAGTGATTCATTGTCCTCCCGAGGCTCCGCAGATGTCGGAGAGGAGGAGAAATGAGAGCGGCCGTAACTCGGCCTCCTGTTGGCTCTGGAGGCTCAGACGTGAACGCACCGGGAGGAGCGGGGCCAGGCGACCACCGTGTGCCACTCACACCTTGCTCTTCCACAGTATGAGGCTGTGTCCGACCTCTACTTCGAGAACGTCATGCAGTTTTACAACTTCTCGGCCAGGGTCACCGCTGACCAGCTCCGGAAACCACCAAACCGGGACCAGTAAGTCCTCTTCCCCACTTGGCACAGCCAGGCCCCGCTGCTCTGTTGCGCTCATCGGGAATATCGCGATATCCCCTGTCCACTGCGTGGAGCGCTGGGGTTTGGTTTTGCTGGAAACGTGCCCGTTAGACCATGCTGGTTTTGGGGAATTAATTTGGGCCGACAGCTTTGCGCTATTGTAAATGGATGGAGCTGGAGCAAACCTCAGCGCTGGGTTTGTGTTGGCCATGTTCTTGCCCCCACAGGTGGAGCATGACGCCTCCAACGGTCAACGCGTACTACTCTCCCACCAAGAACGAGATTGTCTTCCCCGCCGGGATCCTCCAGGCCCCTTTTTACACCCGCGCATCTCCCAAGTGAGAGCCTAGGGAAAACAAGGAGGGCAGGATTCCCAAATTTCCTCCTGTCCCCAAACTTGTTGCTGGATTTCACGGCTGAGGGGAGCAGCAGCCGCTCTCTATATCTCAGCATCGTCCTCCCACAGGTCGCTGAATTTCGGTGGTATTGGCGTGGTGGTGGGCCATGAGCTGACACATGCCTTCGATGACCAAGGTATGGGCAGGCTGGGTGGGCGAGCTGGTGGCAGGGGGGCTGTTGGAAAGGCAAAGGACACGACGCGTTTTTGGCAGGCCGGGAGTACGACAAGGATGGCAACCTGCGTCCCTGGTGGAAGAACTCCTCGGTGGAGGCCTTCAAGCGGCAGACAGCGTGCATGGTGGAGCAGTACAGCAACTACACCATCAACGGCGAGGCTGTCAACGGCAAGCACACCCTCGGGGAGAATATCGCCGACAACGGGGGCCTCAAAGCTGCCTACCGGGTAGGGCTGAGGGGCTGGGGCCAGGCGGTGGGGGGCGTGGGGTGGCTGGGGCTGTGCCATCCCCTGAACCCACCGTGCTCCTTGCCTTCCAGGCGTATCAGAACTGGCTGAAAAAGAACGGGGATGAGGAAACCCTCCCGACCCTCGGCCTCACCAACCATCAGCTCTTCTTCGTTGGCTTCGCACAGGTAGGTCTCTCAGTCACAGGCAGTGAGGATGATGCAGGTTTTTGAGGTTCCTTCCATCTGTGGAAGCGCGCTTCCAGACGCTGTTGGGGGAGCACGACAGCAAAGCTGAGGTCTCCGGAGATGCTGTGTGGTGGGTGGAGAACCAAGTCAGGGTGGTGCTGGTTAAAAAGCAAGACAAAGCTGGAGCTGGAGCTGTGTTGGCCCCTGTCCCGCCAGCAGGGAGGTCTGCTTTGGCACCGAGCGGGGTCCTGCAGTTGCAGACATCAGTGCCTGTGCCTCTCGCCCCCCGCCTGCAGGTGTGGTGCTCGGTTCGCACGCCGGAGAGCTCGCACGAAGGGCTCATCACTGACCCTCACAGTCCCTCACGCTTCCGTGTCATCGGCACCGTCTCCAACTCCTGGGAGTTCGCGGAGCATTTCGGCTGCCCGCTGGGCTCCCCCATGAACCCCCCTAAGAAGTGCGAAGTGTGGTGATGGGCAAATGCCCAAGGGAACCAGCTGCTTCGTCCTCTGCCGGCGGCTGAATTTCCCTGGTCCTTTCAAGAGGCTGAAACCACTTCTCTGTGCAGCGAACTGCCCAGCTCCCTGCTGGAGCGGCACCCCGTGTCCCCGGTGTTGTCCGAGGTTCGATCCACTGTGAAAACTTCTCTTCCCCTCGCTCGTTGGTGAAATGACTTCGATTTGAGGGTTTTTCTTTCCCACCGTGACTAGGCCATGTGCTGAGGCACGTGTCCGCGGGCACTGCCTGTATTTACACACGCAGTGCTCAATCCTGATCTGCTGCCCCAGGAAATACCTCTTCCGAGGCGATAAAGGGAACGCCACAGTGCCAGCAGGTTTGGCTGTGTGTCTAAATACACCTGGCATAATACACCTGGCATACCTTCCTCTCTCCAAAGATGCGCACACAAGGATGGAAAGTAGTTTAAGGTATATTTTGGGGGGAAATATATATATATTTTTCATGCATTTTGGAATACACTGGAAAATTTCAGGGAAAATGCATTTAAAAGCTTTTTTTTTTCTTTTGTTTTTAGCAAAGGATTAGAATATTTATTAATGATCTTTTTTACTTAGTGCAGCTGCAGGGCACAGCACCCTGTGGGGATGGTTCCTCAGCCGGGGGAGCCAGATGTGGCTGCCCAGGTTGTGGATGGAATCGGCCGGCCCTGGAGCCCGGGTTCCTCCGGGAGGGACCATCCCCAGAGGATGCTGATGGGGAAAGGGGGACAGGGTCTGGGGACAGGATTGGTGGAGCCCCCTTAGGGACTCCTGTCAGGTCGCAGAAGGGCTCTGCTGGGATGCTGCAGCTCCTGAGATTAGCTTTAATTTCTGAGTGCAAAGGGAAAAGTTGACGTGCCAAAGATGTAACTGAGGTGGTGATGGCAGGGATGACAGCCTCTGGCCGTGGGCATGGACTGGTTCTGGCCATCCCCAGGTTCACAGAGCCCAAGACTGGGTGCGTGGCAGCACGCAAGGACTGCACTGATCCTGCGTCCTGCCAGCGCCTTTCCCAAGGGCTGTGGCTGCATCTTGGCCAGAGGGGAAGGAAAGGGGAGCCCAGAAAGCAGGAGCGTGGCAAGAGCAGCTGCAGGAAAGTCCCTGCATCCCTCCCGTCCTCGTAAAGGGCGGTTGGCCCCAGCCTCCTGGCCCAGAAGCTTCTCCAGCCAAGCACAGGCAGTTCTTGCTGCTGCTTTGCTCGCTGCCGTGCCCAGCCCCTACGCCCAGGAACTGCAAGCCCTGAAATCACCGCGGGGCCCCAAACCTCCATTCCTGCAGCGCTGGTTTGGTGCCAGTGCAGAAGCTGGCGGGGATGGGGGCGAGGGACCTCCTCGGGGGCTTTTAATACTCTTCTTTGCGGTTTAGAAAAGAAACCACTGACAGTAGCTCAGGTGCTGCGTGTTGTCTCATGGGGCACCTTCTTGCTCTAGACAGAAAGCGAAGATGTAGAGGGATTTTTAATATTTATATGTAAAAGGAGGGATATGGGGGGATTTTTTTTGTAACTATTTTTTCACCCTACATGTGGAGCTTATCATAACTGAAATAAATACTTTTTACTGGGTCTGGAGTTGCTCATGACTTTTTTTTTCTTATAGCAGGGAATGTCTTGTGTCCCCAGTGTGCCTTTTTCTTTCCATCCCTGCTGTGGGATCTGCACAGATGGGCCCCCCCGTGCTGACAAAAGACCAAGCTGAGCAGGCTTTTCCCAGCCTGTGCTTGTCTTCCACCTCTCTCGGAGGCTAAAGCCAGGGTTTTGTGCCCAAAAAACTCACTCTCGCTGTGGGTGGCTATGTGCATTCTACCTCAATGGCACAGCCTCACACATCTCCCCAGCAGGGAAGCCTTTCCCGGATGCTTTTCCTTCCTCCTGGGTGAGATTCTGGCCAGCCGGGCTGTGCTGGGATCCAGCAGCGCTGCCCTGCACAGTTTGCTCTCCAAGCAGCCTTATTTATAGCTCCGCGATGCCAGCTGGATGCTGCCAGCTCCATAGTGCAGGCCAGCACTAGCTCCCAGGCAGCTTGAGCGCGTGCTCGGTGGCTTCACCGGGCTCTCCCAAAAATGAAAATAAAGACCCTGGCCATGGAGAGGGGCCAGCAGAGCCATAAAGCAAGCAACTGGCTGAGCACTTGTTTGCCGTTTAGCCCTGGCTTGTTATCTGGGGCTGGACTCGGGCTGTGGCCACCTGGTTGTGCCCCATCGGGATGTAGCAGAGGCCAAGAGCTCATGGAAATGCTCGCAGGGTGTTTTTGCTGCAGGCAGGTGTGGAGGCAGGATGGGCAGGACAGCCCGGTGGGGGACATGGGTGCTGCTCTGGCTCCTGGCACTGCTCACTGCACATCCTTGCAATCGTCACCCCTGTGGTAAGGCAGTAAAAGTTTGCTTTTGCTGTTTTTGCTGTGTTGTCTGTCCCAGATTAAATAAGAATGTAATAAGAGAGCTTTCTTTCAGCTCGCGGGACTTGGTGCGAGGCCCTTGATTTCCTGCAGAGCTGCGAGACCAGCTGAGATCTCGCTGGAAATGGTTGCACAAACCCGCAGAGGGCGGTGGAGCCGAGAAAATCACTGCCTGCGTGCTGCAGCCGGGCTGCAAGGAGTTAGCGACGCCTGGAGCGACACCAGGGTGCGGATGAAAATTTTTGGCCTGGATCTGGCCCCAGCTGCTGTGTGTTTAAAATACGGTGAAATGTCGGAAAAGAGAGGAGCGGGAGCGGCATGGGTGTAAGGCAAAGAGGATTTAAGCTGGGAGAGCAGGGCTGGGTGAGAAGCACAGAGGAGAGCACAGCCACGCACTGCTGCCTTTCCCACCCAGCATGTCGCAGGGAGGATGCTGTCAGAGGCGGTTTAGCCGTCTGAAAGGGAAATAATTGGCCTCTGAGGAATGTCCGTGCAGTCTGGGGCTCTTCCTATTTATCTGGGAGTTGTAGCAGCTAGTTGGTCCCTGCCAGCCCAGTGCGGGGCACAGCAGCTCGCGGGTGCGCAATCTCCCTTGTGCGCCCCTAAACTCATCGCAGGAAATTATTTTCCAGTCCCCAGCCTGGTTATATCTGCTGTCTTCGCCTCCGCAGAGGGGACAGCCCCAGCGCAGGAAGGATTTGAAGGGCGAGCATCAGCTTGCACCCTCGCAGGGTGAGGGCCTGGCTGGGGGGATGCTGCGGTCAGGGCTCCTGGACCCGGCGGCAGAGGCCTGCCCATCTGGGAGGCCGCCGGCGTAGGCACAGCCGGCAGGAGGTGACTCATCCCGCTCACGTGCCAGTGCCCGGCGTGGGCTTGCCCGATCCTGGGTGGTATTTGCCTTATTTCATGCTCAGCTGTGCCCTGGAGGGCTGAGACGTTGGCCGAGGGCTGAGCCCAGGCAGGAGAAGGAACTGGCACGTGGGCCTGGCCATTCCCGAGGAAGGAGGGGAGGCTCCAAGTGTTTTTGCACACTGTTGTTTTTTTTTTTTTTTTTGCCTGGAGGATGTTGGAAAGGGATCATTACGGGGAAAGCAGGAGAAGCCCGGAAGGAGAGACGCTGTTGTGCCACGCCGGGTGAGAGTGGGTGCCCAGGGCATGCGGGAGCCTCCGGAGCAAGCTGGGAAGGGCGGCCTGCAGCAGGGCAAGTGCCGGCTTCAGCACGGCCAAGGCCCAAGATGCTGAACCCAGCTGCCTGAACTGCTCATCTCCTTCCCTGCCTGTCCTCTCCGAGCAGGATCCAAACCCCAGCACATCGTGATAGTGCTGGGGTCACCTGCTGGGACCATCAGGTTTTGGGGCAGCGAATGGGCCGGGAGCTTCTCCTCCCTGTGCTGCTGGAGGAAGGAGGAGAGCAAGCGGGAGGTGGTGAGTGGGTTTCCAGAGCAGGTTTCTAAGTCCCACCACGCAGCTTGGAGCAGACCTGGGACCTGATCGCACAGGTCACCATGGTGGTGGTTCTTACTCAGAGCCAAGCAATAAAGAAGCTGCTTAACTTTGCTTGCCCTGGGGGCCATCGCTTTGTTCATAATGCTCTCCCCTCCAGCAGGACCTCTGCAGAAAACCAGCCCTTTTTTCCAGTGATACCCCAAGCCCTACACTCTTTTTTCCCAAGCTCACCAGCAGCTCTGCAGCTCTTACACACTTTGCCACATGCGTGTGAGCACATCTGCCTCTGGCTTATTGATTTCGGCAAAGAGGTATGTAAAAGATTGGTGGGACTGAAAAAAGTGTCAGTGATGCTCTGGGGCTAGTGCTGAGCGCTGTAAATTCAAGCTGCCTGTGATGCTACATCAGCTCCCAGGTGCTAATAAAGCAGCACGAAAAATAGGAGGAAAAATTCAGTGGAGAGGAACTAGAGGCAGGAGGAAGGGCATGGATCCAGCCAGCACTTGCTCAGGCTCGCCAAAACTGCAGGTTTAGTTGGCCAAATTGTTCTATGCAGGGTAGTATGAAAGAGAGACAAAGTGTCCGCTTTTTGCTGTTAGGAAAACAAAATGAAACAAAACAACAGACAAACAAACAAACGGAAGTGGCAAAGAGATGTCCTGGGGAGGCATCAGTTCTGTAGGAGCTCTAAGGCAGAGCCAGGAATCTGGCTCCTTTGCATGGCTAGCACACTTTGGAAGACAATATGGTGAAAATTATGGTGGTTTTTTTTTTGTGTTTTTTTTTTTTTCCATTCTAAACGGGCAAAAAGGAGTGATATATCTAAAGATACTTGAGCTAGAAGGCTCGTTCACAGCTGTGTTTACAGGCAGCTATTTCTGTAGAACAGAGGGAGCCATAGATGTCAATTTGCTCCTGGTGTGAATTTCCTTCCGCATGAAGGGCTGTACCAGAAGCTGTGTGCCATGCTGGGAGGCGGTCGATAGAGCAGTGCTGGGCACCAACCCCCACGGACCACATGGCTTTGCTTACACCCTGAAAATTATCACAGCAAACTCTTTGCGAACCTTCAAAAAGGTGCAGAGGGGGATCTGTCTTTCCAGCTCCCTGCAGACAGGAGGGAAGTGCTGTGAGGGGGACAGCTCCCCAAGATGTCTGGAGATCTATCAGTTCTTGGACAACCATGATAAAAATCTCTGTGTGGATTTAAAAAACAAAACAAATAAACAAACAAACAAAAAAACACATTAACCAAGGAAACGGTGAAATGACAGAACCTTTAGCTCTGTGTGAGATTTGGGTTTGGGATCTGGGCTGTGATCAGCAGCCATTCCAGCAGGCAGTAAGCTGCAGAGGAAAGCTTGGTCTGATAAAAATACCCGGAGCCCCCTCTTGTAAATAAGTATTTGTTCCTTGCTGCATATGGAAACAGACAGAACTGAAAGTTTCCCTGTTCAGGACTTCTTTACAAGCTGTTCTGGTTTGTGTTTTTTGCTTAAAAAAATTTAATCAGTCTCCATTTCATCCCATTCCCTGCAAAGCAGTTTGAGGTAGATGTGAGCTCAGCTCATCGCGGGCATTTTTCTCTCACCGGCCCTTTTACCCCTGTGCGGAGATATCTGGTGCAATGGAAAGCACTGGGCTGGGGAGGGAAAATAAATAGCGTGCTCGTCATCCTCCCCCTGCCACCAGCTCCAGTAATAACTTCTGGTGCCACGCAGCGCGCTTGTTTGGCGTGGCTGTGCTCCGTAGATAGCACCTTAGTAAGTAAGAAACTATTCCGATTGCAGAGCTACTCCTCCTGGAGGCCTGCGTGGCAGCTTCAGCAGCGTGGCAGCTAGCAGGGGCTTTTCTTCTGACCCCATCTTGGAGCACTGGCCCCAGTGGAGCCTCGCGGTATGCCGCAGTCCTCTCGCGTGGGCACAGATGGGTTTCACGTCCCACAGTTGACATGCACAAACCACAGCGTTTTATAATTCAGAGTCTGGGTGAGATCTGACCCCCCCCCCCAAAAAAAAACACATACGCAAGCCCCTCGGGTGCTAGGCAGGGTTTTAACCCTTACAGGCCATGGGTCAACATGATGCTGGTGCTTGTGTGAGTAACAGAGTCCAGCCTCTCTCCCTTAAGATTCAGATTAATAAATAATAATACAAAGACATTTCTGCTTATTCTGCTTACATATTGGGCAGTTGCAGACAAGTGGATAGATGTGTGTGACTTACTGGGCAGCTTTTCTGCAGTGACCAGGACCCCCCCGACCTTTCTTGTTGCACAGCTGGCTTTCAGTTGCAGCACCAGTTACTTGCTAAGTGCCTGAATATACCACCAAGAGAGCTGTTTACTTTAATAAAAGCAGCTTTTCACTTCTAAGAGTTTATTTGTGATTGCTTTAAAGTATTATCTTCCTCCTAAACTCACAGCTACACCAAAGACCCAGCATATGGGATGGAAATAAACCACGGAAAACTTTTCCTAAAGATCTTTCGTGATTAGATTTTTAACCTGGCCTAAAAGGTTGGCCATGGCAGATACCCCGAGGAGTGAGAAGCCCCTCTCCTAAGCCTGGGTGCCTGTGCGGGTTCAGCAAAGCGGGGCATCGGGGTAGCTCTGCTGGCGGAAGCCAGCAACCAGCCATCGAAGGCAGCGGTGGGTGCCTTTGGGAGCGTTTCCCCGGGGTGTGCGGTGCGGCAGGAACACCGATGGGTGCCAACGCGCAGGAACGAGCCCTGGGGAGGCAGCGGCCGGGGGAGGACAAGTCAGGACAATCCTGCGGCTGCTGGGAGCTGCTCGGAGGTCCTTTTTAGCTCCCGGGCCGGGGAGGCGCTCAGCCCGGTGGTGGCCACAGGGCCGTGAAGCAGTGAAGGCGACAGGCAACCCTTGGCGGGGCGCAAAGGTGGCGGCGCGAGGAGGCCTCTCGGTCCCCGTGCTGGTGTCGTCTGTGGGCTGGTGCCCGGCGTGTGCCCCGCCAACAAGCACACGGAGTCGGAATCCGCAAACAGGGCTTTTAATTACATATAACGGGACTGCGCTGGACCCCATGGCCGGGGGTGCGCTGCCCTCGCAGGCCGCCATGTCCGCCCCCGCAGGTGCCACCTTCACCCTGACGCCACACGGTGAGGGCCCCGCGGCTGCCCCCCTGCCCCCAGGGGCCCGCGTGGCGATGGCGGCTCTGCGGCTGGGGGCAGCCCCGCAGCCGAGCGCTGCCGAAGCCCTCCGGAGCCGCTCGGCCGCCGAGCCGAAAGCGCCCGAGGCTGCCGCCTCTGCTCGCCCCGAGAGGCTCCGAAGAGCCCCGAGCGGCTCCGAAGAGCTCCGAGCACCTCCCCCCTGGGCGGGGATCCCTCCTCCGAGCCCGCCCGAAGCTTCCCGAACTCCCGCACGTCCTCGGCCTCCGGAGCGAGCCGAAGTTTCCCGAGCGCGGGGGTCACGGGAGGCGCCGGGCCGAGCGGGGCGGGGCGGGGGGCGGGCCGGGCCGGAGGACGCGTGCGCCCCGCGAAGGCCTCCGGAAGGAGCCGAGGTTTCCCGAGCGCGCCTCGCCAGCGGGCGCCTCCGGAAAGAGCCGAAGCTTGCCGAGCGCCGCCGGGCCGAGCGGCTCCGGAGCGGCCCGAAGGCGCCCGAGCGTCCGTCCTGCCGGACTGCTGGAGGCGGCCGCGGCGCCATGTTTGATGCTCCGCTGCTCCAGTGAGGAAAATCCGCCGGCATCGCCCGAGAGCCGCCGCCGCGAAGGGCGCCGCTGCCCCCGGGGAGGGGCGCCGAGACCCCCCGCCGCCGGCGGCTCATGAGCAGCGCGGCCTGAGCCGCCCCCCCCCCGCTCCGCCGTGCCCTCCCCGCCGCGAGCCCTCCGGGAGGCGCGTTGTCACGGAGACCGGCGCCGGTGCCGGCCCGCCGCGCTGCCCCGGCCGCCGCCCCGGCCCCCGGCCCGCTCCCCCCCGCGCCCGCGGCCCGGCTCCCGGCCCCGCTCCCCGGCGGGGGGTGGTGGCTCCGCTTGGCGATGAGTTTACCGCAGAAGGCGGCTTTGAAACCCGGCGCGGCGGCGGCGGCGGCGGCGGCGGCGGCGGGGACCGGCCCCGGCAGCGGGGCGGCGGCGGCGGCGGCGGGGCCGCCTCCCCCCCCGGCTCCCCCTCACCCGGCGGCGGCGGCGCCCGCGCCTCACCCCACCATCAGGGCCTTGCCGCCCCAGCCGCCCCAGCAGTATCCTTTCCCCGGGGGGCTCGGGCCCCCCCGGCCGGCGGGGGGACGGGAGGGGGCACCCCGGGGGGGGGGGCGGGGAGGGAGGGGGGAGGGGGAGGGGGTTGGGGCGCAGCCCCTTGGGGCCCCTTTTTGTGTGTGTGTGTGGGGGGAGGGGGCGGGCCCGCGGCCCCCCCCCCCCCCCCCCCCCCCCCGTGCGGAGGGGGCTGCACCTGCTGGGGCAGCGCGGGGAAGGGGCCCCCGTCCCCCCCTGTTCCCCCCCTTTCCCCCCCCCGTCCCTGTCGCCCCCCGTGGGGTGCTTCCTGCGTGGGGGCTTCAGCCCCAACCCCCCCCTCCTCCCCCCCCTCCCCCGGTGAACTTTTAATGTGAAATCGCTTGTCACTTTGTCACTTTCGCCTCCGGTCCTGCCCAGGTAAGTGCCGGGTTTTTGTTGTTTTTAAGGCGAGTTTAAAGCCCGGCTCGGCAGCCGGGGCCGATTTTCCTGGGGTTTCGCTTTGCTCGTGGAAATCAATCGAAGGTGGGATGCGGCGCTGAGCAGCTTGCCCCGCGAGGCCGTGTGTGATGGGCAGTAGAAGCTTTCCGCTCAAAACCCCTCCGCCAGAACGGCCCCGCTACAAAGAGAGGCCGGCGCTCGGGGAGTGTTTTTAAAGGTCTCCGGTTCTCTGCGACTAGGCCCCGAGTCAGGAGGTAAATACTGCAGGGATCAGCAGGAAAGTGGGGTGGCGAGCGTGCGTGCCTGCCTGGGTTTTGTTTCCAGCGTTGGACAGCATCCCCCAGCGAATTGGCTTTCCTCCCCCTGAAGTTTTTTTGGGGGGGGGGTTGTGGAGCGAAAAGACACGCTTGGCGAAATACGGGGTTGTCCTGGAATGGTGTCGCCTGCTGTGCAGGGGACGGTCAGGAGCGCGCGTCGCTGTGTGTTGGTGGTAACGACTTATATTTTAACATGGATGCGTAGGGTTTATTTATTTATTTTTTTTGGTTAAGAGCAGTTTCAGCTGTGTGATGTGTGTGTTCTTTAAGAAACGCGTTCCCTGTGTATAAGCATTTTGCTGCTCTCACTTTCAGTTTTGAGGTGGGAAAACCGAGCCCTTTTACGATCAGTTTAGGTCCATTGTTTTCTTGAGCTTCCGGCAAGATCATTCTTTCCCTGACCGCAAATAATATTGCTTAAATCATGGGACTGTTGACGTTACAGATTTGTTTGGGTCAAGTGAAACCTCTGAAGAATGAAGAGTGCTGCGGAGGGACATACCCTCCGCTGGGTGTTTCTGGCTAGCTTGTGATACTCTGTAATTCCAGCATGTGCTTTATTTAGGAAAACAGCGCAAAGGTGCTGTCATTACCAAGTCAGCAGGGTGGTGGTGAGTAAAACTGTTGCTTAGGAGGAATTTGCTCACTTCGGAGCGTTGTGCCAAGAGTTACAGGGGGAGCGCTGGCCAGCGTGCACACGGGGAGTCGGTGCTCAGCCGATCCTTCCAGCAAGGTGCTGGTTTGTCTGGGAAGAGCCTTGTCCGTGCAGGACGCGGCGCTGGTTGCCTTGACAGTTAAATGGCCGAACTTTGCCGGGGTCTGGGACCGGGAGCGTGCTAGGCTTTGTACAGCACTTCATTTTCAAGTCATCATTAAAAGAACCATGGAGGGATCGGAATACTTCTCCGGCATCACCGAGGGCGAGCTCGGTGGTGGTTTGCCGGAGGGGCAGCACGGTCACAGCTAAGGCAGGAGAGCTGTTGCTTTTGGTGAATCTTGTCACTGCACGCCTCGCGCGCACGAGGGAAGAAGCCTTGGCTGACCTCTGAGAGCAGTGCTGAAGGAAGAGGCTTGGGGGAACGTGCGTTCCCTAAAGGAGCGGCGGCAGCGTGTCGCCTCGCCTGGAGCCACCAGAGCAGGAGGGGGAGAGGAACCAAGCACTGGGTAGCGAGGACAAGTCAGAGGTAGGGATGCGGGCAGGTCAGCGTGGTGGGGCTATTTTTCCTTGTAGCCATGCCTGTTTCGGAAACACCGTGTTTGGCTGCTACCGCTCCTGAACTTTTAAATAATCTGTCCGTGCAGTGTATACAAGCGCCGTGTTCTTGGTGCCTTTTCGGTGAGCTGTGTTCAGGTGTCCTGGCTGGTTTTTCCTCCGCTGAAAGTTGTGCGTGCTTCCAGGTAGCAAACAAAAGCTGTTACCTTTTGTCAGCAGTGCTGCAGAAGTGAGGCTTCGGGAGCGTAGTTCATCTGCGCTTTGCTGAAGTGCAGAGGGTCATCTGAGTTCAGCCTTATTTTTAGCTCTGTTTGTTTTTTTTCTGTTTTGGTACGACTGTTGAGACAGTGTTACCCTACAGCAGATAAACTGTAGCTGCAGGTTTCTCCTGGCAACTGGGAGTGCACCGCAAGGTCCCTGGGTCTCCTCCTCGCAGCAGTGCACGTAATGTCGGTCCAAATGAGCGTCGCATGTTAGTGGGTAGACTGGGGCTCAGACTTGGGCTTTTTAAACTACAGCTGCTTCCACGCGGTGAACTCTGTGTCTGTGGAGACACACGGGGTTTCAGGACGTGGTACATCAGGAAATTAAATGTATGATTGAAAAAGAAGAATTGGGTAAGAGAGAACTGGGCAGGAACGAGGACTGCTTACGTGAAGTGCGTTTGTAGAAAGGGATTAATGAGGGAAAAGGAAAATTCGGGGGAAGAGATTTAAAATCAATTTTCTGAAGGAAAGCAAAGCTGGAGGGTGATGGACATGAGTAACAGGAATGTTTTGACGGGAGTTTCATTCTGTTACGTGCTGACAGGGAAGTTACTGGAGCTGCTGTAAGACGAGAGCTTGGAATAATTTCCGTATTGCGGCGGCTTCGAGAAATTAAACTTTCTATGTAAAAGTAAGTTGGGATACCTGTGTGGCTTTGACGGTGGTGAGTAGTCAGTCAAACCTGATTTCAGGCAGAAGTTGTGCTCAACGTTGTCGGTGTGAGCAGAATTCCCAGCTCCGTTCTGACCCTGCCTGTGGGGCGGGACAGCGAGGGTGTCTGCATGCCATGGCGAGGTGCCGTGCCCGGGCTGTGATGGGGGCTGAAGCCAGGCCTGCCCCCTTCCAGGCTGCCTCCGAGCAGTAAGTGCCGTACGAAGCCGATTGTTCTGTAGCAGTGCTTCTCCCATCAAAACGTAGAATGCTGAAGGTGCGCTGCTGGCTGCTGGCTTTCTGTGGGCCTTGGTGGTTTTAACTTGGTGCTACTTCTGTGCGTTAAGTCACGCGGTGCTTCTCTGCTCTCCTTCCTGCTCCCACTTCCAAGTTTCCCGAGGTATTTTTTGTGCGTGTTATAATAAGCTGTTCTTTAAAAAGTCCCCATGCTGTGAATAAATTTTTGTGGATCAATATAATTAGGTCACCGGTGTCTTCCTAGCCTAGACATCAGCAAACACTGCGCTCTAAAGGACAAACAGATTGATTTAGGCTGAACTCGGGTAGCGTTGCATGCCTGCTGGCCCTTCAGGGTTAATTTAGCAGCGTACCTTGGAGCCAAATTAGAGCCATCTTGGCCTCTGTGCTGGTGTCTGTAGGTTTTGGTTTTCTTTCCCAAACTTCCTTGCATTTGGAGGGAGTTCAGCTGCCTGGTTTTTGATGCTCTCCGTGCAGGCACCGGTAAGCTTGACCTTAATATAGCACTGTAGCTGTTGGGGTGTGGGACTGGCTCTCTCTCAGCCTGGGTATTTTTCAGGTTATTGCAGCAGGGCATCGCGGCAGCTTTGGGGTGGGTTTTTAAGCAACAGTCGTTTAAAAATTTCTTTCTCTTCCCTTAACAGCCCTCCGTCCCTCTCCTTTGCTTCTGTTTCTGAGAAGTGGAGAGGAAGGGTCAGCATTTTTGTGTGCGCGTGTGAAGTTCAACATTGCCGTGCATGGACACTTGGGTTTTGCTGATGTTTCCTCGGTGATCGAACGTCTGCTTTTGGTTTTGCAAGGTGCTTTAGCTGACTGCACTGTAGTCCCTCGCAGAAAGCGGCACGCAGGCGGTACGTGGCACCGCTCCGCATGGGAGCGGAGGATTGCGGCGGCTTCCCAAAAGCCTGGGAGAACAGCAAGAAATACAGGATCGCTTTCAGGAGCGTCAGAGATCTGTGTGAAGTCGGGGTGAGGTTCTGGCAACGCTTACCTGGTGTTCGGACGTGTGCCAGGTTGTGCCGTTGCAGTAGGCCTGCGCTGGTAATCTTCTAGTTAAATTAAGGCTGCTAGCGAGGGCTTGGCTGCGTTGGCTTTTCTCTCTTCCGTGCTCGTAGCTTAGTGAGCAGGGAGTTGAGGAGGTGCCGTAGGGTGGGAGGAGAAGCGGCCTGGGAACTTCCCCGGGGAGAGCATCGTCGGCTTGCCCTGCGAGAGAGCGGGCGCTGGGCGCTGGCTGCCCCTGGGAGCTCGGCGCCGCCTTTGCTCGCCGCGTGCTTCTGTCCCGAGTGGCTTTTTTCCAGGTGTGTGATGCAATGTCTTCGGGCACTCTCTGGGGTTTATCTGTTGAGGACTTTGAAGATCAAGGCGCGGGGATTAGGCAGGCGGTGGGAGCTGCTTGGGCACACCAGTTGTTGATGAAGGTCGTGACTGTGTGCGAAGCGCCGTGCCTCCCCGCGCCTCTGGCGGATCAGCTCCGGCTCCTGCGCTGCTTCTGTGCTGAACTGGAGCTGAAATGAGAGCAGGATCAGAAGTGCCCTTCCAAATGCCAGTCACAGATGCTTTTGAAGAACGGTGTTGGGAGCGCTGCAGTCCCGAAAAGGAAGGAGTGGTGAGAGGCTGAAGGAACCAGGCTGGGATCAGAGATGTTCCCTGCTTTCCGCTTCAGGTACAAGCCCTGAGTTCAGGGGCGAGCTTTCTGAAATCTCAGCTGGGTGAAGGGACACAAGGGATTCCTGTTGCCTCAGAAACGTTTCCGTTTTAAAAATGTGTGACTCCGTGGAGACCTTATATCTTGGGAGGGGGTGCAGCAGGAGAGAAGCTTCAGAAAAGCTTCTTTCCCTGCCGTGATAGTGGCTGTCCTGCAGAGGAGGAACGGGCACGAGGTTGTGAGCGTATTGCCAAAAAGTAAGTGCTTTTAGACTTCTCTGCCATCTCCCTTGTTGATGATCCCCAGCCTTGGCACGTCTTAGCATTCTTTTGAGCAGAAATAGCTTTAATTTATTTAATGACAAAAGCCAATCATGTTATAGTGCAGATATGTCACTTTACTGGCTTTGTAAGATTTTATGGTGAAATGTCTTGGAGAAAACCATTCTTCCAACAGCGTGATTTGAAACAACTTATTTTCCTCTCACGTTTGGAGCCATGATTGTATATGTTCTCTGGCAGAAGCCTGCAGGAGGTTACTTTAGTCATTTACAGATCTATATTTTAAGGTGCAGTACTGATCTTGGAACACGGTTTGTATTTTTATCCGTGGTAGTAACTTGATTAAGTTGAGTAAGTACTAGGAGCCTTAGAACAACTAACCTCCCTTTTCAGTGTCGGGAAGTAGAAGGATTTTCCTCTGTGTGCATGGGTTTTGTCCGTCATCGTGTTAAGGCTGAAAGGCTCTTTCATGTTGCTAGCTAACATGGGCTGTGTCGAGCTAGTGCAGTTGCTCCGTTGGTGTGTCACAGGAGGAGTTAGCAGTGAAGGTCTCCCTTTGGAAGTTGTGGGTAACCTGTATTTTCTTTTTCTCCCTAATGCAACAATTTCAGGGCTAGTCAGCTGTCAAGTTCAGCTGTGTGTAAATCGTCTAATATGACTAAAGTCGCTGGAATTTTCACTCTGGGGAATTAGAGATGGGTCCTACCATTGTTTTACAGGCATTCCTTCAGTGGGAGCCTTCATCCATGACTTCACGTCTGTTTGCAATTGCAAAGACTTTCCTGGAATGAATGGGGAGGAGAAAAACGGGCGTTTGTTCTGGGGCACGAGGTGCAGGTGGAGGAGTGGTGCGGCCCCCGCTCTGGGGGGGCTGGTGTTTCTGTTTTTAGGGGAGCGCAGTTGGTGTGAGTTTCCGTAGTTCTGTGTTGTGCACTTCGTGGTAGTTCCAGGAACTTCTCGCACACACAGCTTTCCTTTCCAGGCTGCGGACTTTGTTTTGCCTCCCAAATAGGGAAGGATGATGTGGAACAGCTGGAAGAAGAAAATAGAATGGATTCTTAAAAAAGAAAAGGATCAAAGGGAGGAGAGCAGAATAAGCTTTTAGGCTAGCAAAATTTTCTAGTACATGTTATTCTTATGTTTTATTATATACATTTGGAAGATGTCCCAGAGCATGCTCTCTCTTCATAGAAGGTGATGGCACGTTGTTGCTGATGGGACTTGAGTCAAATTGCTGCTGGGCACATAACTAGGTTAATGGGACAGTATTTTTTTTTTTTCCTGAAAGGAAAATTACACGTTCTCTATTCTTACGGTACCTTAAGAATTGTTTTTGCCTGTTTGCTGTGTAGTCACCCGAGATGGGCAGAAACAGGCTAGTTTCCTACGCAGAGGAAAGCTCTAAGGCTTCCCTGGATTGTATCGTGTTTAAATCAACTCTGCTACCAAAAATAACACCTTTCTGCTGTTGGTTGTAACACCTTTGAGTATCCTTTACCTGGATGAGATCTGAAATATTTCTAGAGTTTCGAGCATGCCTGACAAAAAGCAGAGCGGCCTCTCAGCTGCGCGTCTTGAAAGAAAGCCACGTGCTTGATCCTCGACCGATACCAGTAGCGTTCTCCAAAACTGTCAGGGATGTGTTGAAATGGGTTAGGACTTGCCTAGGTGCAGCTGCTCCTCTCCCAGTGGTTGGACACGGCAGGAATGAGACTTGCTCTGGAGAAGGAGCGTCCTCGTGGGAAGAGCTGGGCGAGAGCCACTGTGGGGACCACCGCTGCGCTCAGCGGGTGAGTGGGCTTCACGTGGTACCCGCTCCGGGCTGTGGGGTAGGAAAAGGCACCTTGCTGCTGCTCCTTGGGTGTCCTTGATGCTGTGAAAGCACTGAAGAAAGAAAGGGTTAATGCGGTTAAAGATCTTAATTCAATAATACAGGTTTTCCTGAGTTTGGGAAGCCTTTGCCAGTTGGAAACTAATAAACATTGCACCGGCTCTCTGTCAGGTTGCCAAATAATGATTGTGCATTTGTTTGTGTTTCAGTCTGATTTACACGTGAGAGTGACTCTGTGCGAGTTACTGAATTCCTAAGGTTTAAATGCCCGTGTTGCTAGTGGCTTTTGAAAATCCATTTGAACTAATGCTATGGCTGCACCAGTGGTGGTCTGAAAAAGAGATTTCCCTCTCCTATGCGTTATTAAGGAGTCGTAGAAGTTGCTGCGTCTTGAAACTGGTGTTTTTCTGAGCTTATTTTGTTCTTTCACTGAAAAGCAAACATGACAGAAGTCGTCAGTCTGTTCAGACTAAGCAGGGGAGACTGCCTATAAGAATGAGAGGTTTTTTTTTTTTTTTTTTAGTGATACTACTTACAGCTTTGTTTTCTTAGTCAGTCACTGGTTTTGAAAGGCTCCTAACTTCCTCGGGAAAGGAAATGTCTAAAAATGTGTATTCCACCTAGGCAGTGAGACCTCGCCCTTCTGACCTTGGACTATGGTAAGCTCTTCTATGCAATTGTCAAGCCTGAACTGAAATTCAGGTTGAAATCTCATCTGAAAACTTTCTGAGAGTCTTTATTCTTGTTTGTGATGCACATCGTGCTCCAGGCTTGACACTGGGCACCTTGTCTTGCAGCATTCAGCTGGTAAATCGGGCAGGCCCGATACATATGTTATATTTGAAAGGGAACTTGGCAGGGTACTATAGCTGAGGGTAGATAATCTATACCATTTATCTGGGCGGAAGTCAAGGACCAAAATCAAAAAGCACTTAAAGCATGTTTGTTGAGACTTTTAATGTGAAATTCATGGTGCTTCGTAAGCTCTGGAGTGTGCGGGGACAGTGATTTCAGGAGCTGGTGATTCATGCCCAATTTTAGTATGGTGAGGCTCATGTAGAAGGTTCTTTTGGACGTACTATTTTGTGAGCTGCTGAGACATCTGAGGAGTTCAGCTTGCTCTAGAATATATGGTTAGCTTCAGTTTGTGGCATCCTGTCTTCCCAGTGCTTATGCAAATATAGATACTAGTTACTGGATGGTCTTTCTTCAAGTACTCTGCTCTGCTGGGCTCTGCACTTTTTGTTCTGGATCTGTAAAATCCAAAAAATTCAGCTGTCAACCTGTTTGTAACTTAGCCTTTATGTTTTCCTCCAGTAAAGGTGTTTTAAAGTCAATTTCAAAGTGCTTTTACGTCTGGCTCCTCAAAAGAAAAAGATGTAATTGTTGTTGATATGCAAATATTGCAAACTAAATTTTTGGGGTGTTCTGTGAGCTTAAGCTGTTCAGCTTGATTGTATTGATTACATTTCCATAAACCTTTTCTTAATTAAAAAGTTCGTCTGCACAAATAAACTCCTTAACGTTTAAATATTTGGTTCTGGGCTTGCGTACCAAGTTTAGCTTGATGTGATTCCCATTCAGCCCCCCAAAACGGAACATTTGGTTGTGCTGTCTGCGGCAGCAGTACCTGGCGTTGCAGGCATTCACCGAACAATTGTTGCTGGCGCTTGGCACGGTCCCCATCTCTTCTTGCTGAAGCCAAAGCACACTTTATCCACTCAGGCTGACGTTAAGATCATTAAATAAATGAATGAATTGTGCTGTCACCAAATTCCGATCCTGGCAGACTAAGAACATGTGAATTTTATAGCCCGGACCTCTGTCCAGAATGTGTTATTGAATGGCCTGGATGTCAGTAGTGGGAATAGTCAGCAAGTGCTTTCTAGTAAAATGGGTATGCCTTAATGAGAATTATGGTGGTGAGTGGTGTAAAAGCCTGAATTTACTAGACATCTAATCATCCAAGATGAGTATTAATCAGCCTGTGAAGTGCGTGTAAAAAGGAACCGGAGCACAGCAGTAAAACAAGCGAGCGCAGGAGAACCGAGGCGGGCAGGGAGCTGTTTCTCTGCTGGCGGTGCGGATCTGTCTCCGATTTGTTAGGGAAGCGGTGGAAGCAGAGGTAACTGCCAGCCTCCGGGGAGCTGGAGGGCTCTCTGGTCTCACTGAAGCGCTCAAAGGTTGCTCAGGATCTGAAGGTCTCAGAGCTGGCTGCTGAGCTTCCCCCTGCAGGAGGAGAAAGCTGAAAATACTTGCTTAGGGGAGAAGGGCTCGCATGCCAGGCTTGGGTTGCTCTTCTTTGTGGTCTAGCTCCATCCCTGGTTTCGTGATTTTGGACTTAAGACAGTGTTTTTGCTTAGGAGTAGGGGACATAAAAGACCTGTAACTTCCCTGCCTGTTGCAGGTAGGTCAAAAATGTCCCTAGATTGCACAGGAAAAAGTGCAAGTGGGGTTGGGCTGAACATATCTGCATCCTGCTGGTACTGCAGTCCCAAAGTGTCTTCTGGGTTCGGGATCTCCTAAAATCCACAGCTGGCGGGCCAGAACGGCATGGGGTGCTGCGTGAGATGCCTCCGGGAGCAGGGGTAGCCGCTCACCGCAGCTGAGTGGCTTCGCCTGGACAAAAGGCTTGGTCCTGGTGGCCCCGTGGGAGCCGCAGCCGACGACACGCGGTGCTCTGAGCGGTGCTCCCCGTGGGCTCTGAGACGGCAGGGTTGCTCGTGGCACTTAGCGTGTCCTTTTGCTGTAGCAGGAGGAATGTTACAAGCTTCAATTCTTGCTGGGCTGGCGAGCCTCGCATTACGACGAGTTTAACACAAATTTGAGGGGCGATTCTGAAGACTAACGGCAGTGTTTGCCTGTAGGAAACCGCTCACGGAGCTGCTTGTGTGCCTGAGTTGGATCCCTTAGTTTTACCAGCGTGTCTGGCTATACACACGCATACAGTGTGTATTTTGATAGAAGTTCTCTGGACCTACGAGTTATTTCAGTGTTTCTCTGTTCATCCTTTGCTTGCGTGTACTTTGTGCATGCGGCGGAGCCTGGGCAGTAGGTGCTGCAGAGCCTTTGGGGATCACTGCTGGGACGGAGGGGCGCTGTGCCGCAGCTCTTTGTGCTTCCTTGCGGTTGTCACAGGCGTGTGGCTGGTGTGGGCAGTTCCTTGTTCTGTTTGGCTGATGCTTTCCCTTCATCTGATCATAGAACCACGGAACAGCTTGGGTTGGAAGGGACCTCAAAGCTCACCCAGTTCCACCCCCCTGCCGTGGGCAGGGATGCCACCCACCAGATGAAGTTGGCCGAGGCCCCATCCAGCCGGGCCTTGAAAACCTCCAGGCATGGGGCATCCACAGCTGCTCTGGGCACTTCTCTAACTCGCGGCGCTCCGTGTTGCTCGAGCCCCTGCGTCTCAGGACATCAGAGATGCTCTGCACGAGGGACGACTTGAAGTGTTTGATTCGGTCCCTTCTTGTTCTGATCATAGTGAAACACCAACGTTTAACACCAAACGCAGTGCTATCAAACAGGAGGACGTCCTTTTCTCAGTCTTCTCTTCCTCCCCTCACCGTGCCTGGATGTTTGACTTGACTAGGGTTAACCTGATAAAAGGCTGCTAAAGTCGCAGCAGTACCAGCGTGGTCCTGGGTGCATCCCTGTTCGTGTTCTGCCAGGTGACGCCGCGGTGACAAGGAGAGCCAAGTGGCGGGGGCTGCTCCTAGGTGCTTGTTCAGAAGTTTGTTATCTTTGGAGACCCGCTGCAAATACAGTGCTGTAGTTCCTGTGCGGTCTGAAATCAGCAAAGCTGGACTTTTACACCAGTCAAAAAAGGAGCAACCCTGCCAGCGGAGAGGTCTGCGCAAAGGGTCCTGAGCGACCAGAAGGCAGGGGCGGGTCTTGAAAGTGCCATTTCCTTCCTGACGCACAGGGGGTAGCACATCAGGTACGTATGTCTGCGCTGCCTTCCACTGCGCGTGGTTCACAGCGACGCTTCGGGGGCCGCTTGGCATGATCAGGAGAGAGTTGTGTGCTTGGAAGTCTTCCTTGGTAGCCACGTGTGCTGGAGGCAGCCTTCCCTCTGCGTCTGTGGCCTGAAGTCAACAGCCAGAGCTACGGGCAGTAAAACTAGCTTTTAAAATGAAAAATGCTCTGAAACGAATTCACTGCTCGTCTTCAGGTTCAGCTGGGATAAATATATTGTTGCTATTGCTCTTTTTCGTCAAGCACCCTATAGAGGTGTGCGTGAAGTATGCAGCTGAGAGTCCTAATGTGGAAAAATTGAACGATTGAAGCATTGGACCAAAGAGACCCAGAGCTCCTGCCCACCCTGTATCACTCTTTGAACTATGGCTTTTGTGCAGCAGGGTAAGATGCATCACTCTGTCTTCCCTTGATGCCTGTGTTTTCAGGACTTCATTTTGTGTGACGTGGGATTTTAACTCGGGAGAAGTCATAAGCTCTGCATGTGGCAAGAGGGCGCTTATGATTTCATTTCATTTTGATAAACCGCTGAAATAAAGATTATGGGGGGGAAGTCGCAAGGCGTTACAAAATTGGGAGTTGAAATGAGCGTTACTGCTCTCAAGGAGCACACTTTTTGAATCCGTTGCTCAGATCACGGAAGGACAATCAGTCTGGGTGACAACACCTCTGTCACCGCGATGCTTCCTGACAGATTGACCAGCAGAGCATTAAATTTTCCCATGAAGTCACAGCGTGAAGTATTAGAGACCCGGTAGGAAACGCAGCCTAGTGAATGAGACAGTACACCACGAGGCTGCTTGATATTCCTGCTCGTCACGCAGATGGAACGCGGGGCTGGGGATGCAGGGTGGCTCTTGGAGGGTCCCCGAGCCCCCAGGGGCGCAAGCAGCGGCCGTCCCTGTAGAGAAAACGGACGAGCACGTGTGGTAGCCTCATCAGCTGGAGTGGCTTGTTTGTGTTTTTAGGGTACGAGGTTGGAGGTGAGTGGGCTGGGGGCAGTTCTGTGCTCATGCAATGCATAGGAGGATACGACTGAGTAAGCTGTGTTCCAGTACATTACAGAAAACAGTGTTGAAAGACTCGGTTGGAATTTAGATTCTCAGGTGAAAATTGCCATGAGTGAGCGCTGTGGTTCTTGTGTCTGGAACTTTTTTTCCCCCTTCTGCTCCTGTAACAACATGCCCCCAGATGCAGATAATTGCTGTGCTAAAGGGAAGCTGGAGACATAAGGTTTTACTTTATGAATTCAGTGAGTGCAATACCAATGCTGAAGTTTGTTGCAGGCTGCAAGCTGAATAAAGGCCGAGAAACAGCTTGGTCAGAGGAAGGCTTTTCTCTGGACTCTCTAGAAAACCAGAGAGGCGTTTTTCTGGTTATTACTGGTTTTAATTTTCTTCTTTCTCCGGGGGTATCTAATAATCTCCCCTTGGAAAGGGAAAATTTGGTATCTGTCTCTACAGCTTGATACTGCCCTTACTAGCAGAACCATTGCTCCGTTTCGGTTGGGACCAGGCAGGTTGCCTCCTGGTTTGTCCTCCTCAGCCGGTCGTACAGCCGTGGCACCTGGCCCTCTTCCCTTTCTCTGTTTGGACTCCGGCGTTCTTAACTAGGTATGTGTTTGCAGTACAAACGCAGTTTAGAAATAACTGTGTGTTAAGTAACTGTTCTGAAGGAAGGGAAAAAAAAAAAGAAAAAAACACAACACAAAGCAAACAATCCCAATCTTCTCTTGCTGGCGAGGCTGCCGGGAACAGCGGCACCGCTCTGCCAGCCCGACGGAAGCTGTCCTCCCCAACGCGCCGACAGCGGGTCCAGGCTGCCCGGCCCAGCACACGGAGCCTGTTTACGAAGCTACCTCACAGCAGCTCACAAACAGCGTCTAAGCAGGTCAGAGCCTCTTTGCCAGTGTGTGTGCAGCTGGTATCGGGCCAGAAACTGCTGTTTCAGCTGCTAATCGGGGGACAAAAGTATGCTAAATTGGGGATTTTTTTTTTTTTGAAGTGTGCTTTGGTTTGCATGAGATACTGTGTGTTTTGCATGTGGTGTGAATTGTTTTAACCCCAATGATTAAGATTGAAATACAGAAGTACTTCACAATAACTAGCCCTAATGTTATATCAGCAGTTGTGGTACAGAACGTGAGAGGTAGGTGATGGGTATGGCTTCAGCTCCGCTGCCATGCGTGGGGCGTTTCAGTGAAATACATTTTTTTTCCTGCCAAACTAGGTGGATGCAGGCTTCTGCTGCAGTCAGAGGTCTAGAGGATAGCTGGAGAACTGCCCTGGTTAGTTCGGAAATACACCAAAAGCTAAAGTAACTCTAGAAAGGAGAGGGCTGTACGTGTCCTAAGGCCAAACAGGAGATCCAAACCTTGTTCTGTGGCTGGCTCCTCGCAGTTGCTCCTGTGTGATCTTAGCCGAGCCAGCTCACTGCGGCCTTGCTTTGTATGTTTTTACAGCATTTACCAAGACATTCACTTAGTCTAACGCTTGTATAGCTGCCTCTCGGCGTAAGGCTGCTACTATTATTTTCTTTTTCTCTCTCAAAATCGACGCGTGATGAAGGAAAACACGGCATTCGTCACATGCTCTGGCTCCAGAGGATTGCTTTGGGTCAAACTGCCCCCTGCCTCCCCGCCTCGGCCACAGCTCAGGACTTGGGTGGGCGTGAGGTTTCTCTGGGGTGAGATCTTCCTGGGGATGGCTGCAGCCGGGGCGATCTGCGGCCCCGCTTGGTGCAGCGACCCAGGAAACTTTCTCTGCCCATATTTTCTCCACTGAACCCTTCCGTTCGCTTCCATCTTTAAATGTTTCAGACAGGGATCACTTCTCTGAAGCTGCTTAGGGAGGAATCTGATGGTTTTTAAACTGGCAAAACAGGGGGGTGTGGTTAGCTCTGACTGGGGTGGTTATCAGCTGGGGCAGAAATGTCTTCAGCGAGCGGCAGCTGGAGCATTATTTTGGCAGCCTCTTCACGTCCCTTGTCTCTGGAGGGGAGTTTGCTGTGTGCAGTCGCCTCTGTTGTGCATGCCTGGGGGTCCTGGGAGCTAGCATACCACTTCCCTGCTAAACTGTTTCTCATGTAAATATGTTTTTTAACACTTCCCAAATGCTTGGTAGCCAGAGGCTGGTCTAGAAGAGCCTTGTTGGGAAAAGCAATGTTAGGATATCTCTCTCTTTCAGGTAATGTTTTTTTTTTTCTCCTTCTGTTGTAGTTAATTGCAAAAATAAATGCAGTTAACAGTATCCAAAAGACTTTTTCTTGCTGCACCATGCTGAGAAATGCCTTGTTCGTGATGCTTCCTTCCCCCCAAGCTTGGTTCGTTTTTAGATGCTGAAGGGCATTCTGAGACTCTGTTATAACTTCATTTCACATCATGTTTATATGAAACAGACAAAAAAAAATCCAGTGCTTTGCCAAATATTTTCGGAAAGAACAAACTTTGTGGATAATTGTTTTCATGTTCTACCTGCTCCTTGGTGTGTTAAAGCTACAGAAGAATCTTCTCTACCCTGAATAAAGGCTTTGAGAGATTAGCCTTCAAGTAGTCACTTGAGGCAGGTTGATTAAGAAATATACTCAATGTTAGATTAAATCAAGATTTGAATAATGGAGTTACAATTGACTGTCACTCCTGTAATCCAGTTATTTTTAGATTGGGATCGGTATGTGCCACTCCCCAAGTTGTCTGTAGCACTGCTCTGAAGGCGGACTGATCAAAATGCCGTGCGACAGCGTGGAGCTTCCCCAGTTGTGTACTTGCAGCTTCATCCCGTTACCACGTGCGTTGTTAAATGCATTGCGCCAAAACTTGGCGATCTGGAGCAAAGGAGTTCACAGCAGAGCACTGAGGGTTGTTGCCCAAAATGCAGCTCAGATATGTAAGTCGAAACAACGTGCCTGTATCGATGGCGGGGCTTGAGGTCTTTTTGTGTTCAAAAAACATTTGGAGTCGTGTTGGGGAGGAGCTCGGTGAGTCACCGCACGTGCAATTTTAGCTCTTGGATATCTTCAAAGAAGAAAAGCGTGGGTCTGAAATACCGTCAGACCTCTCTTGAAGCAGAGGAAACTCGCCGGACAAATTCTCCCAAGATCTCCCTTGGATAGCACGCTGCTCAGGCCTGCCTCCTCTCCAAACACGATAGCAAGTGTTTGTTGCAGCGTGAGTTGCTGGGTCCTGAGCTCGTTACATGCGCTGGCTCCAGCTGAGTGCCTCGGGAGCGGCATTTGTGAAACGAGATCCCAGCTCTCCCTGCTGGAAAGCCATCCCTTGGTATCTCGCAAGGGGTGGGTGTTGTAGCTGGGGTTTAGCTGTGTGTTTTCTCTTTCCGAAACATGAGAACAGAACTATTTGCTGTAGCTTTACATTACCAGCTTAGGAAAACAGGAGGTTTTATCTGCATTAAGGCCTAAATGATAGCTGTGAACCAGGAGCGATGGAGGAATTAAAGATGCGGAAGAAATGCTTAATTTGAGAGCCCAGGTTCCAGGCAGCTTTTGAAGGAGTCTTCCGGTGAATTGCCAAGGAGTCTGTTACGAGGTGTTCCAGGACCAGTGACCTGAAGGCTTTCACCAGCTCGCTGTTTGCTCCGAGGTCGCCCTGGGGAAGCAGTACAGAGGAATTGCTGAGGCTGCTGCTCACCATGGCTCGCGAAAAACCCGGGTGCAGAGGATCAGGTGGAGGGAATGGGGTTGTCTGCGTGGGAGGTGAATGAGTCTGGAGTGCCTTAAAGGAGCTTCCTTACTTCATTGACGTGCTTGGATTCTGCAGGGAGAACCAGGACACCTGATTCGCTAAATTCCCCTTAAAAACAGGGAAACCACAACAAAATGGTCTTTCCACGGACTCAAAAGTGGTTGCCCTACAAATAAGTCAGCAGCACGTGTGCCTGGCAAGCACTCAGCGGTAACATCACTCTGGTTGTGTCTGGTAGTAATAACAACTTCCCCTTAGAAACCTTTTGTGCCGATGCGGGCAGAAAAAGGGCGAAGTTTGCATGGGGTTCATAGCATGGTGCTTTAAAGCCAAGAGCTTTTTAACCCTAACCTGGAACTGTGACTTTCCATGCGTTATTCACCACCTTCCCGGGCTGGGCTTCTCCTTGCCGTGTCCACTGGTTGGTTGGCTTTGCTTTTCTTTCCTGGGCTGTTGTGTGGCTGTGACCCCACTGAACGCAGCTCCCACGGGGCCCCCGGCGCGGCAGGCTGAGGCGGCGCGAGCCCCTGGAGCCGAGGGCAGTCTCTTGTTTTCCCCGCCACGGGGAGGAGCGTTTGCAAGGTTTCCGGGTGGGTATTCCTGCGTGGTGGCAGGGGACAGTGTGTTACTCTAAAAGAACATCCCAATCTCAGAGCAGACCCGGGCGGCTGCAAAAAGACGATTGAATCTAAATGAATGAACCGATTAAAATCTCTGTACCAGAAGCGTGCATAGTCTCCCTTACAGCTTACGGCTCAGTAAAAGCAAGGAACGTAAAAACAGGAAACCTCAACCGACAGTGCTTTGAAGAGACTCGTTTGGTTGACACCTCTTTCAGCCGTGGTGTTTGTCCCTTGAAGCCTGTTTATGTGGGGTTTGTCTAGGCTGTATGCAGAACACGCCATCTCGCAGCCGGAGCGCTCATACTGAAAGCAGCAAAGAGCCCCGAGGCTGGGGCCCAAACCTACCTGGTCTGTGGCAGCCGCACTTGTAGCTCTTTTACTGGCCTTAATAAACTTAATGAGGCTCTTCGTCTCCTTTTTCTTAGGTCTTCATCTTTTTTTCCACATGAATATTCAAGTATAAACGGCATCGCGTAGCTCTTCTGTGCTGTGTAATGGAGTACATCTTCTGCTTTTTTTCTTAGTTGCTTTATTGAGTAACTTTTATTATAGATTGTTTGATTTCTAGATGCTGGCATTTCATTATTGCGTCTCAAAAAGCACGTTATCTTTGATCAGGGCTTCTGGACTGTACAAAGCTGAATTAAGTGGAACAAATATTTACATCTTGATTTACCTGAAGACAGAGTGTACTTTCATGCAGACGTTGTTGATGTTCTTGTGTCTATGGTGGTAACGTTAAAGCTTTGGAGTAAAGAGGCTTTATTTAAGTTGCTGCCTGATGCATGCTGTGTTCAGGAATATAAATAAATAATAAGTACCCCGCTGCATTTTGTTCTTAATCATCAGTGCAGCAGTCCTTCACTTAGGGTGGTAGAAGAGAAGGCCCATCAATATGGCATCTCTGCCCATAATGCCAGACATGCAAATTGAAATCCAAGTCACTGCTAATCAGAAATAGGGTGTTTTTTCTGTTGTTTTGTTTTAATGTGCTGTGATTCTTTGTTTCTTCTCAATTTCTGTGTTTCTTTAAACTTTGGTTTCAAGCTTGCATATTGTAGCAGTTGCTGCCTTTGCTAGAGTTTCTAGCAAGCCCAGAATTACCTGGTTTTAGGTTGGGTGACTTTCTTTTGTTGCTTTTTCTGCTTTTCTGTTCTCATTGCCTTCTTTGTGGGTGTTCAGTAATTGGACAGCTGGAGTTCAGAGCCTGTAGCACCCTGGCATTAAAAAAAGAAGGGGGGAAAAAAAAAGATATAAGCACATGCTATAAAATCCCACTTCTGCAGCAGCCACAGGTACTGTGCAGCTTGCAGCGTTTTGCTTTTAAGTTCCTCTTCCCCGCTTCACGATGTTGTTCTTCTCCACCTGTGAAGAAAGAAAGGAGGTAGAAATCTCAGCTGTGGGTCCGGTTCATGCCGTGGATCCTCCCTCCAGAGGCATCCATGCCCCGCTCGCACGCGGGATACCCAAAGGGCCGTGACTTCTTGCCCCGGGTGGCTATTTCTACTGAGACCTTCCAGCATTTGCCAGTGAACCGGCAGATCAGCTCTTCCAAAAAGATCTTTATCTTAACGGTTAAAAACGGGAGTCCTTGCTGTATTGAAAAACCTGAAAGGAAATAGCACCCTGTGCGAACTGTGGCTTTGTGCATACTCAGGTAATGGGCTATCAATCAAATTTAATTAAAACTGTGGTAACCGCAGAGTTTTACTCCCTTTTAGTTCAGCTACAACACAGGGAAAAAAGTTTTATCTTTGCAAGCTACTCTTGCAGAAGCTATTGCTGTGATTGCAATTAAGCCCTTGTCTTTAAGGCAAAGAAATTAGTTTGCTTCTTTTTATAAAGAAATTTCTTGCCCCTTGGCCAACTCCAGAAATAGCAGTGGAGTCCCCAGAAGCGAAGCGCGCGCGCCTAGAAGCAGCAGTATCGGTCAGCGCGCTTCGTGCTGCAGAAGGGCAGGATTCTGCCAACTTTGTCTTTCGTGTAGTTCCCTCACGTCAGCCTGCTGTAGGAAAATGGAGCCCGTGCTCAGGTTTCCTTTGAGCCTCTGCGTCCTGTGCTCACACTTGAGGCCCGCGGGCGTGCAGGAGCTCCTCCTGGAGCGGGTTCATGCAGCGGCTGCCCTGCTGTCCCCTTGCTTCCTGCGGCTAGGTGCAGGAATGGTGGAGGGGTGGAAGCACGAACTTTGTTGTTTGCTTGCCTGTTTCCTTTGTATGGTTATGCATGAAGCCCACGGAAGAAACTTTGCCGCGGTTCTGCCAGCAGCAAAATCTTGGCTCTGCAATGCTCAGGGGTTTAGCAGCAGGGAGAGTTCAGACTGCACTCTTTCCTCCGCCGGGACCAGCACGCGGCGAGCGCCCGGCGCGAGAGAGAAAAGGAGCGAGCCTACACGCGTGTGTTCACCGCTGGTGGTTTTTGCAGCAGAGTATTCCTGCTCCTCGGGGCACGCCGTTCACCAGCAGCACTGAAGGTACGTGACGGCCGTATCGTAAGCCAAGCGGAGGGCCCAGCCTTGTGGTCAAACGGGAATGGGCTCCAGGCTCCTGTGGCTGTGCAGCCAAGGCAAGGAGCCTGGGGGTGCCTGTGCCTCAACACTGGGGGGAAGAACCCCCCCAGCAAGCATCAGTCCCCTCAAGATAACGCTCGCCTTCATCGCTCTGTGCTCCCAACTGGTGGCCGTGTGTTAAATGGCGTGCTGGTACTGGCTTGGACCCTTCTTTGGTGTTTGTGAGGGATTTTGGCTAGCTGCAGAGCGTTTATGGTCACGCTAAAAAAAATGAGGAGCGAGCTGTTGGGTTTGTTTGGTGAAATCAATATTAAATTTAGTTTCTTTCTAACTGTGAAAGGCTTGCATGCTTTGTAGCGTGTTGGGTAATTATCTTGAAATGAGGAGCAGGTCTCTAAATGTAAAGGACGCGGAGAAGGAACGCAAACATTTCCTCAGTACCAGGAGTGGAACAATAGCTCATTGTTGGGAGGAAGGGATTGCAGAAAAGCAACCAGACTTGTAGAAATGAGGGTTTATTTTCTATAGCTTACTATTTATATTGCGCTTCGAGGCTCTTCGGGAACTAGATGTCCAGTTCCTGGAATGTGTGTCCCTTAGTCAAGGAAGGTTCGGTGCGAGCAGAGCGTGCTCTTTCAGTTCACGTTTGTTAATAGACAATGCCCGGGTTACGGGCTGCTTGGAAAGCTCGCTGTGTTCATGCGAGTCCTCTCTCTCCCCCTTGCAGCTTGGCAGCTGAGGAGACGTCCCCTAAAGAGACAGTACTCTTCTTCCTCCCACCCTCACTTCTTTCTGCTATATATTGGGCTGTTGAATAGGCTTGCATTGACCAGAAAGACAAAGAAGTCTTTCAGGCTCTAGCTTTAGCCACAGCCAGTGTGCTGTGGGCTTTTGTTAATACTTTCAGTCCCCCCTTTCTCTTTCAGCAGCCCTCACTCTCATTGTTAATACATTTCAGGAGCAGCAATGATATTTCTGCATTCATTTTGTTTGCTCAGTTTGCAGGAAAAGTTGCAGAAAGCCGGGAGAGAACACACTATCTCGTAGCTCTCCGTGGAGCATTTTCTTTCCTGCCTTTCGCAAAGAAAAGTGGATGGTGTAAACAAATCCTGGCAAATCCTCGCCTGAGCGGGACGTGGCTGTAGAGCGTTAACGCCTGTGCGGGCTGCGTGCATGCAGAGACTGAATGGCTTGTTCCAGTGCTCGGGAATACTAAATGGCTTTCCCCCCTGGCTGGATCCGTCTCCATGTTGTCCTGTTTAATTTTGTTCTTGTGTTAGCCAGCTAAAGATGCAAGCTCTTACTAAAACAGCTGTTTTTGCTAAGTGGCAGTTATGCAGTTGGAGAGTATTGTTCAACGGTTGTAAATTCATTCAGCATCATCCGAAACTGACTTCATGTGCCGCTTATTTTCCCAGCGGAGGGGGGTGCGCTCCCTCCTACCAAGAGGTTGAGGCAAGCGAAAGGAAAGCTACTTTTCCATTTCTGTGTTAATAAATCTGAAAGCTACTGGTAGGTGCTCTCTAATCATTACGAAACATCAGCAGGGGAATTAATTCCTGGAAATAAAATGTTAGGAAGCAGCTGATTGAAAGGGCTGATGTAAAGGAGGCACGCAAAAATAAATGTAAATGCTGCCAAGAGTAAGGATCAAGGTAGGAGGATTGTTATCGTGAAGCACAGATGATTGTTTGGGGGGAGTGTGCCCCAAAACCAAGTGTTTTGTTGGATGAGACTAACTGGGTGAATGGGACAGTGATGGATTTGATTGTGCAAATGAGCTGCTGTCAGCAGTACTGTCGCAATCAAGAGATGACCACAAAGGCTGACTTAGGCTTTGGAGCATCTCAGCGCACCTCTTTCTCCAGAAATAGTTGGATTTTCGGTACTCTAAAGCAGTGTTTAATGGCATGACAAGCTGCATCGTCTTCAGCTAGCATCTCCTCAACTAGAGCATAAATTCTGGAGTTCAGAGAAATAAGCAAGACTATATTTCTGCACCTCTTAAAGGATAATGTAATGTAACACCCTGTAGTGAATGTGTGACAGGCAGGAAGAAAAATGGCATTCGGAGCTGTGGAGGGGCTCGAGCAAGTGGCAGAAGAAATACTTGTCACGAGAGCAAGACTTATTTTGTTCCTAATGGAGGGTGACTGTAACTTCTTATAGATGGATGCTGAGCACACAGTTTCGAACTGGCTGGGAAGGGGAGCCCTGGACGCGGCCGTTCATCACCCCCGCAGCCAGCTCGAGCCTCCCGAGTTGGGAACGAGCAGCTGCCTAACTCTGCCCTATGGGAAAGTGCACATGGATGTGCACTCCTTTATTTAAGGCCTTGAAGGCTTTAAAATCCATAGTCTCTTCATAAATCAAACCAACTTCAGATAGATGCATTGATACAGGGATGTAAGGAACGAGAACGTGCCTAGGTCAGCATCTCTTTGCCACCTATCTTGGGGGGCACATCGCTGCCCGATCGCAGTGCGTTTGAGCATTGGGAGCACCTATTTTTCAGTGGTGCATTGCTACAACGTTTTAGTAGTGTTTTCTAAATCAGTGTGTACCCCTGCGTGTGGACACCTCGACACCACTCTATGAAATGGGGAAGAAATGGATTTTGAAATACTCTGTGACCATCCAGTAAAACGTAGGTCTGGTTAAAGTCATTGCTCGTGGGGAGGAAGTTCTCAGTCATCTCAAATTTAGTTTCTCATTTGGAAGGCTTCCTTAACCGTGTGACCAAAAAAAAAAATAAAATCCAATATTTCATTAATTGCTCGAAAGGGGTTCCTCTAGCCAGGGAAAGCTTCACAAGTGGTCCGCCACACAATGCAAGTGCTCCGTGTGCCCTGGTAAATGTTGTCTTTAATTCTATTATTCTTGTCAGAGGGTCTGGTTCTAGTTTTTTTTTTTTTTTTAAGCTTTTGTAAGAAAATGCCTGGGGTAAAATCACTGTGTGGCAGTGAAGCCCAATAGGGGGAGTCTGAACGTTAAATAAAATCTTGTCTGAATTCCTTCCAATTTCCGGTACAAAGAGATGAGCCTTGCCGCATGTCTAGGAGGCTAATAAATTTAGGCTCTTGCGGATCAAAGGGGAAATTTGAAGGCCTAGGGACCTTTGCTGTACTTAAAAGTATGGAATGTGATTGTGAGACAGCACTAAAATTGTCCTTTCTACTTGTGTTTTTTTTTTTTTTTTTTTTTTAGTTCATGCCCAAACTTGCCCAGCGAAGTAGAAATGAGTTTCACCGAGTGTAACTTGGTGGGAGAGGGTTCGCACCTTGGGATCGGCCCTGTTGGGTGGATTTTTGCCCACTTGCCCCCAATCCACGTGAGGCAAGTTGTTCTGAGCCGCTCTGCCCCAGAAGCTATCGAAACCGCAGTGTGCCCGGGGTGTCGGGGCGGTTGCTGAGAGTCGCTCGCTGTGAAAATCCACCGGGTCGCTTCGTCCGAGCCACGGAAACAAAGCCCCATTTGAGTCGGCTAGCTTGGTTTTCTTTCTTTTGTGGGGGGAAAATCTGCCATCTTCCTCCACGAGCCTTTCTGGAAGGCTGTTGTAATAAAAATCTCGGGCTTAGAAGCCCTCGCGTATGTTTTGACCTTGGGTGCCCCTTTTACTGCTCCTTTTTCCTGTCTTTGATGTCTGAGCGCTGCATATTTGTGGTGGTTTCCACAGGCATGTGCTGTGTTCAGACAGACGCGACTGTGCTTCCGGATTTAAAACACCAGCACTCGGACTCGGTTTTGATTAGTTGGAGGCCGGGGAGGATTTTAAAGCATTGCCATCGGCCCGGGACTGTTGAAGGGGCCCGTTAATTACCAGGAGCCTGGAGGTGGGGAGCAGCTCTTTGATGGACCGAGGGGCATCAATGCTTTCGTCATGTAGGCAAGTTGGGAAGGAGCTTCACCAGAATCAGCCGGTGTCTTGACCCTCTAAATTATACCAGGGACAGCTCCTTCAGACAAGGAAGGGGACAATCCGTGGTTTTGTTCCTTTAAGCCTTCCCTACCCCAGACAACCAAAATCCAAGTGCATGGATGTTAACGCTGGCTCCACTCAACTGGCAAAAGCAGCCATGGAGCGCCTCTTGAGTAGAGGAATCCAGTGTATTAAATGTGTGTATTTGACTTATGTGGTGATAAAAAAAATGCCTGCAGCTGCTAAAGCTTGGTCAATAGTTGTCTTCCTATTTGGGCTGATATCGGAGAAAGCTTTTCTGTTTCCCTGACGTGGCTCGATTACAAAATGCAGGAGATGAGTCAGAACATGACAAAATGAACCGCTCCTTTTGTTTTATCAGGGGTCTTGTACTGTGAGATGCTAGGTTTGCACACCACTGCTGGGGTAGCCCCATGGGTTTTCATAGATTCAAAATAATTTGATTGACTCTCCTTTTTTAGGTCCTCACATCCTCTTCCTTAATTTCCCCTCCTATCTCTGTGTTTTCAGCTCCAGCTCTTCTGCTGAGAAGTAAATCTGGACTTGCTTTCTCACATCCTCTTACTAATTCGCATAGTACTGCTTTTCATGCAAACTCTTCCGTTTCAGATGTCTGTCTTCTTGAGGTCTGTTTACGTTATTTTTTTTAATCCCCTTTGAAAATGTGAACCTTCTTGGAAATAGATGCTTTGTGTAGGATTGTAGGCCAGCTTGGCGTGGCCCCACACCAAAATTCAGGCTTCACAGATCAGATTCAGGAGGCTCCGTTATTCCCTTTGCTAAGTAGCCATTGGATCTAAAAAAGCTTTTCCAAGGATCAGAACCCCAAATTGCTCTTTCTCTTGACAGATGTCATAGACGCCCATTTCTCACGCTCCACCATCATCCCCATCTCTCAAAATAAAGAGCAAGTCAGCTGTTCCTGCTCGAAGGAGTTACTGAAGCGCGTGAGTCCCGGAAGCAGTCATGGGCTGTGTCGTGAGCCGGTTAATTCGGCGATTTGGGAGGCACCACACACTCGGGCAGGCAGGCCTGAGCACAGACAGCTTTTCTGAACTATCCCCGTCAGCTGGTATGGCCGCAAGCTCAGCGTGTTGAGCGGCGACATCGTTTGCCCCGCTCGCTGCAGTGAATCCGGAGGTGTGCGAGCGCCAGGCTCTGCGTTCCCGCTCCGCTCAGGTCCTTGTGCGTGCTTTGCCCTTAGAGGCGAGCGGTGTTAGAAGCCCCTGGGCTTCAAAAGCAGGCAGCATTTCTTCAGGTGGGATGTGGGGACTGGCCCGAGGACACTCTCTTCCATTGGGAAGACCAGAGCAAGCTGAACGAAGCGGCGACTTGCCCGGTGCAGTCCGAGCAGGGCACGCTTGATGGTGCAGGGCAAAGGAGGAGAGAGAAAGCTGAAACCTAAACGGAACAAACTTCAGTGCTCGCTCAGCACGTCGCTCTAACCTCCTCTCATGGTTCTTGCTGTGACGGTTTTAGGAAGTTGAGAAACGCCTTCTTCCTCCCGCTCATCTCCTGGAGGTTACGGAGATGTGCCCGCAGCTCAGCTGCACTTGAAAAAGCGAGGCTGGGGGATTCTGGCAGCCACCACGCTCCAGGTCTGGCTGGAAGCAGAGAAGGTGATTTCCTCCGGCTGAAGCCCCAGGTGAGACCTCAGCTCTCGTGTGAATCATCTGGGCCAGCGGCAGACAAACACGATAACCGAGTGCCAGGCCTGCTGCCCCGAGCACCTGCACCAGTTTCTGTGTTCTTAAGACATCATGAAACAGAAACTGTTCTAGAATAAAGCGCTGTTCCGATGTCGTCCACAGCGGAGGGGACTCATGCCACAGAAGGAAAAAATGTGATTATTACTTTGAACTTCAATGAATATAAAAGCCTCTCCTTCTGCAGGAAGATGATGATATAGCCGGTAGTGGTAAAAACTTGCCAAAGCTGGTCATTCAGTATGTATTTCGATAACTTTTAAAATGTAGCAGATCAGGTAAATACAGGGCAAAATAACGTGAAATTAAAGCAGACTAAGTGGGAACCAGACTGCATCCATAATAAAACTAATGCCTTGCAGTAATTTTTAATAGAGGCTGTATGGTGAAACGTTAACTTCTTTTGCTTGAGCTCTGCTCTGTGGTCTTAATGTTTCTTTTCCCTCTTGGCTGATGGCCCTGTTTCTGTGCCGGTCGTGAAGTAAATGGCCTTGCTGTGCATGTTTCCATATCTCAGCACATCTCAAATTCCCGTCGCTGCTTGGAGGGTCCTAAAGAGTGCTCATATTTTTCCGTTCAAGAGCGCCTGCCTCCCTGGATGGCCTGAAGAGCTTTGCTGACTTCTTTCTTCCACTCGTGGGCTTTTCAGTTCTGGAGGCGTAAGGCAGGGGGGCCCCGTGGGCTGTTTGAGCAGGAGGGGGCTTTCCTCAGGTGCAGAGCGACTTTCTTGACTGTTGTCGTTTGTCTTTGCCCTTCCCAAGGAGAAACAAAGCTTGACTGCACCGGTCTCTTCAACAAAGAATAGAAGTCCTAAAGGATTTTTCTTCCCAGGGCTGTTTTCTGTGCAATAACTAGGACTTACTGGCTAGCGAAATGGGAAAGAAACAGCCTCCCATCACGGATCAATGTGAAATGGCAGCCTCGAGGATTTGCGCCTGTAGATGCCAGCCGGCAGTTATACCTGTTGTCTTTCCTAAGGTGCGGCAGCTGCCCTGGCCCGTGACCCAGGCGGTCCTGGAGGCGGTGAGGGGAGTCTTCCCCTGCTGCCGCAGGGCTCTGCGAGCACCAGATAGCGCGCAGCTCCGCTGGCTCGCTAGAGGAGGCTGCTCCAGCAAATCTATAAATATTGCATGATACCCACCCAGTTGAGTAACCACTTTTCTTGGAAAACAGCCTTCTCTGTTCGTCTCTGCACAGATCCTTACGTGTCCTCGCAAAAGGCTTTTGGTTTTTTTATCTCGATAGTTTTTAAAATATGATTTAGTTCTAGTGGTACAGGCTTCTCTTTGGATGCTTTCTGTTGCAGTTGATTAAAAGGCCTCCTATCAGTTCATCTGGATGTATTAAGAAGTATCTCTGAGCACGTTTGGTATAAGGCAGCTAAATTAAGTGTCCATTTAAACAACAACAAAAAGCCTTTTTATGTAGACAAGGCCAAGTACTTCAGGCTATAGCAAGTTGGATTAAATGAATCAGAATTCAAGGTCCAGAGATCCTGTTGGGGATTTCCATCCGGGTTTCCCTTTAAAGAGAGCTGTTGGCTGTGATTGGTACGTGGGCAAAGATTAATAATACGTGGTATGAAATGGAAGAAAGCCTACGTTAGAAAAAAGAAGAGGTAACTGATGAAATAGCTGACCTTGCTAAATACTTTATCTCGGCAATACGCTCTTAAAATTTGGAGGAAAACATCACAGGATGTATGTACAATCACTTCTGATTCTATTTAAAATGTGAAGAGAGATCACACTTAATATTTCACTTAATTGGAGAGGCAGCCTTTCCAACAAACTGACCCAATGCTGGGTGCCTACGGATCCTTGTACCAAATCAACAGGTAGCGGGCTTGTCGTAGAAGCATTCAGAGGTAGAAATAATTAAGTAAATCTTGAAATAGTGTTTTTTTTCTTTCCTACAAATTATTCCTACTCTAGGGTATCTATATTTTCAGTTAATCCATTTAGTGACTGTGTGTGAAAAGCTGTGAATAGCTTAGCTCAGCTTGGACATCTGTAAGTTTTAATTAGCTGAAATGGTCTCTGAAGAGGTTTGTTAGTTATGCTGTACCTGAATGCTTTTCCATCGTACAAAATGTACTTCTTTTTTTCTTTTTCATAGGGAAAACTCAGTTTTCTCTGCAAAATCTTAAAATTTGCTACACTCTGGTCTGCTGATCCTTAGAAGTTATTTTTGGAAACATGGGATTAACCAAAGTGTTTCAGATTAAATGCAAGATCTACCTAGCTTCAAGGCAGCTTTCTTCCCCTCCTGATCATGTGTTGCTAATGACGAGGCGATGAATTTGGATTGGGAAGTGTGGGGCTGTGGTTGTGGCTCTGCCCATCCTCTGCGGCCATTGCAGAGAAGCACAGCTGATGTTAAACAGGGGCAGGATTGCATGTTAAACCAAGGGTATGGTTAGCAAAACTGCTGGCAGATTTGTTACCAAAGTGCCGCAGGTGGTGGTGGTATTTGTGTGTGTGTGTTAGAAGAAAAATTATGATTTTTGGAGAAGTCATAAACTCATCTGTTGGCTCTGGGTGTTGCAAATGTCTAGGAAGGACTTGGTTCAAATGGGTGCAAAGCTTATGGACGCTCCTGAATGCCGTTTCTGTTACGGTATTTAAGGAATATATTTCAGAAGTATCTGGGGAAATTAAAAGTTAATTTGCTGGTAGGAGGCAGCATAAATGCACTTGAAATGTATCTTCTTTATGTTGCTTTCTGATTCAGCGTAGCTTTTCCTCACTTGAAAAATAAGGGCTCTGTTTGTCCGTGCAGGTACGGGCTGACCTCAGAAATGCTTGGCTTATGCAACGGAGTGGTTTGAACATAAGTGGTTGTTGCAGCTCTCAGTTCTTGTGCCATCGAATGACATTATTTGCCGAGAAAAATCTTAGTGCATTGTAATCTCTCTATTTGCTGCGAGCATGGGGAAGGACGGAAAGTGAAATGACCGGGCAGGAACAGGAAGGGTGGGATACCTTTCATCTTAAAAGTATTATGGAAGATTATGGAATAAGAGCTCTTTATACGGATAGGGATGTGAGAACTGAAAGCCTCACACGGTGCTTTGGGCGTCCATGGAAAACTGTTTCAAGTTAAATCTGCTTAAAAATCTACGTTTCTCTGTATTTTTGCGTTGCGACTTGGGGATGCTTTATTTGTTCCTGAATTAAAGAGGCTTCAATATTTCCCCAAAAATCAGATTGAACCTGCACACGGGAGCCTTAACGCTGTGTCAAATAGCCACGTGTGCAGCCGCTGAGGTTCCTTGCTACGAGGACGACGTGCCTGAAAACACTTCCCCTGCTGGCATGCACCAAGCCGGCGCTGCTTGTCCCCGCTGCCTGCGGTGCGACGGGGACGCCCCTGGCACGGTCGCCCCGGGGCTGCGCGGTGCTGGGCGCGGGTGCGCTGCCCACTGGTGCCGCAGCTGCTGGCCCGAAAACTGTTTCCTGCCTCAAGGGACCTTTTCAGCTAATGAAGACTTGGGCCCGGTATCCGAGATAATACACCGTATCTTGCATAAATTTAGAACAGAGTGCAGCCAATTTCACGAGCTGCTGCTAAATTATTCTTTCTCAAGCTGTGCCAGATAACTTCATGCACCGAAGTAGCACACGCTGGAGCTTCCAGAGCAAGGAGTTTTAGAATAGCTGGTGGAGACCTACAGAGACATCCTCCAGTCCCAGCACCGCTTCCTTCTGCGAGGACCTTGGTGTGAAATCACCTGTACGGTGAGAGGGAGGCAGCTGGGTAGCAGCCAGCATTAGGGGTGGTTTTGGGAAGTCCTGTCCCGTGCTCCCCCCTTGTGATGGTATGGGTTCCCCGTGGCTGTGGCGGAGACGAGCTTGTTGTTAGCAGGCGAGGGGCCGTGGGTGCTGTGCACAGCAGCTGCTGGGCAGGAGTCTCGTGTGGAGGATGGCTTAATGACAGCTACCTCCTGCTTTACCTCTGCGGGGATGAGAGAGCGCGAGGACTTCAGCCTTCTGTCACCAAGTCCGCTACGTTAAAATCTCTGGGAATTTTTGTTGCCGAACATGATTCAGCCGGGTGCAGGTGGCCATCTCCTCCTCTCCCCTCCCTTCTGCTTTGAAGTCCTCCGATGACTGGAGGCAACAGCCTACGTAGAGCCCTGTGCCCCGTGGCTCCTTGTGCCAGCTGGGAATGGCGGATGTGTTGTTTGAAAACCAGTCCCCTAGATTTCAGTAGTAGATACCTTGATTTTATTTTTTTTCCCCTTTGACTGTTGCCTTTTAGTTGTCCTGTCCATTAGAAGTGTGCCCTGTATATAAATCAGGGCTCAGTGCTGCGTCGGTATCACGTTCCTATAAATGCTTTACCCACCACTGCACTAAACAGAGTGGGGAGAGCTACGTTAATTCATCAGCACCAAGCTAAACCTTGTCTGTGGTCTGTCTTTGCTCCGTTGCCCAATGCTAATACAGGTGATTGTGGTCTCCTTTCCCAGCGCACTTAATCCTCCCGCCAGAAAATGGACAATTTCACATTCCTAGGCACGGCCGCCTGCAGCTCGGCAGATAAGCTGTGAGTGCAACCTGCCCGTGGGTAACCTTGGCTCACGTTGGAGTTCCCGAGCTGGCCTCCAAACGCATCCTGTGCAGCCACATTGAAGCAGCTGCGCGCCAGCGCCTGGATTTAGTGCTCACGGTGTTGATAGACGCACCTTTGGTCAGGGGGCTGGGGAGGAGCAGCCTGACCCTGACCACGGATCGGTGCTCGGCCTGCCTGTGGGCGGCGAGGCTCGGGAAGAGGCAAGGGGAGCCTTCGTCAGGAGGCACTCACGGGGTTTGGGTTGGGATCGTGGCCGCAGGGCATCCCGTGAGCGAAGGGCGCTGCTGGTGGCGGCGGGGCGCCCTCGCCAAAGGGTGTTTCCAGCAGGTGGGCAAGAGCTGGCGTGCTCGAGCTGGTATGTGAAACATCTCCTGAGGGATTCGCTGTGTTATGGAGCTGGTGGCACCGAGATGAATTGCTAACTAAGGAGCTGTAAGACGTCGAATCAGAGAGTGCCAAAGAAACAACTCTCGTGGTGGGTAAGAGAAGCCATGGGAGACCTGTTCTCAGGTCAAATGTCGCTCTTCCCACCTGTTTCCTTTTAGTTTTTCTGTGGCAAATACATGACAAAATTTGCAAGTCTGTCCTGGAGCTTGCTGGCTCACATCGCTGTGAAGCTCACGCGGTCTGCGTGGGTTCTGCCATTCATTCTTGCCCGTTTGGTCGGTAAATGAGCGCTCTGAAATAATTTGTAGTCCACTTTGTTGGCGCTACAGACTTGCATCTCCCAGGGCTCCTGATCATTGTTTATGCAGGACCTCTTCTCCTTCAGGCCCAATAAACCTGTCTTCTGACTTGCCTGGGTTTTGTTGACTGTGGAATTTCTGTCACCTAGCAGACTCCGTCCCTCTCAGGACTAAGCTGTGTTGTCCTACTACGCTTCCTTCTGGAGATTTACCTCCCTGCTGACTTGAGTGAAGGGACAAAACTAATCTTAGAGGATCACAGAGCTTCTTGTTACTTCAGCTGGTGTGAACATGCCCGTTGCTTTCCTTTCTCTCTTTCTGTCTCACAGCTTGCAAAATTTATTTTGGCCCCTCAGGGCCATTTTGCCTGGACCTGATGCAGGCTGCAGCAGTTTGGCAGAGGTGCAGGTACAGAGGAGGAAGCATTGAGGAGCGTGGTACGTACACAGCCGAACTTCGTGCCGTACCTGGTTCCTCTACTCAAACGCAGAAGAGGAAGAGCCACTGGGCAAGGCAGAGTGCTCTGCTTCAGCTGAGACAGGCGCAGGCTTCTGTTTCAAAACATCAATTTTTGGATGTCGTAGGTGAAGGCAAGTGCTTCGCTGGCTGTGGTGGTTTCTCTTATCTCTTAGTAATTTTTGGGGAGGTTTTGTGGTATTCTTAATGCTGCGCTTTGCTTCGCGTTTTGTAGACAAAAGCGCGGAACTTACAAACACTGAATTCAGCCTCCGTGCCTTGCCGCCCGGCACTGCTCCCTTCATCCAGAGGCTGCAGTTCCACAGTGGGATGAGGCAGAAGCGCCCGTGAGCTGCAGCTGAGGGGGGCTCTGCTTTCTGCCTTCACAGGGCTGCCTTCCCGCTCGCTGCCCTGGGCTGGGTGTAATGGGCCTGCGAATATCTGGCGGTTTAAATCGGCTCACAATTTAAATTGACCAATTATTCCAGCCAGCCAAAAAAAAAAAAAAAAAGCTTTCTGTAGAACTACTGGGCAGAGCTGGGTCACCAGGCAGCAATGTGATCGTTGGCCCTTGTGGAAGGGAGGGTGGCAGAGGCGCAGCTGGGCTGGGCAAGGGATCCTGCGGCACGTGGCCCCGTCCTCGTGGTGGCAGGTGCCTTCGTTTCTCCTAGGGGCACTGCGTGTACTCCGTGACCTGGATTGTTTCCTTTTGCCCCTCCAGTTCACAGTGCTGCCAGAAGGTTTCCAGCGGAGGTGGAGGGGCAGGGGTAAATCGCCTTTTAAACTATAATCTCGAGGCTCTTTGAAGTCTTTTTTCTTTTTTTCTCCCCTGCCTGTGCACCCCACAAGAGCTGGTGGAGAAACTGCTGGCTGTAGGACCAGGACTTCGTGTCGGGAGTCCCCACCCAGCGACGTGGTGGAGGTGCAGGATGTGCGCTGCAAGAGCCACGTGGAACAGCAAGAGCCACGAACTTCAGTCGCTTGTGCAGTAAATCTTCTTGCTACCCTGAGCTTCATTACCGTCAGCAGAAGCTGATGTTTTACTTGAGCTTGGCTTTGTTTTTGTTTTGTTTCGTTGTAATAACGAGAAGGGCTGCATGAAGTGGTCTTGTTCTGGAGCGTTTCCAGAGGTGAGTGGCAGGCAGCCTGCAGGCTGACACCAACAGCAGTTTTGTTTGTGTCAGGGCCACCGAAATCAGTGTTTGGGTGATAGAAACCTCAGAGCTGTGCCTCATTTCTGAGAATAGCAGGGGTGTAATAGCTGCATAAAATCTTCTAATTAGAAGAAGCAGCTGAGTTATTTTGACTTGTGAACTGCCACTAAAATGCTAATTACTTCAGTGTGAGGACATCTGGAAGAGCCTCTTGATCAGAAATCTTGAAGGCTTCTCCTGTTTGGACACTAACACGTCCCAAGAAGTAGATTCAGAGTAGCTGATCCATAAACTGCTGACCCTGCAGCAGTGGGGGTAGGAAACCGGCTGTCTTCGTGAGAATGTGCAGATGTTTGGACCATCTTGGAGCACAGGAGGTGATGTAGTAGATGCTGCCAAACTGAAAGAAGAATTTTGGGAGAAAAATGACTGCCTCTGATCAACAAAATGCCTATTACTTACCTAATTTTGGTGATTTTTTTTTGTTGTTTTATATCTCTATTTATAGCTTCCAGGTTGTTAGTTGATGTGGTCAATGCTGCCAGTTAGCACGGACGGCCTCCTAAGGTGATGAGTGCAGATGAAAGATGGCTTTTCTGTAGTGGAGCAGGAAAATCATAAAGCTCTTCGTTATTACCGTTAGGTTACTGCGATCTCTTCATTCCTAGCGCTCCAAACCGAGTGAGCTTGACACTGCAACGGCTTCAGCCCTGAGCATCCACTTGACAACCCACACGATTGTCTTGGCTGTCTTACCTGCAGTCACCTCGCAGCTCAGCGGGAGCCAAAGCTAACGCCTCCCAGCTCAGCGCCCCGTCTCCCAAGCTGCGGGGCGTGAGCTGCGTTCGCAGTGCCTGGAGCATCTTTGTTTTCTCTGGCTGATGTCTCAATGAAGCTCTCTCGTGACCTAGAGTCAGAGTGTTACACGTGGTGTAACTCAGCAATACTTCACCTTGTTTCTCTTTCTTTTCCAGCCCCCTGAACCTCCATTGTTTGAATAAATCTTCCAAGGCTTTTATGATTTGCAAAACTCTGTCGTGCTGTGAATTTGGTTACTGAAAGCTTAAACTATTACCATTTTTATAGGAAAATGATTTCTTTCAGGGGATCCGCTTGCATTCCCATTTGGGAGCGAAGGGGAAAAAAGCATCTGGAGAAAACGTTTTATACAGAGGCTTAGAGTCGTAATGACATTTAGGGGCACTGTGTTATGTTTCAGTTAGCTCCAGCAGCGGACACGTCCCCACGGCTTGCATCATACGCTAGGGATGCACCGAGGGAAGCTGCAGCAGAAGCGTTTTGTGGTGCAACCTCCCCATCTCTGTCTTCCTGCCTGGTCTCATCCGTTTATGCTGGCACTCAGTGTGGCCAGGCGGTGCATGAAGTTGGGAAGAAAAGGGTCACTTTATTGCGAACGTGCTCGCGCTGGCACTGGGCAAGCGGCAGCGAGGCCAGGACGGAGGCCAGGAGCACCTCTTGGGGCAGCGCTGCTGCCGGCTGGCAGCTTAGTGCTACCTCTCGTGGCCTGGTGTCCTTCTGCCCGCAGGCGCCTGCTATTTAGATTGCGTGCTCATTTCCTTTGATGCCACCTGACTTCTGGTAGATGCTATCTGCGACTTCCTTTCCCCCAAGGAGCCTCGAGCAGAGTCTTGTCTGTCCTCTCTTTCAGGTTAGCAGCTCGCTTGAAATAGCTCTGACTGCATCCAGCCACCTGAGTTGCTGTTCTTCGGAATCGATTCCTTCCCTGAAAGGAACCTAGGGCTGCATTTGGATTTCAAAAGACAAAAAGTCTGAGAGTGTTAGAAAGTGAGTATTGAGAGTTCAGATACGGAGTTGCTGTGTCATGCAGAGGACAACTGAAAGCTGGGATTTCCTTACCTTCGTTGTCTTCTGCTAACCTCAGAGGTTTTCTTTGAGCATTTTCTGTCTGGTTTCTTGACCTGACTTTTTGCAGTTGGCTGGCCTCACAGCCAGCTGGGAATGGGTTCCCTGAGCATGTCACCCCATTTCTGGTAGTAGGGCGATGCACGTTTGCCCCAGGTCCTGTGATCCTCATCAGATTTGATGTGATTTTCCACCAGCCACGTGGTTGGTAGCTGGTGGTGTGCCGTTCCTGCCAAACCAGCGCTGGGGAGATGTGGGCACTCCTCCCAGTTTCATATCCATATGAACCATCTATAAAGGTGCACGGTCACGCTGTAGGATGCTCATAAATGTACTCGCTCTTATGACTGCGTGGATCTATCGGTTCGTAAATGGTGTAAGAAATAAGGAAGTGATGTCTTAGCATACGTCCTCTTTAGATGACGAGCAAAAATTCAGGTTCGCTTTTAGTATGCAGAAGTGAAGAGCCATGTCTGTAACTGAGCAAGAAGCACCAGAAAGCTTCATAATAATTGCGTGGAGTCGCACAGCCCCGCACGCCTGGCAAATAAGCTCTGTAGCAATTTCATGTAATATTAAGTGGCAGTGCTCAGTTTGCAAGGCGCAGGCTTCCTGGCATTGCCTGGTTGGGATGGTGGGGCCTGGGTTTTGATGCTCTGCTGTTCAGAGCTGCCTGGGCGTAATGCATCTCTGCTTCTGGTTTCTCTGGGTGTGTTTTGGAGTACAGGCTCCATCAGGCCTCTCTCCTTGGGATAGTGGCCCTCGGCTGTCCTCTGTACCGTATGGAAGAGCCTCCGGAGCTCAAACAGTTTCATGCTTGTCACCGAGCTCCCTGTCGAGCGTTTCTCCTGCTGTAATATTTTGGTTTCTGTGTGAGACTCGGCTTGGATTGCAGCTGGAGGACCGGGAGCAGTCGCTGTGAGCCACAGGGGCGCGGGCCAAGCAGGGTAGGACTGCTAAGACTAATGGGGCTGTGCCGTGTTCCTGAGCGTAGCCTGTTTTCTGCAGCATAATGGGAGTTATAATTAACGTGGACATGCACAATCATAAATAACACTCCTAAAATGAAATGGAATTTTAAGGCTACATCGGCACATTCCCCACAATGCCGTTGCCTCCCTGGAGAGGTAATACCATGACTTTCCAGCCGAAAGGAGCTGATGAAATCTATTGACTTTTCCATCTCTTAGAAGGGTCCATATATTGTAAGAATAAAATATGAATTAAGAAAAAAATGGCAGCGGCTGCTGTTTTATGGAGGAAAGTGTACCGCTACACACATGCTTTAGAGCAGGTCAGCTAGTGAAGGTTTCCACGTGTGAGCACGAGTTGCTTTCTGGCCCTCTGCTCACCTTGTGTCGCCTGACCTGGCGCAGATGTGATGCGGGGTGGCTTTGTGGCACCGCTTTTAAACCAATGTTTTGCAGTTTGGTCCAAACCTGGATGTAGCCTTATTCGGGGTGTGCTTTGAAAAATCTTCTTGCAGATGCTTCAGTGAGAACGGGCACAGGACAAAGTTCGTGGTTACACAAATACTCAGGCACGCTGCTCGCGCCAGCCACCGCTTCCAGCCCCATCCCCCCAAACACCACACTTAAAGGAAGCCCCAGCAGGATTAACAGGGCTTAGAGGTGTTTTTTTCCACCCCAAACACACTGTGCAGGTCAAAAATAAGCGATTTACTTCAGCACTGGGGTTGCAGTTGAAAAAGACGGAGATTAAGTAACAAAATCAAGTTGCCCTTAGAAACGCACTTGTATTGGAGAAAGTAATTGATGGGGTTTTTGTCGCATTTGCACTGATCTGGTACATTGGCTGACAGCTCCCCTGATAACTCCCTCCTGACGGCTCGCAGGCTGAATGAAATGCATCAGGGTGAGGTGAGGTCTGCGGATGATTTACGTGCTGGTGAGCTGTCTCCATTTCTTTTTAATTTAGAGTTGCAAAACTGAGCCTGAAAGTAATGAGCTCCAGATAATTAGGTGCTTGTCTGCAGGTGTAACTACTGCAGCTGCCTACAGCTGGTCCGCTTAATATTGCCAATTTTTATTTGAAAGCATTGTGGAGTGAATGAGATCCTGGAAACACAGTTAATTTGCAACAAAGGTTTTTTTTTTTTTTCTGTTATCTTACCCCCAGCCTCACTCGAGCGTTCCTGTTGGGCTTGGCTGTGAGACGCACCCCGCGTGGACTGAAGGCTGAAAGGAAGGGTGGTGCTAAGCAGCCAAGTGCAGTGTTACACGGGCGGTGTTGCCTGGGCTGCATCGTAGATTGACGAAAGGCCTGATGTAATTCATCATCATTAATGATTAGCCAGATGGGAAGTAGGATCTCAGATTCCTGCCTTGGTGTTAAAAGGGTTGCGAAGGCATTGCTAGCACAAAAAACGCAGCGCGACGTATTGCCTGCAAGTGGTAGGGAGGTGAGTGAGAGGCACGGTGCGGCATGGGTGTGCGTGGGAAGAAAGAATTCGGGAAGAGAGATTTTGTGGAATGGGTATTTAAAAGAGCGCGTAAGTTGGAGGACGCGGAGATGTGCCCGGGTATAAATAGACCGCGCGCTCTAATCGGGCTGCTGCGGTGCAGCTGCAGCACGGGTCGGCAGCAGGAAGCGCTGCCTCCGGAGCCGGGCATCGCGTGCCACCCTCGCGTGCCACCCTCGCGTGCGGTCGTTCCGTGGCTGGGGCTGCCAGCACCTGCCAGTCGGGGCAGCGCTCGGCGTTAACCCGCCGAGGAAGCAGAGGAGGAATCCGAATAGCTTGAGGAGCAGCGGCAACGCCAGGAGAAGGAGAGGGAGGTCGCGCCTCTCAGGAGGCCTTTGAAGGTCACATTTTCTTTTCAAGCTGTAATTTTCCGAGGAGCCTCGGGAAGCTTGTCTTCCGACGGCCGGCGCGGTTCCTGGGGATCTGCATGCCCCTTTCCTTTTGAACCCCCTCGCTGCTGCCCTGTTCTGTTCAGTTCAGTGTAAGCCCAGATCAGGTGACATGTGGCAGGCAGAAGGGAGAGGAAGAGTTTGGGATTATTTGAAAGCGAGTACCCAGATTAATGATATGTAATTAAGTAAAAAGCTTAAGATGAATTTCAAGAAAAGTTCTGCTAAAAGGGAGAGTATTCACTGAGCGTATGGCATAATCTGGGGTGAGGAACGACGGCCTCGTTGCATGCAGAGCTTCGTTCTGGACACAGCTGGGGAGATGATGCTTTGAAGAGGGACGGAGGAGCCTTATCGCTTCCCATTATCATCAGATAGCGTGGCCGGGGAACGAGGAGAGTCCTGCAGTCAGTCATTTCAGAGGAGGCAATTGCAGCTCATAAAGGAGCCAGTGAGACTGTGCGAAGCATAAACAATATTTATGTAAGTACGTTTCTGTTACAAAAGCAAAAGACACGCTTATTTAAGGCATTTATTGCAAGTATAAAATAGTTCATAAATGAAAACTTAGAGATGTTGGTATTAGTGTTTAATACACAAAATAACATGATGGATTAAAAAGGTGGTTTACACAAACACTTCATTGATCCACTTAAAATTTATATGTTTGACAAATGGCAATTCAGTTGTGAACATCGACTCCACATGTTGCAGGAAGGATCTTTATGTTAGGCCATAAAATGTTGAAACAAGCTTAATAATGGCTTTTGCCTTAAAATCCTTCTGGCTGTAAGTAATTACAGAAGGCAGCGAATCCTGCAGTATGGTTTGCATTTATTTACAAGAATAGGGCCGTGATGATGTTCCATTACAGAGCTCAGTAATTTTAGGCAGTGTCCCCACCATAAACCCTGCTGCTGCCATTTTAGAAACATCTTTTAATGTGTTCTTTTATTTTTTTAAAGCATTTAACTAGTCAGTAATATGTTCTTAATGTTGGAATTAAGGATTGGTGTAAAGATGACAAGGCTTTTTAAGGAATTCTTCACCTGCATCTCTTAACTTCTGACCATATTTCTGGATGCTCATGCCAGAAAAAAAGTTATTTATGTTTTTCCCCACTAAAATAACAGTAAACACAAAATACTGAAACAACGACCCTCCGTTCCTTTTTAACCTGCGATACACTCAGTGCTCTGCATCATACTTTATTTTGACATCTAGTCGCATTGCGCAAGACAAGCTGAAGCCATCTAAGAAAACTAGAATACAACCACTGCTTTAACATGAAGACTGTTCTTCTGGTGTTTGACTGATAGGCACGGTCCCCCCAGTGGGAATGTGCTAACAAAAAACTCCCAGCCAGATGAACAAAGCCCGCATCCACCCCAGAACAAGATCTGTGCAAGGCAGGGGCTGTTGCATGCCCGGCAGTGTGCGTTTCTCAGGGCTGGAAGTGCCACGGGATGCAAGCAGTGGAAGGGTTACGAGAGGCTGAGCACTCATCGGGTTCTTCCTAAGCCTTTAAACATTTCCCAGGGTAGTTGAACCGTGGCTGGCTTTGATTTTTGTGATATTAATTGTCTGACATTTCTTATTAGTAAGGCTGCGTGGCTATGACGTGTATAAGGTGCTAGATTTCTGTAAGACAGTCGGAGGAGTGAGGAAGGCAGGGACAGCAGGGGAAAACCAGCGTGTGCTCGGCGAATTAAGGACTTGATCCTGCATATACACAGGGGATTGAGTTGTGGTTGCACGGGCAGCAGTGATCCTGGCTTTTCCAAAGTTTAGAATCGTTTGTGTTGCAACTTGACTTTTCCTTGGATGAAGTTTGTTTGATTGTAATAAGTGTTTTGTTGCAGAGAGGGCGGGTGGCACTGTTTTGATCAGCATTTTTTGCTCTGTGCTTAACATGTGACACGTCACTTGGTAGGGCTTGTTGTTTTCAAAGGCTGTAGTGGCTCTTACTGGGTTTCCTTTCCTTGGCCTCTGAAAGGCAGCCTGTCAGGAGAGGAATTTATTTTGAAGGGAAAATTGATTCATGAAGTACTTGCTAAACAAATGTGTTTGTGGTGGTGCCCGTTGCTGCATTTGGCTGTAGCAAGCAGTTACTTTGGAGCAGAAAGTGGAGAGAAATGATTTGCAGAATTTCTTAACTGAGGAGCTTGTGCTGTGCTTTAATTCTCCTTCCGACAGGGAGCATCGAAGGGTTCCCAGCTCTGCAATCCCAGAACATTGCAGGGCCGCGGGATTTCTGTATGCAGCGAGCGGTAGGTGAATTTCTCTCTTTAGCTTCCGCTCGCTTTCTCAAGACGCCAGCCCGCTTTGATTTTGCGCTGTGGGAGCTTGCTGAGCAGAGCGTGAGGCTGGCTCCTGCTCGTCTCCGGAGCGTGTGGTGCCGGAGCGGAGGGACCCCTGCAGCGGGGCCGTGCCGGGGGGAGGCAGCGCGCCTGGCAGAGGCAGCCCCGAGCCTCACAGCAGGTAAGGGGGAGCGTGCCCCCCAAAAGGCCTCTCACCCTGCACCGGGGGGAGGCAGGGAGCCAAGGAGGGGATGCTGAGGATGTGCCAGCCAGCTGCTGCTTTCCCTTTTCACCTTTTAAGTTAGGCATGCGGTTTCTGAACCCTTGGAGCTGGGTGCCTCTGCCGCTGGCATGTTCCCCTCCAGCCTTTTAACTGAACCTTAAATAGAGAAGGGGCGACAGGAGAGAGCTGCACCCCTTTACCAGCTCTGTGCTGTCCGAATATCTCCCTGGGTGAAGGATTTTTTTTTTTTTTTTTTTTTTTTTTTTTTTTTTTTTTTTTTTTTTTTTTACAAATTCCTTGTACCAAAATGCTGAAAGAAGTGCTGAAGGCTTGAATTTGATGTGGTTTCTTGCCCTTCCGTAATCTCGCTCGAAAGCTTTATCTTGGCTTTTTCAGTTGCTTAACACATGGTTTTGGTGCAGGCAGGAGCACGCATCGGGGTTGTGTAACCCCGGGGGTAGCGGGTGGAAGACTTGCCCCGTTTCTACGTGAGGATAAAAGTCATTAGTTCTGGAATGTTTTTGTGTACGTGTTTGCATACGTGCCCTTGGGTCCTTGCAGATATTTTTATTCATGTGAGAAGATGCGTGCTTCTAACAGTAAGCTGGAAGTGAGGGAAGAGGTCATCAGTGAATGCTAAGGATAAAATGGCTCGTAGCTGCTGAAAATGAGGTTAGGTGAGAAGCACCGTTTGAGGGAAAATGAATCTATTTTGGAGAAAAAGCAGAATGGTGTTGTTCCCCCCGCCTCCCTTTTGGTCTTGGGAAGACCAGCGGAGCAGAGAAACTCGTGAAAGCCTGTTCTGTACCTTGTTACCTGTTTTCAGGCTGTTCATTGCCTGAATGTAGAAGTGCACAAGATCTTGCAGTGTTTCGGTTTTGTGGCGTTATTAGAGCGAGAAGACAAGTGTTATACAAGGGGGAGATTTCTGCAAGAAATTCCTGCTGACTCTTGTTGAAGTGCTGTGCATTTGTCGGTGTCTCTGAATGCTCCAGCTGCCAGGCGCTTCTGCTGTGGGTTTTTAATCGCCTTACAGAGAAGCTGCACGTTCTCACTGTCCTCAGCGTGTGGTTCTGGCTGTCTAATTAAAAGATACCATCCTCCTTTTATGGAGACTTTTGGTTTCAAGGAAAATTCCGCTTTGTTTCCAAATGGCATTACAATCTTTTGCCTGCCTTCTCCCACTGGGTCTTTAATAGCTCCTGAAATTCCCCAGCTTGTTATCACTGCTGCAGCCAGATGGGGACTAGGTGGAACTCCCACGGCGTCTGTGCCTGCCTTCGTTAATCTGCCAGAAGTATCTGACTTGCGTGGATTTTCATATATGTATGTATTTCATGAGGTAGTAAGCCCTATCCAGCAACGAAGAGAATGCAGAGTCGGAGCTAACTGCTGCCTGGCGCCCTCCAGACTCCCCTGGTTTCTGGCGTGGTGCTGACAGAGGAGGGAGAGCTGTCAAGGGTCGCTCAGCCCGGCAACAGCACGAGAAGCAGAGGCTGTAGTTCTGCTGCGCTAACCTGCCCGTTGCAGATGTGGCTGAAGAGGTTCCCCCTGCTCATCCGCCTGCTTTTGAGCACTCCTGCTCGCCTGCTTTGTCGCCAGCCTCGTCTTTGCTCCCTGCAGTAACGGAAGGATCCGTGAAGACGGCGTGAGGTTTGGGTTTAGCTTTGCTGTTCCGCCACCCCCGTCCCACCCTCCTGGTGTGAAGCAGATCGTTTCGGAGATGCGGCGTAGAGCACGGCTGCACAAATAGCTGAATCGGAGCAGCTGAAGAGGGTGACGTGGGTGGCAAGGATCTGGGGGGGGAAGAGGAGGAGGGAAGGCGCAGGATCCTCCTGAATTGGATCTGACCGTGCCAGAATAGTAACATGAAAGAGCTGCCTGAATTATTCAACATATCCCTGTTTTATTTGTGCCGTGGTTATTTAAGCTCTGCAGTAGGGAGCCAGGCTGGGTGATACCTTAACGCCTCGACTTGACCGCACTTGATGGGGGCAGCAGGGGGACAGCGTCCACGTGGGTCGCGCTGCGTAGCAGGTTGGGGGGCTCTCGGCTGTGGCGAAGGGGGCCGAATTCTCCAGGTAGTGGAAGAAGATGGGTGTCTCCAGAACATGATTTCCTGCCTCTGAAGCTGCACGTAGGCATGGATGTGACTGCTGCTGGATGAGGCTTCACTTCCCACCTGCCTGCTGCGACCCATTCACATCCCGTGGCGGAGGCTCCCATGCTGTCCTTCTTCACCCACTTCTCTGGGAAGAAAAAAAAAAACCACAACCAAAACCCAGCCTCATTAGCACAAATCTGCTCATGATTGGTGCAGCCACTCTGGCTCCTCTGGCTCGTTTCTCCTGAAAAGGCTCCAGGACAGTAACTGTTAGTGCGTGCCCCAGGATGCAGCCCCGTAAGGGGAGGGAAGGTGACCACGGCTGCCCAGGGGCCAAAGTGCTGTTCCGGAGGCTTGCAGGGAAGCTGCAACCTTTTGGTCTGGCCCAGCTGTTGGCAGAGTGTGTGTCTGTAGGTGCCAGAAGTTAGGTGCTGCAAATAATCACTTTCTCCACCCATTGTGTCTCATTAAGGCTTAGTGGAACTTAAGGCATTTTTGTCTCTGTCGGTCTTGTGTCCAGGTCGAGTCCTTTACCAACAGGATTTAGAGGTCTTTTTTCAATCTGTTGAGAATCAGCACCTTCCAGAAGTGATCTTAAATGGCTCCCCAGACTATGAAAATTCATCTAACTTGCTCACTTCACAGGGCAGCTCTCTTCCTGGGTGCAAAAAGCGAGGTTACTCTGCTCAGAGAAGATTATTTTCCCCTGGCTTATATAAGTTCTAAAATAAGAAAATAAATCCCAGCCTTCTTGAGGATGAAACAGGTTTTCCAAACTCGGGAACGATCCCTTTTGAAGTAGACATTGCTCAGTTAGTTGTCAGAACTGCCTCCAGATGGGAAATCTCAGCTGTGACAAAAGGGCAGCGGTTTAAGGCCGTGCCTCTGCCTTTATCAGAAGGTGGCTCGCAGTTATGCTGGGTATGGCGACAGCTGGTGTGCGGAGAAGTTGTGGCTTTTTGTTCTGCACCCCGCAGTGGGACACGTGGACTTTTCAGCATGAGCTCCGTGGCTCTTCCTCCTTGTCCAGTGTCAATCTAGAAAGAAGCTCAGCCTGGCAGACAGGACAATTCCATAAATAACAAACAGTATTTGTATTTTTATTTGCTACTTTAATAGCTTTTCCTAGGCATAGCGTGGTGCAGGCTAGTATCTCTTTCTAACGTCTCTGTGGAGCTAGTGGCTCTCCCCAGTGCCCTCCCTTCGTGCTTTCACATCGCCCTTTGGGCGTTCCGGCCCTGGGGAGAGCCTGGCTGGGGCTGCTCAGGCTCACGCAGGGGCCAGCAAGTTCCTGGGTCGCGGACTGGGGCTCCAATTGTAGATGTTCCTTCGTTGCTTCGGCTCGGCGTGTCTTGCAGTGGGTTTCTAGCCTTCCTCTCCCAAAGTTTTCCTTGAATCAGCCATGAGTGTAAGGTCTTTGGGCTGGAGGCTAGAAGTGGCGCATTGTCTCTGGTGAGGGGTCTGGAGAACAAGTCTTACGAGGAGCAGCTGAGGGAGCTGGGCTTGTTCAGCCTGGAGAAGAGGAGGCTCAGGGGCGACCTTATCGCTCTCTACAGTTACCTTAAAGGAAGCTGTAGTGAGGTGGGGGTTGGTCTGTTCTCCCACGTGCCTGGTGACAGGACGAGGGGGAATGGGCGAAAGTTGCGACAGGGGAGTTTTAGGTTGGATGTTAGGAAGTACTTCTTTACCGAAAGGGTTATTAAGCATTGGAACGGGCTGCCCAGGGAGGTGGTGGAGTCGCCATCCCTGGAGGTCTTTAAAAGACGTTTAGATGTAGAGCTTAGCGATATGGTTTAGTGGAGTACTTAGTGTTAGGTCGGAGGTTGGACTCGATGATCTTGAGGTCTCTTCCAACCTAGAAATCTGTGTCTGTGTCTGTGTCTCCATTTAAGCCTGCGACAAACCTTTCCATCTTTTCACCGGAGTCAGGATTTTGCATGTAATTTTGTTAATGTTCATGAAGCACTGTGTAGTTCTCCGTGTAAATAGTAACTCAAAGTATTATTCATCCTCTGCTCGAGAAGCTTAAATTCTAAGCAGCGCCTGCTCGTTCGGTCCTGTGATGCAAGAGCAGCTCCCACGGAAATCGGTGGGAGCCGTTTGTGTCTGCAGGGGTGGATAATCGGATCCGACGTGTCCAGGCCTAGAGGCAGCGAAGAGCCACGGCGCTCTGCAGTGACGGCGGCCGCAAAGCCGCGTTACCCCAGCTGCAGCCAGCGGTCGCGTCTCGGCAGAAGGGAGCAGCACGCGTTGCCCACGTGAGTGCCCCCGAGCCCTGCCCGTTCAAGGGCAGGTTTTGCTCCGGCGTTGGTAACTTTCCTTCTGGAGAGGCCAGCGGAGAAACGTGAGCAGCCTCCTCGCTGCTCTTGCTCTCCCGTACCCCGAATGCCCAGGAGCTGCAGGGAGGAAGAATTACGGTTTTCTCTCGGGATGGCTGTGGTTCATGGTTTTCACAAAGTCAGAGCATCTGGGATGTAAAGCCAGGAGACAGACGCTGAATATACTTGATAAAACCTCTTTATTTCATCAAATGATACCATTTATGCATGAGTTGGCAAGTCTGCAAATTGAAGAGAAGCCTCAGACACTGCAAATAAATTCTTGCACTCATTAAAAAAAAAGAGATGTAGGCTGAGCACTGCCTTGGGAACCAGCGGTGCCAGATTCTTCTCTCTTGTTCTCTCAATCAGCGCTGGCCGTGGGCGTGCTGTTTTACATCTGCCAGGCTTTAACGGGGACATTACTTAACGTGCGAAGGGGCTGTGGAGGTCAGAAGGCTGCCTCTTCTGTACGTAATCCTATAACGCAGGCTTTTCATCTCACCTGTCATTGGAACGTTAAACTAACGTGTAACAAAATTAGGATGTCTTTAAAACAAAACTTTTCAGCCTGCTTGGTGAGGGCTGGCCCTTATCGAGCTGCGTTCAGCAGTGAAATAGCGAGTTGTGGTAGCTGTTCCTGCGCTGCCTGAGCTCTGGCCTAAGAGGAGGAGACTTGGCTGGGGAGTGCTGCAAATGGCCGACAACTGCAGAGCAGGTCACATCCGAACAGTCCAGCCTTCAGCCTTAACATTTCGTGCGTTTTAAGGAGGCGAGCAGGTGGGATTTCGATGCCTCGCTCACCATCGAGCCTCGTCAGCACTGGCGGTGTCGCTGCTGCGGTGTTGGTCCCTGCAGAGGTTTGGGCAGCAGTGTTTGCGCGGAGCTCAAGCTTGTAGCACATGGGGAGGACTCTTGCAAGACAACCTGGAAGGTTAGCTTGAAAATCTAACTAATTTGCATTTTTTCTCATTTTACCTAAACTCAACAATTGTGTTTTTTTTTTTTTTTTTCTTCCCCCTTTGAGAAAGAAAGAAGTGGGAAACCTAAGGGCTGTAACGCTTGAGCATCCGCCGTTATATTGACATGTGATTTCTGGCTTGTGTGCAAGAAGTTTGTTCAATCGGGCTGTTTGCATTTTCCAGGAGGCTTGATGTATAAAATGTAAACAGGAAAAAAAGTGAAATGTGATATGGCTTTTACTGGAACACTTGTTGGAGAGTTGAGCGCGGCTTTCTTGTGACAGTGAGTGTCTGGTATTGAGTAGACGTCTGCTGGACCTAAGGCCTCAAGGTGTTAGCTAGGTTAGGAGGCTTCTTTTTTTTTATATACTTGCATCCCCTTATTTGCTTTATTCCACAATTAAAGTGGATTCTAGCTTTTTTGCTTGTTAAATAGTTGTTTTCCCTTATTTTCTTCCTGGATTCCCGCAATACCTTTCCAATTTGAGAAGACAACGGCAATTTGCCTTTACATAACATCAAAACTCAAAATCTACTTGAAAACCCCTTTTAGAAGCAGTTTTGGTGAGTGGATGAGGAAAGGAGTTGCTGGTTGAAGAGAGGCAAACAAGGAAACAATTATAACACAATTCCAGCGCGGTTAGCAAAACAGGCTGTGCCTTTGTCAGAAAATGCCGTGATGGTCAGCAGGGTTTGTCTCGCTGAATGTGGAGGGTTTGCAGGTCTGGGTTTTTTTCCCTTACTCTTTCAAAAAAGAAAGAAAAAAAAACACAACAAAAACCAAACCAAAAAAACAAACCCCAACCAACCGGAGGTGGGGGATTCTCTTGACAGGACCAAGGCTTTGTAGATTGTTCGACGATTCGTTTGCTTGCGGGCGGCTTGTGCTCTGGTTGTCGGTGACATCTGTCCTGTGGACACGTGTCCTCTCCGCGCAGGGCTGAGGGCTTGTGGCTGCCTGGCTGCGTGTGAGTGCCGGGGGGGGGGGTTTGGGTGTCTGCCTGAGCGTGGAAGGTGCCCGGCCGCTGTGACCGACGGTGGGTTCCCTGTGTGCGTCTCCCGAAACGCGCCCCTTCCTCCGCTGTTGCTTTCCTTAACCTGCTGTGTTGCAGAATCCCCCGAGGTCCTGTTCAGCAGCCCCTCGAGGATCGGATCTTCACTCCGACCGTCTCCGCTGTGTACAGCACTGTGAGTATCTGCGCGGGGCCCTGTCCGCCTCCTGTCGCTTTGGTAGGCAGCGTGCTTTCCGAACACAAGGGAATTATATGTATTTAAAAAAAAAAAAAGTCCACATTTTTTCACCTCCTAAAATAAATGATGGTGGACAAGGACCATTTTTCTTGCATGTCAGTAGGAAAACAGAATATCTTTAGGATTTTGGGGTCCATTCCTTTTCTGTTAAGTGTATAGTTTTATGTAGCAGATACAAGGGTGAGGTTGCCTAAACTGAGTTGCACTTGAATGAAAATGTTACTGGATACGTTTTCAGCCTGTTGGCTCCATTGTCTCTGCCTCCTGCTTCTTGAAGACTGTCCTGTTGGAGTGCGGTAGCGGCTGCACGTTTCTACGAGTATCTTATCAGAAAAACAATCAAGAAGAGATTTGTTTTTCACATTAAATGTTCCATTTAAAGTTACACAGAGAAAGGAATGTTTTGAGAGTAGACTGAATATCTGGGATAGGTGCTTTTGGCTCACTGTCCTACGTGTTTGTTTATAAAGCCTGATTATCGAGGAAATTTAGCTTAGAAATGTAGTGATGTTTATTTGTGAGCATATGATACCATTTTCTTTTATTCATTTCTTTTTTTTTTCAAATGGTAATAGCTGGAAGCCCGGTGTTATTTATAAGCTTTGCTAAATCAGCACAGCCATGGGAAAGCAATGTTTTGCTTTTCTGGTGGGATACTGCAAATATTTTTAATGCCAAAAACCACTTTTAAGCTGCTCTTTTAATTATTTGGAAAACAGGAAGAAAAGCTGTAGATGCGAGAAACTCACTGTGTTTCGTGCGGTTAACATAAGCTGCTTACAGGAAAACATAAGCTGCCGCACAAGGCTTTCTCCTTCCCCTGGTTCTCCTCAGTGACCAGCGAGGGGTTCTCGGCTCCGGGTCCTCCGCGAGGACCTTTGGCCCTCTCCTCTTCGGGCTGCTGGGACGAGCTCAGTGCTGGCCTCTGCCACCCGTCTGCCGCGTCCCGCGGGGCCAGGCCGAGCTCCGTAGGGCCTGGGGGCGAACCCCCGCAGGTGAGCAGGAGAGGTCGGGTGCAGCTCGGAGGAGGGTTCCCGGCTCCGAGGTCCGTGACCTCTCCAGCAGGCTCGAGCTGCCGACTGCTTTTTGGCCTTCGCTAGCGCCTCGCGGGCGCTCTGTGCTCGATACCAGAACCAAACGCGCATGCCTGTGCGTGTGCGTAACGCGTGTGAAACAGCCGAAAGCACAGGCCATAAATGTGCAAACACTGGTAATAAATCGCTCCGTATTATCCTTTATATGCCCCACACAACACTTAAAAACCACTTTAAAAATATCTGAATCCCATTCTGGGGAAAAAAGATTTATTTTTTCAGTTTTCCTCTGTGAAGATATAATTCAGTTGCCTGTGGGAAAATACGACTGTAAAAATTTAAATTGATGTAAAATATAAAAGTAACTGTGAAGAATGACCTAAAATAGCTTTTTGGCGTGGAAAAATATCACTCCTTATATGTTACAAGAATAGAAGCCAGGGCTGGGAATATCTTGGTTTATGCTTCAAGAAAACACGAGTTTGAAAGAAAATTCCCTGTTTTAGGGAAAGGAGAGAAATTTCGCAGCTAGGTTCCGTTTGAGCTTTTATTTGCAGCCCTTGGCAGGTTGCAAATCTCGAGTAAGTCCTAGAAAAGCTGAATGAGGCTGGAGGAGGCACATGGTCAGAGGTATTCAAGAAATTCATTCATCACAGCTCTCTGCACTTGATTTTGTGAGTAACGCTGTCATGAATTTCAAGTCTGGGTTTGCACCATCGGTTATTTTCAGTTGAATTTATGTATATACATAGCATGTTACAAAAGTCCTGTAACGCAGAGGTATGCACAGGCAGCACCTTTTATACCCAGAAACGCTTTTTCACTTCCACGTTTTTTGGCTCGGTCACCGTATGTGGTTTCTGCGCAGTTCTCGGCGCGTGGATTTGGCGGGGCACCGCTGCCTTCGGAGCCCATCTGCTGCCTGATGCCACGCGGTGGCTCTGGGCTGACCCGGTGCTCTTCTTGCCCATTCCGTGTATCGTGCATGGGGTGGGAGGATGAGTCATTGAAGATAAGGGCAGCCCACAGACGAAACTGCTATTTTTAGGCAGATAAAAATGAGAAGTAATTCAGTTATCCCTTCCGTGCCTATGTAGACTTCCCTTCCATGAGCGTGTAGTACCAGGACCTCACCCCCATTCGTGAGCTCTTTTTTCCAAAACTATGCTGCTTGCCAAAAAATGGGAATGGAAAATCTCAAGGCTTTCACTATATGCCCCAGTAATATCCCCCAAAATACTATCAGAGGAGCATGTTTCCCTGGAGGGCAGAGTGCAGCGGGGAGGAGCAGGCCAGGCGAGGTTTGTCAGGTGCAGCGTCGGAGAACTCGGAGATGCTCAAAACTCCCAACAAAATGTTGGTAGCACCTCTTTTCCAATGAAATTGTACTGATGCTAGAAAGAAAAACACCTTATCTTGTGAGCTATTATCTTCATTTATTTTTTATAGTATAATGTAGAAAATCCTGGTACTGCGTAGGGTTTTTTGTGGTTTCTTTTTTCTTTTTCTTGAAATTCAGCAGTAGAATTGTTTTAAAGCAGATCATCCTCAGAAATACTTGTCTCAGTGAATTAACCTCATAGTAGTAAGTTCCCCTCATCAATAATGGAGAATGCTGCATCATAGGAGCTACTTTTGAACCCAAAGATTTGGGTTTCTTCCTCTAAGCAGCTTCCTTCCTGGTGCTTCCGAACCCCGTATGCTGCAGGGAGTTACGGCACTTATTCCTACCTCTGCTCTAAGGTCCCAAACCTGTGGACTCCAGAAAGGGGAATGGCAGAAGACTGAAATTTTGTTTCTGTCGTAAAATGTTTCCATGTCTAAATCACCTTGTTTTGGCTTGGAGTTTGGGGGGAAACACATTGCTGTATAACAGAAAGGGAACTTGTAGCAACGGTTATCTTAAATGTCATAGGCCACCCTGTGTGGCTGCACCTGGGGTCCTGGGGACTGATTTCTGTTGGAAACGAAATGAATATGAACTAAGGATCAGAAGCAGACGTGCTCTTCAAATTCAGCATGAGGCATGAGTTGGGGATGAGCTAAGAAAACGGCTGAGTTAGCGGGCACCCAGTGCTCCCACCAACAAGCTGCTGGGGCAGACGACGGCGGAGGTTGGTCCCTGCCTCAGTAACACGCTGAAGCTCGGTCCAAAAGTACTTCGGGATAAACTTTTGTAAGCTGACTCCTGGATGTGAGCTGGCTGGAAGTAAGTGTTAGTTCGATGTACCTGTGGCTTTGGAGAGGAGCGCCTGTCCGTTGCTTGGCTGTAGGCTTGAGCAGCTTCTGCAGCGTTGCTAGATCCAATGTTGGCTTAAATTTTCTGTATTAACTGCAGCCTCTTCAGAGCAGCATCGTGTCATTGCCCAAGGTGTCAAGGAACGCACTTGCCCCAAGCTTTCCACTACGGTATGAGAATCGTATCATCTTCTGTAGGTGGCAGCCAGCTGTACAGCAGTCTGTCTCTGCAGACAGAAAAGCCCTGAATGCTGCTGTGCTCAGGGAGCACGCTGCGCGGGGAGTGCTGCTTCCTTGAGAAGCCCAGGCTGAGTTTCCAGGTGGGTTATTCATGCCTGGTGCTAATGTGAACGCCTGCAGTTGTTCAGGAAGGCAGAAAAATCCAGCACTGTGAAGGAGGCTGAATTCAGGTGCTAGGTAAGGCTTGTCTCCCTCGCTTGGGTGCCCCTTTGGTTGCTTGTCTGCCCCGGGAGCCCGCTGGTGCCCCCTGCTAATTTCACACCCCGCAGAGGTGCTGTGGTTCGCCCCATGTCCTTTAAGGGGATATTCCTGCGCAGGAGAGAATCCCATAGAAAAGAGATTACAGAGGATTAGCTGCTCCAGCCTCTGTGTGTCGACCTGGGCCAGGAGGCCGCCCCATTCCCTGCCCGGCCGCAGAGGAGGAATGCTCAGTTCTTGGGTGCCGACAGCACTTCTTGGGGGCTGTTTGCACTGGCTCAAGCAAATAGGTTGGATGCTGAAAGCAAAGAGTTTGTCCGAGTCTGAACTTTTTTTTTTTAATTTGGGGAAAAGAGCAGTTGTTAATGATAAACAATCGTTGTATCGTGGCAAGGCAGTCCCTGTAATCTAGGGGTCTTTGCAGTGTGCTCCATCCATTCTGGTCTTACCTGAGGGTTTCCTGGATGTGACAATGTACCTGAAATTATGTACGTAGAGAGAGAAGAATAATTCAAAACTTGTGAAAATTCGTGCTGAAAACAAAAGATTTAAACCCAAAAGGAAAAGAGAGAGTTCCAGCCTGAGCTTCACTTTGTTTCATTTTTATTTCTTTTAAAACATAGGATTAAGGCTTCTGAAAAATTAAAGTTATAGATAGCTTCATATTACTCAGTAAAGGAAAAGAGGAAGTGATGCCCCAGCAAATGAATATGTAATTTTGTGTATCCATCTTTAGGAAAATAACTTCATCTCTGGATTTAAGAAGGATATTTGTTTCCGCAATAGTCTCAGACCGAGTTTGTTTTGCAGAATCTCACTTGATAAACAGAAAACCAAACCCCAGGCACTGTGGTGTCAGGCACCCCAGAACAGAAGGAATGCACTCATACTCTCTCCATTTCCCCCCCCCCGCCTTTAGTTACTGAACAAACACAGAAATTCAGCAAGTTCATCTTTTTACTACATTTCGCATTTCCTACAGCTCCCTTGCTGCAACTGGCCAGGAGGACGCTGCTCCTGCCCGCGCTGGAAGGGCAGCCCACCACCTCTGTGCGTGCACGAAGCCAGGCCTGGTGAGCTTAGCAGTAGGAAGTGCTCGCAGGTCAGTGGTAGCCTCCCACTGTCCCAGGGTGTTGTTGCCCAAGTATCATAATGGCATGGTTTTTGATCGTCTTGTTACCGTAATTAGGCTTTCAAGCGATCTTTATAGGTCCAGACCCGTGCCTGTAGCGTATCTGCTACTTGTCTGCTGTTTGATTCCACGAGGGTGTTTCGCGGCCCATCGCTCAAGCAGCTGCACAGCTTTCTTTTTGGTTTGGCTTCCAAGTCTCATGCTCAGTTCAGAAGAGCGTTCCTGCAGACTTTAATTAACCTCCAACCTCGGTTATTTGCATGCAGCTGCTTTAATATCCGAGGAGGGCTGTTGAATGCTCACACTGTCCGGGATGTTTACTTACCGGTGCCCCCGTCCCCCTCATCAGACATCTGTGAGGATTTGCACTGCCTGCTTTGTGACGAAGGGCCAGGCACGCATGCTGTTGGAGATCAGAGGATTTCGGGTGGCTCTGGCCTTAGGTGCAGTAGTGTGAGCACTTGTAAGCGCAGGGAGATGAGAGCTGACGGCGTTTGAAGCACCACAGCTGTCGCAAAGTAAGTTCTGCTTCTTCACAAGTGCACAGCAGCGTTCAAGGAGACATCTTGGGGATGGGCTCGAGCTACCGGTGGGGCTGCTTGTGTGAATGATTTCCTTACGGTCTGTGTTGCCTTTGCTTCCATATCCCACCCTTAACTGCGTTTTTCCAATATCCATCTTGTTACGTAGTCACTATTAAGCGCTGACTTGTGCTCTGTTGACATGACGAGTCCTTCAAGGCTGTCTTAGGTGTCACATAAGGGATTTTGGTTTTCCTGGGGACAGAACGTGGATGGTTTTGTGATGCTCTCTGTAGCGCTGGTTTTGATTCAGCTGACTGAGGCTGTTGCTCACGCACCTGCCTGTCTATGTCAGCCAAAACTGAGATGATTCCTCTCCGGGGAAGGGAAGGATCCAGCTGGGGACGGAGGACGAGGTGCTCTTCCTCGACCCACCCTTTTCTCTGATGGGCGTAGGGCTGCTGTAAATTTCCCCCACTGAATGCTTCTGGGCTGCTTCCAAGCCTCGAGAAATTGCACATTATCATTCTTGTTGATGGCGCAGCTGTTTTAGTGTTTTAGGTAATGTTAAAAAAAAAAAAAAAGCATTGATATTTGGAATATAATAACATGGCTTGGAAAAGCATTCGGTTGAACTCTGTGACTTCTGCTCTCGTGCTGTGCTGTCTTGGAGCTTGGTGCTAACGCTCAGCAGAGATGGAGGCAGCACTTTTCTGCCTTTCCTGGTACATCTGCTGCTAGCTGAGGCTGGGCAGTGTGCATGCGTGCGAGAGGTGCGCACACAATTACCCAAGCAGCGTCAACGTCCCCTCCTGAGCATTGCCTGTGGCGTGCTTTTACGTGCCTGGAACTAAACGGGTGCTTTTCAACAAGCAAAGCACAGGTCTGAGAAGCCGGTGGATGAGCGAGTCAGGGACTTCCACACCGTGAACATTAACCAAATCCACAAAAACTTGTGTTGAACTGCTGCGAGTGTGATGCCCAATGGCTACGTGATTCTTTCTTTTGCTTTGATTCTCCCTTTCTTGCTGTAGTGACTGTATAACCTACGTATTAAATATTTCCATCAGGGAGATAGTACAGTGGAGCAAGTACATGTGCCACAAACGTATTCTCCAACATCTTGCTTAGTGTGTTTCAGTTAGTAGTTTTGATCGAGATAGCAGATACGTGTGTGCAAGAATTACGTTGGTATTTCATTCTTTGCTGGTGGCACACCCTTAGATGACGAGGGCTCTGGGCAGTCCTTTATAACCTTTTGGAGGGAAGTATGTGGATTTTTGCCTTATTTTGTCTTTTGGGTCACTGGTAATGTGTATCCCTTTGCAAAAGCACAGTATTGTTTGATATGGCGATAACGGAAGATCAGAAAATTGCAGGCCTGGAGTCGAAGGGACGTTGCAAAGCAAGGCCACAGCAGTGAAGCTCATGCAATTCCTACACATCTTCCCCAGTGACTCTAGCTGGTGCTCTTGGTTTTTGATCCTTCCTGAATCACATAGAGAGTTAACTAACTTGTACAGCATTTCACTTAATAACAATAATAAAATAATAATATGCTGCTAGCTGCTTTCTTAAAAAGATTACAGTATCAAAGATTGGATTACTAATGTTATGTTTTTACTAACAGTTTATCTCCACACAGGTAACACAAGTAGCAAGACAGCCGGGTCCTCCTGCCCCATCCCCTTACACTGCACATGAAATAAATAAGGGACACCCAAATCTTGCTGCAACGCCACCGGGACATGCATCGTCCCCAGGGCTTTCACAGGTAAGAGCTGGCATTGGAGCAGAATGTTCCCAGCCGCCCTCTTTTCCTCTTGTCTGATTCTTAGCTTTGCCGCTCAAATTCGACAAATCTGTCCTGTCTGTGATCAGTACGTAAAACTTGATTGATGAACGACGTCTTTATGTGGCTCAAACCTCACAGTGACTTAGGTAGCACTCCAGTTTATTAGCCATCAGTTCATTGTTGATTCTTTAACAGAAACTAGAAGCAACTTGAAAAATTATAGGAAATAATCATTGATGAGGAATGTGCATCACTGTAGGGTTTGGCTGCTTTGGGGCACGGCCTGACTTACATCTTAAACTCCATAGCAGTCCTGGATGCCTTCTCTGTTAGGGGTTTTCCATTTCAAATGTTCTGTACAGGTTAGCACAATTTTGTAATTCTTCTAGGAAGTAGGACAGTAAAATGAATTGCAAAAATGAATGCTAATAAAAGAAATGAGACAGAGGACTGATTACAAAATGTACAGAGGAAGAGATAAATAGAAATTACAATAAAAAGGGAGAAATAGCGTTTAGAAAGATATGTGGAATAAATTGGTCTCTGTAGTCTTTATTAGATGAATATAGGGTTGACGCGAGAGTGGAAAAGCTTACTTTAAAAGGAAGGGGTGAAAAAGACAGGCAATGGGGGCACGGGAAGAGAGGGGAGATGAAAGATAAG